>NC_133527.1:172110299-172429406 GCF_048544455.1 Silene latifolia | reverse complement strand
TTCATCTTATATTTCCTTAGTGAACAAAATGTTTCGCTCAAATCGGCCAAGTGCTCATTTGTCGACTTGCTTTTTACAATAGCATCGTCGACGTAAGCCTCGATGTTTCGCCCTTTTTTATCTTGAAACACTTTGTCCACCAGCCTAGTGTAAGTTGTGCCAGCGTTTTTCAAACCGAACGGCATCATTTTATACATGTATGTACCGTGTATGGTGATGAATGCGCACTTAGGCATGTCTTCCTCGGCCATGAATACCTGATGGTATCCCAAGAAGGCGTCTAGCAGGCTCAGCATAGTGTAGCCTGCCGTTGCGTCAATTAAACTATCTATTCGAGGCAAGGGATATCAATCTTTGGGGCATGCTTTATTAAGATTTGTAAAATCAACACACATCCTCCACCCCCCTGATGACTTCTTTACCATTACAACATTTGCTAGCCACTCAGGGTAAGTACAAGGCATGATAAAACCCGCCTCTAATAGTTTGTCTACCTCGGCCTTGATGGCCTCATCCTTTTCGGCCGAGGAGTTCCTCATCTTCTGCTTGACAGGGCGAGCGGTGGAGAGTACGTTCAGCTTGTGAACGATCACCTCCCGGCTCACGCCTAGCATCTCGGCGGCTGAGTATGCAAAGACGTCTTTGTTCTTCCTCAGCAGGTCTAGGAGATCGGCTCTGAATTTTGGCTCCAGGCCGACACCGACAGCAGCGATTACGGTGCGCCCGGGTCAATTTCCACTTCCTCGGTGCTGGCTCCTTCGACCATGCTGACGTTGTTGGTGCTCATCGGATCACCCTCCCGTTGTAAGGATGGGCTCTTCCCTTTCTCGATTTTTCGCCACTTTGAGGGATTGCATGTTGCACCCTCGCGATATTTGAACATTGACAATTTCGTCTCTTTCGTCCTTTGAGACGAGCTTTTGCGCTTCCCCCGGTCCGAGACATACATCAATGTCAGGGCCCGGATGGACATCACTGCATCGGCCTCGCTCAAAGTGACTCGGCCTATGAGAACATTGTAGGCAGACGAACCATCAATGACCACGAACTCGGATAAAACATTCTGGGCCGCATCGGCTTGGCCAAACATCACCGGTCGTCCCGATTGACCCCGGGGTACCAGGCCGGCCCGGAGAAGTCAGTATAGCGGGTTGGTGCGAGGGGCTCGGTCTTCAATCTTCGGACCGAGATTGAGAAAGCACTCCCTGAACATGATGTTTGTGTAGGCTCCTGTGTCAATCAGGCACCTTTTGACCAAATGGTTGGCTATGTCTAAGTGGACTACGAGCGGGTCGCTGTGCGGAGCGATGACTCCTTCGTAGTCCTTCTTTCCGATGGTTATATCGGAGACGGTGGAAGCGGGGATCGCTGTTTTGGGCACAAAGTTGATGGCTTGATATAGCTCATTCAGGTGTCGTTTGTGCCCATTAGCTGACCCACCGTTCTCGTTTCCTCCGGTTACAACCTGGATCACTCCCATCCTCTGGAATACTGATTTTCTGTTCGCCCCGTCGGAGCTTGTTTCCGGGCCTCCAGCTACATACTTGCTGAGGGCCCCTTTTCGGATTAGCTCCTTGATGGCGTTCCTCAAATGCCGACAGTTGTCGGTCTTATCGCCGGTTTGGCCGTGGTAGTCACAAAACTGGTTGGTGTCACCGTCCCCCCTCGCCTTGGGGGGCCTGGCCCACTTCTGCCCTTCATTCTTACTTAGGGCAAAGACCTCGGCCGGTGATTTGACCAGGGGGGTGAGACCGCTGTACCGCTTCTGGGTGTATGGTCCCGAACTCCCCCCGGCGCCCGCCGAGTTCTGTTTCCTGTTAAATCTTTCAGGCCGTGACCTACTCACGTCAAGGCGTCCTTCGTCTACATTGTCCCGGCGGCCCCTCCTCTCTGGGTGCCCAGCTTCGCTGTGGCCTACCCAGGTCTTGTGATAGTCCTCCACCTTCACGGCTCGATCGGCCATCTTTCTGGCGGTGTCGAGGTTGAGGTCCTCGCACTTGATGAGCTCATTTTTGAACTCGCCTTTCGGCAGGCCCTTCATCAGTGCGAAGGCCGCCAGCTCGGTGTTCAGTTCTCGGATTTGCTGAACCTTAGCATCGAACCTCTTCACATAGCTTCGGAGGGACTCGTCCTCCCCCTGTCGGATAGTTAGGAGATCTGAGGTTTCCACGACCCTTCTCTTGTTGCAGGCGTACTGGGCTATGAAGTTGTCTCTTAGGTCGGCATAGCAGTATACTGAACCATTAGGTAGCCCCTTGTACCAACTCTGAGCCATGCCGTGGAGGGTTGTTGGGAAGACTCGGCACCACACCTCGTCGGGTTGCTCCCACACCGACATGTACGACTCGAAAGCCTCAGCATGGTCGGTTGGGTCGCTATCCCCTTTGTACGATAGGGGCGGCAGCTTCAGTTTGGTCGGCACCAGGACTTCGAGGACATAGGCACTGTGGGGCTGTCTGACCACGTGCCGAATGACACGCGGCGATCGGCTCCTCGCACCTCTAGTCCGGCTTCGCTCCATGTGGCGGGAAGGGCTTCTTGTTGTCCGACTTTGGAGAGTCGGACTTCTTTCTTCATTTCTTCGGGGGTGGCCTCGTTGTTGCCGCGGCGACGCTGTCCTCCCGCGAGTGGGGGATGGACTTTGGTCTGCCACTGGCACCACGGTCTCCGCCGGCGTCCTTGCATGCCCAGCTCCTTGTATTACTCCGGTCAAGTTGTTCGGAGTCACTTTGTGGGCCCTGGTCATCTGTGGAGGCGCTGCCGTCACCGTCGTCGTGATAGGGGTGACCGGCGTACCACCCATCGGGTCCAGGAATAGCTCCAGTTTGGCTGCATCGACCACATGTCCCATGACGGTGACTTGGCCGGTGGGCAGCGGTGTTTTTGGCTCTCTTGGCATCCCGTACTTCACCGGCTCAATCACTCGGCCGGTGGGGGACTGCCCGATCTCAGAATTAGGGAACGTGTCGTCCTGGTAGAATTCAGTTTCTAAACTCACAAGTTCTGGCTGTTTTGACATCTTCTTAGCTCTTTGAATGGTTTTTGGTTATTTTTTTTTTTAAGGTAGGTGACCAGCTTTAAGTATGGATTCCCACAGACGGCGCCAATTGTTCCGGGTGTAATTCCGGAGCAGGATTTGTGACCACGTAGGCTTGTAGAATGATGTCTTTGCTTGACTCTTCCTTTCGCTCTTTCCTGTTTAAGATGAACAAACTGAGGGCTCGGCTTGGTACCGAGCGTGCTCACTCCGACGCTCAAGTCAGTAAACTTAAAGAGATTAAGTTGTGTGTTACTTGGCAAAGAATATTGTAGAGAGATAAGGGAGTTTATACCAGATTAATAGTGAGTTTTAGGATGAATTGTGGATCGCTTTCTCAATGAGGATTGAGGAGTATTTATAGACTTTCACCTTTTGTCACGTAGTGGCCAAGTGGCCAAGTGGCTAGCAGGTGGAAAGACTGTTCTACCCTCGGCCAAGGGACCCATGGCAGGCCGGCTGGCCTGGTTGACTCCATGCCGAGGAGACTTGGATGTGAGTACGAGGATATGCCTCCCGGCTGGCTAGTTGCCCAGCCGAGACCCAAGTGATAGGCCGACAGGCTGCGTCGGCTAGGCTGTCTAATAAGTTGACTTGCTGTGGATATCTTTGACGTTGCTAAATATGTTGACTCGGTCAGCGGGTGCAGAATATGCCCCATCAATTATTATTATTATTATTATTATTATTATTATTATTATTATTATTATTATTATTATTATTATTATTATTATTATTATTATTATTATTATTATTATTATTATTATTATTATTGTTATTATTATTATTATTATTATTATTATTTATTTTAATTTTTTTTTTTTGTTTTTTTAATAATAATAATAATAATAAATAGGAAAATAAAGGTTTACATGAAATTGGTGGGGAGCCGAGAGACAATCTGGGCTCCCACACCCTTAGCAACAGCAAAGCTAAGTCTAGTAAAAATGTAAGCAAATACCGAGCCCCGCATCCTGAGATACCGAGAATTTCTGGATCCGCTTGAGTAAGACAACAGCGTCCGACCCCAGCTCTCCAAATGAAAAGAAAGAGAAGGTTTCTAATTATAAAATTGAAACTCAAATTTAGGCTTCTAATTCAATCAAATTACAAAAAAAAACAAAAAAAAAAAAACATTAACTAAAGATTAATTAGGCTTACATACTTCTTTAATTGATAAGACTCAATTTGCAGATGTTGATGCGATTATTTATTAGAGTAACACGGAAGGGCTATGAAGAGAGGATAAAGAAATAATATTGAAAAATTCCAGTGTTTACTGAGAATTTGGGTTGGTATGTAAATGAGGGGTATTTTTGTCATTAAATTATAAAAGACGGTTTTCATGATCTTTTTTCTATGATAGGTATCAAATCACCTTCTTACTGTAATGGTTTTTCCTACTTTAAAGCTGTTTTTATCTAAGAGAGGGATTTCGGAAGTGGGTGAGTGGAGATTTGTACTTGGATGATGGCTTTTTGGACTTTTTCAAGCAGATTGAGATTAGATTTTCAGTCGACTTATGTAATGCCCCGTAAACAACAGGAGTGCAAAATGGTATATTTTATTAATAGCAGCGGAAATTACAGAGAGTTACCGCCGTATTTCCTCAAACAGAGAAATATAAGGCTTACATTAATTTTCAGTACAACCAAATAACAAGTAACATGTCTTATTGATAGGAATATCTTATTAAGATACATTATTATTATTCTATTTCCTTGTGTGAACCTCACTCATGCCTTTGCCTACTTTTTGTACCTGAAAAAGATTAATAAATAAAGGGTCAACCAACTACAGGTTGAGTATATTTCCCATAACCTCCAACTCAAATTAATATAATTTGGGTCATTATTATTGAATAGGGCCACATTACGGAGCAGAGACTCCCTTAGGCTATGCCCTCTCCCGTGTACACATGATAACAATCTCTGGGTCTGAAACCCTTCTTTTTCTCCTTTTCTCCTTTTTCCTCTTTTTCTCTTTTTTTTTCTTTTTATCCGGATATAACGGGGCGGAGGTAATTGCTGAGCCCACTTCAGAGCTCGCGTCCATGTACAAGGGATAAAATAATAATGTGGCCCGGTACCTTCCAATACTAATGTCCCCGGATAATACATTGGCCAACAAATGTTCATCTAAATAACATTATCATAACATTAGCATTACCATAAGAGCATTATAACGTCATTCCTTAACATATCCAGTACCAAGGTCATATCTCATGTAAACCACATTACGTAAAATTATAAAGGTATGACATAACCTTATCACATAAACAATAAATCATGTACATTAAATATCTTTTTTTTTTTGACAGATGCACAAGTAGTAGAGTTACATATTAATGGCTCTATGAGCTAATCTATGAGCCATTTTATTACAACTTTTAGGAGCATAGCAAAATGAAAGACAATGAAAATAACAGCCTACCTTCAGAATGTCATTAACAATGACTTTAGTGTCAATGTTAACCGGAGTAAAACCCAGTAATTGGGCAACAACCTGCAGACAATCCGAATAGACACACACGTGGAGAAGTTGGCGTCTTTTAGCCCGATTAAGAGCTTTCAAGATAGTCTAAGGTTTCAGCTTGAGAGGCAGAAAATTCGATCTCCAAGCAGCATCCGTATAGATAAGATAATGATTTTCACACAAATCAGGGCCAATAAGAGGAAAGGTATTACCATTATGAAGAACCTTCAAATTAAAATCATCATCATCCAAAAGACAAGTGTTGTTCAAGTCATTCCTTGAATCGTCTCTCTCCTTTTCCGCATATATCATCAAACTCAATTAATGCTCATACAAACGAATCGAGCCGAAAGGAGACAAGGGTTAATTACTGTAAACGTGCGTATTCCGAGTGACCCATATAGTCCAAATAGTGCACATGAAAGAAATAACCCCATCAATACTATTTTCCTTCCTTAATAATAAGCTAAGCCAATTTATAATCCATTCTTGAATGCTAATATTTGAGCCACTATTAGCATTAATGCCAAGATGATTTGCACTCCATAGTCTCGACACAAACTCGCAATCCTGGATCAAATGTTCCAAAGATTCAACACATTGTCTGTCACAAAGAGAACAAAAGAAGCCATCACCAATACCTCTCTTTTCGAGTTCACGCCCAACAGATAGAATTTGTGTAAGAATTTTCCAGAGCAGAATAATCCATCTTTTAGGTCCAGGGAGATGCCACAACCATTTTTTTAATAAAAGCCCTACACCCAGACGAGATACAAGACAAGTCCTTAACACTAGCCTTCAAATTCCAAAAATCATGCCAAACGTCAAAGTAGCCTTTCTTGACAAAGTAATTACCATTCTTTGACTCCTTATAAAAAGCAAAGTCTTCTTTATTTTCTTTACTTAACGGAATGGCAAGAATTTTAGCAATAAAAGAATCCTCGAAGAAGCACGTTATCATGTCAACATTCCAAGTACTGTTTGAAATAAGGTCGTTAACTCTCAACTTACTAAGGGAAGGTTTGACGAGCAGAAGGTCATAATGCTTCGGAATAGGGATCGAGCCATCCACCCAAGGATAAGTCCAAACATTTAAACTGGACTCAGAACCAACCATCCAGGCAATGTGCTTAGTAAAGGTTTTAGCGCCCCAAAGGATTCCTTTACAGATCCATGAGTCCTTACTCTTGACAGTCTCAACGCGATTAATACAATTAGTCCAATCAAGACCCAACTTAACTCCAATGGTTCGACTAATAAGAGATGATGGATCACGAAGCATATTCCACCCGATTTTAGTAAGAAGAGCCTGATTAAAACATTGGGTATTTCTAATTCCCGGTCCTCCTAGACCTTTCGGTTGACTTAAAAATAATTTACTACACCAAATAATACCCTTAGACGTCCTAGATCCTCTCCACCAAAATTGTCACAATAAAAAATCAATCTTAGAAGTCACACTTACGGCATTTTAAATACCGATTGAAAGTACGTGGAAAGAGAAGAGAGGATAGAAGAAATCAAATAAATGCGACCAGCCGACGAGAGTAAATGACCATTCCAGGAGGACGTTATCTTCTTAACATCATCAATAAGAAATTTGAAAATATCTCTTTTAGACTTACCATTCTCCGAAATAGCAATATCAGTTGGAACCCCCAAATATTTTCCTATTTCAGCCTTAGGCGAGACTCGAAAAATTTTGAAACAATCTTGTGCAAATAACAGAGACGAGCTTGGACTAATGATAATGGCAGATTTTGCTTCATTAATTCATTATCCTGAGGCTCGACAATAATTCGATATAGTAGAAGCCAAAGTCAAGCACGAAGAAGAAGATTTTCCTTCCAAGAAAAATATGGAATCATCAGCTATTGGACCATACAGTAATATGATTACGTTTTGATAATGAAAAGTGTGTGCTTCGTATTATATTTACACTTGCTCGTAATCGTTTGTTTAGTATTTGTTAGATGAACTTAGGTTTGTTAGATTAACTTAGATTACAAGTTTTAGCAAGTAATGTTATAGCATCTTTAGCTATAACATTGAAGATTTGTGAAGCATTGTTCAGGTAATGTTGTAGCAGCTTAAGCTATAACATTGAAGATTCTTAAAGCATCATAGCAACTGTAACTAGTTTCAAGTATGATGATCACTCAAGCAAAAGGCTCGATCAAGTCTTTAACAAGCTCAAGATGAAGAGCTTATGATCAAGATAAATAGAAGATCTTATTCTGAAGATCTCCAGGAAGATTAGCTAGTTTAGGTCTTCATTTAATAACGGTATCTTAAGAAGAAATATTGGGAAAGTAAAGTTATAGCTATTTCACCTATAACTTTACTTACCAAACTTAAGGTTATAGCTGTTTCTACTATAACTTTGAGTAGCAATTTTATGGCACGACTTTAATAGTTATAAAATCATTTTCAAAAGATAAAATTCTTCAAATGTATTTCAAAATCATGTGTATATATAATAGAGATGAAATATGGGTTGTTATAATGAATAATTCGCATTTCTCTATTGGTTAGTAAAACGGCTTATGGGTTGTCATGTTACCTAGGGTTTGCTTGATTATTTGACCTAACCCTAATCCAAGGAATGGATTTTCGACCTAGTTGGACACGGCCAAGGGTTCGGCCGCACGGCTTGAGCCGCTTTGGTTCGTGAGTCCTCTAGTACAAGTAATCTATCAAATTAAATCTAATAGTATTTTGATAAGATTTTCTTATATCTTAAATATATATTTGATTTGATTTGTTTACTTAACAGAAAATCATAGAGATTAATTTTAGGTAAGATAAGATTTACTTTTATCTTATTTGCTTAAATTAAATTAACTCATAGATTAAATTAAGAAAGAGATAAGATTTATTTCTTGTGAAATAATCTTCCATCTCACGGCATCCATTACGGTTTGGTCTAAACCCTAATAGTCCTCTCTACTATAAAAACACATGACAGTCTTTCAATTAAAATAAGCTTTTCAAAATACAAAAATCCCTTGCAAAAAATTTTGAGTTTAAATTTAATCAGTTATTTTTATTGCTTTGCATTTGAAAAACCTTTGCGAAAAGTCGTGCTCTTAAAGTTGCATATTATTATTAAGGTTACGTTATAAGATAATAGTACTTCATATTGTTTCTTACTCGTTCAATTGTGTGAACACTTAGAAGAACAATCAAGTGCTTTCTTAGTAACTTAAGATAGTCAAATCGAATATCTAGTGATATTCAAATTGAGTTATAGCTAGAGTTAGCTATACGAGTTGGGTTGATAATTTTTTAATCCGGGGAAAGGTACTAAAATTAATAATCGAGAATAGTGGACGTAGGCTTCGACGTGTGAAGCTGAACCACTTCAAAACCGTGTGTCTTTGCAGTTTTCATTTTTGTTCATTTCATTACGTTCATAATCACTTAGTTAATTAGTTAAAATTTAATCAATAAACTTTAAGTAATTAATTACTTTGACATAAAATAAAACTTGGGCATAAGTTTTTAAATACTCAATTCACCCCCCCCCCCTCTCGAGTATTTTGGGTGTGATAGACTCTTCAATTGGTATCAGAGCCTCGTGCTCTTGATTGCCTAACCGCAAAGAGGCTAGATCCGTCTATCTTTTTATCATTTTATTTTTTTTTTCCTCTACCTTACACGTGTGAAATGGATTCCAAGTATCTTAAGTGTCATGTCTTTGATGGGAAGAATTATGGACTTTGGAAAAACATGATGACACACAACGTAAAAGGACATGATTGAGAGTGCTGGACGATTATTAAGAATGGACCACACAAAATTTTGGTCGCATCTTCGGAAGGCACTACCTATGAGAAAAAGGAAGAAGACTATATTCAGGCTGATTACAAGAAGGCTGAGAAAAACTCGAAAGCGGTAAGCCTGTTACAAAACGGCATGACATCGACTGAATTCAATCGTTTTTCTTCTTGCACTTCGGCTAAGGAAATATGGGATGGTCTTGAGTTGGCCTATGAAGGAACATCGGCTGTAAGGAAATATCGCATTGACCTGCTGATTCAAAAATATGAACTTTTTAGAATGGAAAAGAATGAATCACTTGATAGTATGTCAGCACGATTTTCTACTATAGTCAATGAGGTTAAAAATCTTAGAAAAACTTTTCTCCGAGGGTATTGCTAGAAAAGTACTTAGGAGTTTAACAAAGAAATGGCGTCTCAAGGTCACGGTTATGGAAGAAGTCAGAGATCTTACTTCTCTTCCTTATGCAGAACTTATTGGTGCTCTCATGGCTCATGAACTCGTCTCGGAAGACAATGAGGCCGAGGTCAGTAACAATAAGAGCATGGCTCTACAAGCTTCTACTAAGGAGGAAGAAGACGTTGAAATAGAGGACGAACCCGTCTTGTTTGCCAAACGATTTAATAAACGAATTTTCAGAAACAAGCAAGCAAAGTCGTTCAACAACAACAACAAGTCCAATAATAAGAAATCATCTGAGTCAAAGAATACGTTTGTTAATAGAGGATGCTTCAAGCGTGGAGAGTCCAGCCATATGATTAAGGATTGTCCCACATGGGAGAAAATCAAAGACAAGGCAAAACGTGAGAAGACTAAGAAGGAATTCAAGCAAGTGATGATAGCATCATGCTGGGGAGATCTCGACACTGAGGACGACGAAGCATCAGAAGAAGAAGAAGAAGAAGAAGTTGTTAACCTATGTCTAAGCAACGTAAGTCTTGACTTAGACAATGATAAAGATAGCATAGACTCCTATTGCTGCTTTCTAGGAGATTCTAACTCGGAAGAAGAAGAAGAAGAAGAAGAGGTAAGCTATCTTTAACTTAAGAAAAGCGTTAAGAAATTGTCTAAGAATGCTTTGATTGAATACTTTGAGCAATCTCTTGATAAATGTCACGAACAAGAGATGGAATTGAAAGACTTGAAAGAACAAATCCTCGATATTGCTGAAGAAAATCATCTCCTTAAAGCAAAGGCCAAAAAGCTCAAATCTAAAGTTACATCTAATATGGCTATAACTTCAGATACGACAAATGTTGAGAAGAAGGCTCTTGAGTCTAAAGTTATAGCTAATGAAGCTATAACCTCAGACCTGAAACTCAACATTAAGCATCTTTAGGCCAAAGTTACAGCTAGTGAAGCTATAACATTGGAATTGAGGAAAGTCAAAGAGCTTCTTGAGTCCAAGGCTACGGCTAGAGAAGCCGTGATCTCAGATCAAAAGAAGGAGATTGAATTTCTAACTCAGCAACTAAAGGAATCTAAAACCGTTCTTTCAAATACTAAAAGAACGTATATCGTGATGGTACGAGTTCTTAATGATAGATTCCAGAAATTCCTGGACAATTATGAAGAGACTCATCCTCCCAAGGTCGTAGAGTCAGACCATTCCAAATGCAACGAAGAGATACAATCTTTAAAAGAATTACTCTTGCATTCTAGAAAGGTTCACGATAAATGGGAAGGTAGCACACGTGTCCTAAATTTCCTAACTGAGCAATCGGATAACAACATGAAAATAGGATTACGGCATGAGTGCTATGGTCATAGAGATCACTCTAAATGAAAATCAAACCCTTCTGAACGAGATTTCAGAAGGAGAAAATATAAAAATCTACCAGAATACTTGATTTGTAATTACTGTGGTCATACTGGACATATCCAAGAAAATTGTGTCAAATATGCTCAGGATTTAAGAAAAGGAATCAACTTTGTTAAAGCATCTGACACTGTTCTCGAGGAAAGTGATTGTATCCCATCTGAACCAAGTACCAATGAAGAACGCAACAATGATAATAGTTGGTTCTACGATATGAGCTTTGATTTCAAGAAGGCTACCAAATCAAAACAAACACCTAAACCTAAAGAGCCCTTCAAAATCAAAGCTCCTTCAAAACAACCTGAAAGGCCACGACATAAGGAACCTAGAACTCAACCCAAGACAGTTCCCAGACAAACCTATTCACCTCCAAAACATAAAGTTACTAAAAGGGTTTGGGTTAGAAAGGATATGGTCTTTAGAGTGACTAACGTCAAAGGACCCAACTTAGGTTGGGTACCTAAAAACTGTCTCTAATCATTTTGCAGGTTGTAGTGAAAGAAAATAACTTATGGTACCTTGATAGTGGATGTTCAAGGCACATGACTGGAGATGTAAATTTATTTCTTTCACTTGAGCCCTTCGATGGAGGTAAGGTCACATTTGGCGATAACAAGAAGGGTAAATTTATCGGTGTTGGTAAAGTTGGAATATCTTATTCTCATGCTATTAGTGATGTTTATCTGGTTAGTGGTCTCAAGCACAATTTAGTGAGTATCTCTCAATTATATGACAAAGGAAATAAAGTTGTCTTTCATTCAGATTCTTGTCGAATAATAATTGATGGAACAAGTAGTATTGTGCTTGAAGGACATCGTAGAAGGAATGTTTATATGATTGATCTAAATAATATTTCTAATAATTCATTCATGTGCATGAAAGTAACGACAGATGATCCGTGCCTTTGGCACAAAAGATTTGCTCACATAAATTCAACAACGTTGAATAAGCAAAAGAAATGGGATTTAGTTGAAGGACTTCCCTCAATCAAATTCGATTAAGAAATATTATGTGACTCGTGTGCTCGATGCAAACATGTGAGATCATCGTTCAAACCCAAGAGAATGGTAAGTACCAAGGAACCACTAGAACTCGTGCATATGGATCTATGTGGCCCAATGAAGGTAAGAAGTAGAGGCGGATCCAGGTATGTCTTCGTTCTAGTTGATGATTACTCTAGATATGTTTGGCCAATCTTTCTCAATTCTAAAGATGAAACTTTCGAAGAGTTTGCAGTTCTAATGAAGCTTGCCCAAAATACGTACAAATCAAAATTAATCTCTATTCGTACGGATCATGGCACCGAATTTGACAACCATGCGTTTATAGAATATTGTAGGGAGAATGGTGTTGGGCATAACTTCTCAGCACCACGAACTCCACAACAAAACGGTGTTGTGGAATGTATGAATAGGACATTGGAGGATATGGCACGCACTATGTTATCAGGTAGTGGACTACCTCGTAATTTTTGGGCTGAAGCTATTAGTACTAAATGCTATGCTCATAATCGAGCTTTGATTAGACCCATTCTCAAGAAGACTCCTTAGGATCTTCTTAGGGGACGTAAACCTAACATATCACATCTACGTTGCTTCGGGAGTAAATGTTTTGTCCAAAATAATGGCAAAAATAGATTAAGCAAATTCGATCCCAGAAGTGACGAAGCGGTGTTTGTCGGTTATTCTAATCATAGTAAAGCATATAAGGTTTTTAACAAAAGAACCTTATGCATCGAAGAAAGTGTTCATATTGTTTTTGATGAGAATAATATGTTTGACAATGCTGAACAGGATGAGGAAGAAGATTTGAACGAACCCGATTTTCGACTATCCAGGGATGAACTTCCAGAATTGGATGAGGAAGATAAAGAAATTGAGGGCACAAATGATGAACAAAGAAGCCCTTCGAATGATAAAGGAAAGAGAACTGAGAGTTTAGTTGATGATACTAAAACCTCTTCTCAATCTAAGCAATTGGAGGATAAAGTTCTGATGAAGCTATAACATCAACTCCAGATCAACGAACTAGGTCCAATCTTATAACTGATTCTGTTATAACCCCAGGATTGGATTCAGGAAGAATAAGGCTTGAACCCCAATCATTCGAAGAAGGTGAGACTAGTTCAGATGAAGATGTGCATCCTGTTTCTAAGAAATGGAGATATAAGGACTCTCATCCAATGGAAACCATCCTAGGAAGATTGAATGAAAGAGTTCGCACTCGTAGAATACTTAACAACTTTTGCTCATTCTACTCCTTTCTCTCAACCATAGACCCAACAAATATCAAAGAAGCACTTGCAGAACCAGACTGGATAGTTGCTATGCAAGAAGAGCTTCAACAGTTCGAACGGAACAAAGTTTGGCATTTGGTTCCAAGACCTAAAGATCGAACGATTATTGGTACACGATGGGTTTTAAGAAACAAACTGGACGATACAGAAGTTATTGTGCGAAATAAAGCTAGATTGCTTGTACAAGGGTATAATCAACAAGAAGGAATTGACTATGATGAGACCTTCGCTCCTGTAACCATGTGACACCCCGCGATAAAGCGGAAAATATAACTAATAAATTATAGCGGAAATTTTGAGATTTTAAAAACTTTTAAATTACTACTTAAAGATTAACATGCGGGTGCCAAAGACGAAATGAAACAAAAACAAAAATAGACAATTTAGGTTATTACAACCCAAGTCTAGAAGGCGGGGAAAAGATATCCCACGAATAAACATATACGGGTTTTCTAATCTAGCAACTAAGGTCCAAGGGTTTAGTTCTCGCTAGCCCACACGTCTTCACCACGTAAGCATCTTCACAACCTGTCATTCATGTAAACATGAACGCCACAGTCAGTGGGGAGTAACTCAAGGTTCTCACAGCCACAATATGTCGAAAAGCAAGTAAATAACCACTTAATTAAACATATAGATCATGCATCATATAAACAATAATGGACAAGGAGATATATTGAATAATCATGATGAGATAGGCATAATACTTCCTTAATGAAATAGGCATGATACGATAGAATAAACATGCGATCAAGGACATAGAATAACCAAGTCAACCAACTCATATTGACACGACTCACAAGTGTAAGACCGACACAAAGTGTAGACGGAGTATCAAGCTCAGAGGCTACCTTTAAAGCATGTCCGAGATACCACACACAAGACTACAACCTAGACTCCAACCTCCTGGTAGGACGACGAACATAATACGGACCTAGTCTAAACCTGGCCAGACTCTCGGGATGGACGACACCCGATTCGACATGCGGTGACCCATCCGCATCCAAGACTCGATACATGGTACACCTAACTATGCCCGAAAGTCGAGTAACCCTAAATCGGAACTTTGTCACCTAACCGTGACCCACGAACCGAAGAGGCGGAAGGAAAATAGCCCAATCCGGAAACATGGCACCTAACCATAACCAATGGTCCGAAAGGGTAAGTAAGGAAAGTCAAGTCGTCACACAATGTAAAACGTCACACTTGAGTCACAATAAGAGTAAAAATGATCATGCGAATATAAATGCAATAGAATATCATATATCATGGAATTGCTAATGTCACATTCATACTTATGGCTTGCATCTCACCATAAGTACGAATGGGAGCATCAATCCCGACGATCATATCGCAACTAGAGGACTTATAGCTCACCCCTAGTATCCGATAGGACCAAGACTCTCACAACAGAACAATACAAGGCATTATCCAGATTATGACCCTTCACAAATAATTATTTAACAATAAATATCTCATACTTGTCTTAGATTAATAGATATTCCATTCTCTAATTTAACATGCCGGTTAAATAAAATATAATAAATGATAATGAATAATTTACGTTATATAAAATATACGGGATAAAATGTGACCAAGTCCAAGTGAACCATTTATGAGCCCAATAGTTAAATCATGTGAAATTCAATGAATGGGCTAGGATAAGCCCAATAAATAAATCATGTGACAAGCCCAACAGAACAAACAAGTAAATGAACGATATTAACTAATTACGTTATTTAACATGCGAGACGGTTATTAAATCATATTTTAAATAAACTAAATTAGCGCAAGGCAGTTTATAAACATGACTAGCCCTATTAAAATGCCTTACCACACCTATATGGCCCAATAACAAATAATAGAAAATTAGCCCAATTTGCCACATTACTAAATAACAAGATGAGTACATGAGCATATTTTAGACGGTAATTTAAATAATTAAGTAATGAGATTCTAGAATTATAGAACATGAAATGGGGATATATAAATGAACAATGCTTTAACGGGTTGCATTTTATAAAACACGAGACAGAAAATAAACAAATTTCAAATGAACTAAACTAGCGCTAAAAGCATCCGTAAACATGACTCAAAGAACCAATTGGGCCGCCCTAAGCACGACCCAACCGTTCACCACCTAAATGACCCATCCCCAGCCACGCCTTTTTCCCCAAAACCACCACCAGTCAGCCCACAACCTCCCACCAAAAGCCGTGTAAAAACAACCCAAAACGAGACTAGCTTACGACGGATATTAAATATTTTCAAACAACTACACTAGAGCCAACACACGACTCAACTCACGACCCAAATTCGGCCTAAATCCGCCACGAACGCCAGCGAATAACCCGTTCCAAAGCAATCCTAAAACTGCACCAAAACCACACCCTAACTAGTACCAAAACCGTGTTACACCAACCATCGAGACTACCTGAAACAGGCCACCAAAACGGACCCAACCAGGCCGTGATTAACCTCGACCCGCCACTACTTGACTACCCACCACCACGACCCAAAACCAGTCCAAAACAGAACCCAAACGATGCATAAATCCGAACCCAAACCCAGTCATAAAGTTCATAACAAAACCCGTCACAAAACAGTCCAATTCCTTGTTCGAAACCCATGTCAAAACAGAACCAATTTCGAGTACCAAAAGGACGGAAGTAAGAACAACAAGACTTCAACAATAGTGAAAGAATCAAACTTTACAGCAAAAGAGTATAAAAACCGATTTGAAGGGACGGAATATCGACTCATTGTCGAGTAACCTATCACCGTTACTTTTGCTCTCGAATTTCCAGGGAAAACGTCCAAAAGCACGAGCCTTTCTTCAGTCTTCAAGGTCTTCAACTAAAAGGAGGGAAAAACGAGTTGTTTAAGACAAGAAATCGAATTGTCCTTTAAGACGGTATTTCGAAACCTCAACAAAATAGAAGCTTTCTTACCTTATAAGAACGAGGAAGGGACGAGGAAGCTAATGGTATAAAATTGGTGAAGTTTGGTTGAGAAATAAGGAAGGAAATGGATGTAGAAGGAGACGGAAATGGGGTGTGTTGTAGCTGCTGTTGTTTCGTTGTTGATGCTGCTTAAAGGAAGAAGAGGACGAAAGAAAAATGGGTTTGCAGGGGTGGGGTTTGCGGGTGGTTCCTAATAACCACACAACAACATTTGTGTAATGGCAATAATAATATAATACATAATAATAGTACATACTAATAATAATAATAATAATAATATTAATATATATAAATATGTATATAAAAAGGTAGAGTGTAAAATGTTAGGTGGGTGTGATGTGTTGTCGGATTCTGGTTGGTCCGGATTAAAGTAGGTACAAAGTGAAATGTGACGGTTTATAGCTAGGCGAAAATTGAGACGGGGATTATTATTATTACGGTCATTATTATTGTCACTATTATCATCCGACCAAAATATGTATATATTTATTCTTATATAAATTATGCCTCAATAATATAATTTAATAATACGTATTTTTATAAAAATGAGCTTTTATATAATACGTTTATAAAAATCGCGTCTGAGATAAAATTAATCAAATTGAATAATCCAAAATTATAAAATAAAGTAATCAAACGGCTTAATAAATTTTAAATGTCAAAATAAGAAATTCGCGGGTGTTACAATCACCCCATCTTTTAAAAAGTTTCGTCCTCGAAACTTGAAAGTAGAAATGAAAATAAAACTGGAATTGTAATCGGTAACCAAAACGTTTTAAAGGTTACTTATCGTAAGAGTCGAAATTCTTTCAAAAGTTCCAAATAAAATTTTCCGACCGAACCCGATCGAAAATTAAATTCATTTGCATAAATTAAAAATCAAAATACTTTCAAAAACATTAATGAAGAGTTTTCAAAAGTCTAAGTCTCATTCATGGAACGAAATTGCTCTTGTCGTGCACACAAGAACGCTAACCTTCCAAGTCCAAGACAAATTTAAAGCAAAAATCATTCGCCGACAAGCGTAGAACAAGTTATCAAACGTCTTCAATAATGAGTTCTAGCATCTGATCAACGTCAAAATCAAAAGAAAAAGGTAGTTTACTCACATTTTATTTTGCAAAAGCCAAAATATAAATAAAAGTTTCACTTTAAACTAAAAAAGGAGTCAAGTTTGTGAAAAGATAACATCAAACTTTGGCAAAGAAATCATAAATTGATCAAAGTTAATAGAAGTTGGGTAAAATTTAAAGAAATCTCGAGTTTAGCAATTAAAATCATGATAAATGAGTTTATGCTCAAGGAATGAATAGGGAACTAAATCAAATTTTCATTTTCAAATCTTTAAAATAGGTAAGGTTTTGCAAAAGTAACATAAACTTTTAACAGCAAATCAAAAATGGTAGCTTTAAATATTTAGGAATTGAACAAAAGAAAAGTAACTTAGACATCATAGGTGCAAGTATGCTAAAAGGATTCAAACTTAACTAATCAAAAGAGCTATGATGAATTTCATAGGGCAAAAATTGAAGTCAAATCTAAAAGGGTGTCAAAGATGGAGTTTCATAGGTTACCAACATCAAACTTATGAGAGGAGTATGATGAAGTAAGGAAAAGAGGTATGAGCGGTAACGCTCATGATCAAGGAGGAAGGGAAATTAGACAACATGGAAACGCCAGACACTCTTATCTCAAACAACAACATCACTCAAAATGGTTCCGAAAACTTCCTAGAAACAAAACTCATAACCACATCACTCCCAAGGGTTCCTCAAATCGCTTATGTTACCTCATCCTAATCTATTCCGTGAAACAAGGTACTCCACTATAAGTGTGATCTCACTACTCCAAATCCTCAAACATCCAGAAACAACCTCCACACCGTCAAGGTCAAGGTTTCCAACAAAACTACACTCATGTCCAACTAGTGTCAACCATGGGTTCCTCAGAAAAGTAAACCCTCAATCAAGAATCCCAATACCGCGCTCTAAGCTCCCAGAAAAGGTTCCTCAAATATTCCACAAGGTTCTCATTTCAAAACAAGGTAGTAACATGCCAACCCAAAGTCTGAAAAATCAATAGGATCTCGAGCCCTTCTATCCTTTTACTTATTAAGGATTCCCGAAAGCAAAGGTACATTCATCTACAACATCATCCCATCTTAATACAACCTCCAGGTTTATAAAACTATAGGGTTAACAAGTAGTTCTCAATACTAAGTCTCTCTCAACTGAGGAACTCTCAAGGGTCAACTAATTTCAATCACATCACCAATCCATGATGGTCATCAACATCCCAAGGAGTATTCTTTCAAATCTGACATCCTAGAACTTTACTTACCATCGAATTCTCAAGAAACAAGGTCTTAGTTGTAACAACGCTTTACCACCTCAAAGTTCCTAAAACCATAAATTGAAACTACGTTCTTTAACCTAACAATTGGTGTCAACCATACCATTATCCTTTCTAGTTACTAAAACAAGTGCTAAGACTCCCAAACAATGTAGCTTACTCTCACTCTCATATCATACCTCAGGTAGTAATCAATATCACTTACTTAAACCAACTAATAATCCCACAATTAGCATTTCTCATGTGGTAACATCTATATTATCAAACCCTTATATCCAAAGCGACTACGAAAGTCAATCACAAACTCGTCTTACTTAGTCAATCCTATATCCTCAAATCCACTATTCAATTTCATCCACCTTAGGTCAAGTACTAAGCACTAGTATCCCAAACGTAAACAACAAAGCCAGGTTCTATAACCTTAGTAACCAATGCAACTCATACTTGACACACAAAATCCACCAATCAAATATACTCACTTTATCAAGGATCTAGGTATAAGAACCATCAAGTATGTCTCATGACACTACCTAAGTCTTTCCAACATCAAATCCTCTCAAAACCAGGTTTAAGGGTCAAACACAACAATCTCCTCAAAAGTCAAATTTTCCAACCAAGGTCAACATTCCTCAAAAGAAAGAGTACCATCAAAAGGCGTTAAGGGAGGATAAGCAAAGAACAAAGGACAAGTTAGGAGTACAAGCGTAGCTTTTAAAGTAAAACAGAAGAGAGTTTAGAAGGAGGGTAAGCACCAAGAGATAAAGAATAAGGCAAGATACACAAAGAACGAGAAACATCTTCAAGGGAGTAGAAGCATTCTTCAAAGGTTGAACAAATCTTCAATCCTCAGCAATAGGCACCAAATCTTGATCTTCGTATAGATAAGCTCACGCTCATTGATCCAAGAACACAACAATTATTAAATGACAATCAACAAACATGTTAGTACCTAACAAAGAGCAAACACACTACAGACTACCACCTTAGGCCTTAAGTTTACCCATCTCCCATTCGTTATTCAAGGTCAAGTTCAAATTAAATTTGGGGTACACGTGTGTGCGTCGGGAGCAACATATGCTCTGATACCAACTGTGACACCCCGCGATAAAGCGGAAAATATAACTAATAAATTATAGCGGAAATTTTGAGATTTTAAAAACTTTTAAGTTACTAGTTAAAGATTAACACGCGGGTGCCAAAAACGAAATGAAACAAAAACAAAAATAGACAATTTAGGTTATTACAACCCAAGTCTGGAAGGCGGGGAAAAGATATCTCACGAATAAACATATACGGGTTTTCTAATCTAGCAACTAAGGTCCAAGGGTTTAGTTCTCGCTAGCCCACACGTCTTCCCCACGTAAGCATCTTCACAGCCTGTCATTCATGTAAATATGAACGCCACAGTCAGTGGGAAGTAACTCAAGGTTCTCCCAGCCACAATATGTCGAAAAGCAAGTAAACAACCACTTAATTAAACATATAGATCATGCATCATATGAACAATAATGGACAAGGAGATATAATGAATAATCATGATGAGATAGGCATAATACTTCCTTAATGAAATATGCATAATACGATAGAATAAACATGCGATCAAGGACATAGAATAACCAAATCAACCAACTCATATTGACACGACTCACAAGTGTAAGACCGACACAAAGTGTAGACGGAGTATCCAGCTCAGAGGCTACCTTTAAAGCATGTCCGAGATACCACACACAAGACTACCACCTAGACTCTAACCTCCTGGTAGGACGACGATCATAATACGGTCCTAATCTAAACCTGGCCAGACTCTCGGGATAGACGACACCCGATTCGACATGCGGTGACCCATCCGCATCCAAGACTCGATACATGGTACACCTAAATGTGCCCGAAAGTCGAGTAACCCCAAATCGGAACTTTGTCACCTAACCGTGACCCACGAACCGAAGAGGCGGAAGGAAAATAGCCCAATCCGGAAACATGGCACCTAACCGTAACCAATGGTCCGAAAGGGTAAGTAAGGAAACTCAAGTCGTCACACAATGTAAAACGTCACACTTGAGGCACAATAAGAGTAAAAATGATCATGCTAATATAAATGCAATAGAATGTCATATATCATGGAATTGCTAATGTCACATTCATACTTATGGCTTGCATCTCACTATAAGTACGAATGGGAGCATCAATCCCGACGATCATATCGCAACTAGAGGGCTTATAGCTCACCCCTAGTATCCGATAGGACCAAGACTCTCACAACAGAACAATACAAGGCATTATCCAGATTATGACCCTTCACAAATAAGTATTTAACAATAAATATCTCATACTTGTCTTAGATTAATAGATATTTCATTCTCTAATTTAACATGCCGGTTAAATAAAATATAATAAATGATAATGAATAAATTACGTTATATGAAATATACGGGATAAAATGTGACCAGGTCCAAGTGAACCATATATGAGCCCAATAGTTAAATCATGTGAAATCCAATGAATGGGCTAGGATAAGCCCAATAAATAAATCATGTGACAAGCCAACAAACAAGTAAATGAACGATATTAACTAATTACGTTATTTAACATGCGAGACGGTTTTTAAATCATATTTTAAATAAACCAAATTAGCGCCAAGGCAATTTATAAACATGACTAGCCCTATTAAAATGCCTTACCACACCTATATGGCCCAATAACAAATAATATAAAATAAGCCCAATTTGCCACATTACTAAATAACAAGACGAGTACATGAGCATATTTGAGACGGTAATTTAAATAATTAAGTAATGAGATTCTAGAATTATAAAACATGAAATGGGGATATATAAATGAACAATGCTTTAACGGGTTGCATTTTATAAAACACGAGACGGAAAATAAACAAATTTCAAACGAACTAAACTAGCGCCAAAAGCATCCGTAAACACGACTCAAATAACCATTGGGCCGCCCTAAGCACGACCCAACCGTTCAACACCTAATTGACCCATCCCCAGCCACGCCTTTTTCCCCAAAACCACCACCAGTCAGCCCACAACCTCCCACCAAAAGCCGTGTAAAATCAACCCAAAACGAGACTAGCTTACGAAGGATATTAAATATTTTCAAACAACTACACTAGCGCCAACACACGACTCAAGTCACGACCCAAATTCGGCCTAAATCCGCCACGAACGCCAGCCAATAACCCGTTCCAAAGCAATCCTAAAACTGCACCAAAACCACACCCTAACTAGTACCAAAACCGTGTTACACCAACCATCGAGATTTACCTGAAACAGGCCACCAAAACGGACCCAACCAGGCCGTGATTAACCTCGACCCGCCACTACTTGACTACCCACCACCACGACCCAAAACCAGTCCAAAATAGAACCCAAACGATGCATAAATCCGAACCCAAACCCAGTCCTAAAGTTCATAACAAAACCCGTCACAAAACAGTCCAATTCCTTGTTCGAAACCCATGTCAAAACAGAACCAATTTCGAGTACCAAAAGGACGGAAGTAAGAACAATAAGACTTCAACAATAGTGAAAGAATCAAACTTTACAGCAAAAGAGTATAAAAACCGATTTGAAGGGACGGAATATCGACTCATTGTCGAGTAACCTATCACCGTTACTTTTGCTCTCGAATTTCCAGGGAAAACGTCCAAAAGCACGAGCCTTTCTTCAGTCTTTAAGGTCTTCAACTAATAGGAGGGAAAAACGAGTTGTTTAAGACAAGAAATCGAATTGTCCTTTAAGACGGTATTTCGAAACCTCAACAAAATAGAAGCTTTCTTACCTTATAAGAACGAGGAAGGGACGAGGAAGCTAATGGTATAAAATTGGTGAAGTTTGGTTGAGAAATAAGGGAGGAAATGGATGTAGAAGGAGACGGAAATGGGGTGTGTTGTAGCTGTTGTTGTTTCGTTGTTGATGCTGCTCAAAGGAAGAAGAGGACGAAAGAAAAATGGGTTTGCAGGGGTGGGGTTTGCAGGTGGTTCCTAATAACCACACAACAACATTTGTGTAATGACAATAATAATATAATACATAATAATAGTACATACTAATAATAATAATAATAATAATAATAATAATAATAATAATAATAATAATAATAATAATAATAATTATTATTATTATATTAATATATATAAATATGTATATAAAAAGGTAGAGTGTAAAATGTTAGGTGGGTGTGATGTGTTGTCGGATTCTGGTTGGTCCGGATTAAAGTAGGTACAAAGTGAAATGTGACGGTTTATAACTAGGCGGAAATTGAGACGGGAATTATTATTATTGTTACGGTCATTATTCTTGTCACTATTATCATCCGACCAAAATACGTATATATTTATTCTTATATAAATTATGCCTCAAGAATATAATTTAATAATACGTATTTTTATATAAATGAGCTTTTATATAATACGTTTATAAAAATCGCATTTGAGATAAAATTAATCAAATTGAATAATCCAAAATTATAAAATAAAGTAATCAAACGGCTTAATAAATTTTAAATGTCAAAATAGGAAATTCGCGGGTGTTACAAACTAGACTTGAAACTATTAGATTATTAATAGCATTTGATGCTCATAAAGGAATTAAACTTTATCAAATGGATGTTAAGACAACATTTCTTAACGGTTATTTGAATGAGGAGGTTTTTGTTGAGCAACCTCCAGGATTTCTCGATAGCAAGTTTTAAAACCATGTTTTCAAATTAGATAAAGCCTTGTATTGTTTGAAACAAGCTCCATGGTCGTGGCACGACAGATTGTCAAAATATCTACTTGTAAGTGGGTTTAAAAGAGGATCTGTCGACAAAACCCTATTTCTGAAAACTGAGGATTCCGATTTATTAGTTGTGCAAATTTACGTTGATGATATTATTTTTGGTTCAACTAATGATCGTTTATGTAAGTATTTTTCAGAATTATTGACCTCTGAATTCGAGATGAGTATGATGGGAGAACTCAATTTCTTCCTTGGACTCCAAATTCAACAAACTCCGGAAGGAATTATGATACACCAACAGAAATACATCAAGGAGCTAATCAAGAAATTCGGTATGGAAAATTTTAATTCTAAGCCAACTCCTATGGGTACAGATAAGAAGTTGACTTTGGATGAAAACGGTAAGTCTGTCGATGAGACGACTGACACGTCTGTCGTGTACCTGTCAAAAATAAACTAACTAAACTAACTATATAGCTAGAGAAGTCAGGTCGATCTCCACAGGGAGGCAAGATATCTGTAGAAGTCCGTCTATTTGGTCACAAATGGGGGGGGGGGGTTGTTTGAATTGTTTTCTAAACTACGAAGGTTAAGGGAAAGAGAAATAAAGAACAAGAGCAGTAAAGGCAAGAAATAAGTTTAAACTATCAGAAAGAGAGGGACATGTCAGGATTTCGGTTCACTACGGTAGTCCAGTGACTCAGCTGTAAATGATTCAGACGAATTAATGTAAGACGGATGTTGAAAGGTCCTTTCGGTCCACTTTCACTCCTAAAATACCACTAACTTAACTTTCATTCTCGTCAGGGTAGTCTACTGTTCATAGCAGGCCTATTTAGTCCAATCTTTCGATCTAGGATTAATTTTAGCCAGATTAAAGGATGACTCAGAAGCGTGCACTCAACTAAGTCGATAAATACAATTAAATTGCTATGGTGACAGAGTCTCATAATTAATTCATCTATTTCATTTACTACATCGTCACATTCCTACCGCAGATCCCCTAATCCCAACATAAAAGGTGTTTAGCTACTCATGTTGCTAATAAAACTAACAGCCGATAAATTTCCAGCAATAAACATTATGAAATAACAAATAAAATGCATAAAAGTAAATTAGGGCAGAAGAATAAACGAAGTGAACAAGCAATTAAGGCAAACAGATGATTAATTATTATTAAGAGTAGAGAAAGGAATTACAATCAAGCGAATCCGGCGTAAAGAACACAAAATCTGAGCAAAGTAAATCCGAGAACAAGGTTACAGTGAAGAAGAATGTTTAACGTAGTAAAGTTTGATAAAAGCTAAGTAATGAGTAAATTCTCATGCTAATGACCTAACTAATGCGTGCTTAAATAAGAAAATAACTAAGTTTTGCGAAATAAATCAACACACGGGATGTATTAAAGCCCATAACAGCGAAACCACTCGATCGAGTGGAATAAAACCACTCGATCGAGCAAAACCTCAGGAAAATCTACTCGATCGAGTAGATAGTTACTCGATCGAGTAACTCAACTTCCAGCAACTTAAGGATCGAGTAGAAAACTACTCGATCGACCATCTTGGGACGTAAAAACCACTCGATCGAGTAGTAAAACTGCTCGATCGAGTCCTTAGTCTTCAAATCAGCTCAAGTCCGTCACCGACTGCCTCGTAATCCGTGCCTTGACGCTTCCCAACGCAGTATCTCACTCTGGAAAATCCCGTCTCCTCTAAATGCATGCAAAAAGGACGAAAAAGAGTACGATTCCACTACTTTCGCGTTCATTTCTACAAAATGGACAAAACGAACCAAAGTAGCCAATTCGGGGCAAAATACTATAAAAACAGTATAAAAATGCATAGAAATACGTGCTGAAATAGGCTAAAAAGACTATATATTATGCACGTATCAAATCTCCCCAAACCGAACCTTTACTTGTCCTCGAGTAAACTAAAATGCAACTAATGGAACGGAAATGATAACTCAGAGCTAGCTTAACTTGTCTACTTGAACCAATTTAATGCAACAAAAACTAACGGTTAAAGCTAAGCAGTCAATACGCAAACGAATTATAAGCTGTTCAGAAATATAGCCAACCTATCGACCTTGGAAGACCAACAAAATCGGACTCTCTCGTGGTCACTCTTCTCTCATGAAGCAAAGGGTGAATGTTATATGTAAAAGAGAGAAGAAAAGACAGTCACTCACCTAACTGCGACCTACATAGCATGCATGCAACAAAAATGAAAGACAATTCAAGTACTAATGCACACACTCCAACCAATAATGTCCGTCACAGCCGAGGGCTTACAAAAAGTATGGGAATAGTGAGGTTCAGGTGAGAAAGGCCAAAACATGTTATGGAAATGTGGAGGTAAAAGCGTCAAGCTAGTGCCTAACATGACCATAATAAACCATCCGAATCTCAACTGACTGAAAAACTAAGTACAAGTGCCCTTCATTTGGCACACAACTCACTAAACTCAAACACAATCTCCTCAAAAATATAGAATAAGAATGGAGGAGTCAGACGGTCACAAACTTCTCCTTTTTTAATACCGTCTGAAAGAACTAACTGAAACAAAACAAACTTCTTCTTTTTTTCTTCTTTTTCTCACGTTTCCAGCTTTTTCATTTTTTTTTCATTTTTTCATTTTTTTTTCTTTCCTTTCACGTTTTTCCTTTTTCTTTTTTTTTTTCTTTTTCAATTCTGTTTTTTTCTTTTTTCCTCCTTCCTCTATACTTACACCAACTCCATACAAAAGAGATACGGGCCAAACTGCAGACGGAAACTCATACCACAAAAGACATACTAACTAGCTTGACTAGGCAGGCTTAGTTTGGGATGTAGCTAATGGGTCAAAAAGGCAAATTTTGGCTTATGTGGAGCTAAATGGGTGAAAAATATAAGGAAAGGGAAATCTGCAAGCACCTCCCTGCATGTGACACCAACCACAAACCCGAATATGTGCATTTAACGAGAAATTGAATGTCATAAAAGTGCAAAAATGATGAACATGCTATGCAAGGAGTACTACTCTCAATTCCTAATGAACTAGTCATGAATGTCACCAGTTAAGGCTCTAAAACTCAGAATTTATCAAGTAGTTTGCCGATTTATCAGGTCAAGTCTAAACAGTCGGCTATATTTGAACACAAACTCGTAGACTATGCGTATGACAAAGCTAATAACTATCAAAAGAAGTGCAAGGCTCAAGTAAAATGACAAGTTATAGTGCATTATCATCATGGAAATCTACCGTTCCGACTCAACCTATATGCAAAAATAAACGCGAATTTTTTTGATTTTTTTTTTTTTTTGAAATTTCTAATTTTTTTGGATTTTTGATTTTTAATAAAATAAACAATGCAAGCTGAAAAATAAACGTGAATGTAAAAACAAATGCAAATGCAGACTCAAAAGGATGCAATACCCTCCCCAAACCAAAACGGACAACGCCCTCGTTGTCCTCCAGCATACACCAGCAGATATATACAGGGGAACGGGAATATACAACCAATAAATAAATAAAAACAATAAATAAAAAGGAGACAAAATAAAAGAGTAAGAAATACATACAAAATACGAACTTCCCCAAACCAGCCAGAAAACTGGGGAAGTGAGTAGACCAGTAGCTACTCGTCGTCGTCCACCACTGTGTACTCCGGATCTCTCTCCTCCTCTGCTCCTCAGCGCGAGCACTCTTCACTGCCACCTCTGGGTCCTCGTCCTCCTCCTCGTCAGCAGACTCCGGGTACCCCTCAGGTGGGTACCTGACTACCTGTAGAAGGAAGGGTGTGGCCAACCCTCTGGGATCGGACGGTGTCGCCGCAAGTGGTACTCGTATAGAGGGTGTAAAGCAAGAGCTAAATCCCTCTCCATACGAGCCTGACGCGCTGCCATCTCAAGCAACAAACCGTAAACGGCGCCCCTTGATCCATGACCGCGGGCGCCACAAAGGGAGGAGGTGGTACGAAAGTAGCCGGTAGGACCGGCTGAGCCTGTGTCTGGTCAGTGGGAGTGGGAGTAGGAGTGGTAGTAGTAGTGGGAGTAGGGGTCGGGATGGGAGTAGTCGTGAAAGGCTGGGTACTCCCTGAAGGTGTGGACCCCTCTCCAGTCTCAAGACGCCGCTTCTTGGCGGCGGGTGCAGCAGGAGTAGGTCGGAGTGAAAGGAGAAAGTCAGGCAGTGGTGGCAGACGGGTGCCCCTAGCAACAATGGGCAAGGGCTCTAGACGGGGGAGAGTCTCACAAGGTAAGTCAACAGACAAGGAGCCGTCTATCTTCCAAGTCTGGTAGTCTGGGGTCAGCCAATGCTGAGAAAGCATGGCATCCAGACTCAGTAGCCTCTCTCCCTCGAGGTACTACAAGTCACGAGGCCAAACGGGGATGAGGGAACGGGCAAGAATGGTGGCTATGCCACCGCAGGCAATGGTCCCCGTCTCCTTCAGCCCCTGCCTCTGAAGGTACTGGTCGGTCAAGTAAGCTATGTTGAAGGTGAAAGGACCCTCGCAATCAACGTTCAGGTAACCGCCCAGGATGGAGAGCTTGGTGTTTGTGATGTTGTTCGGCTCCTTTCGGCCGAAGATAGTGCTCCCCATCAATCTAAGAAAACAGCGGACAGAGGGAAGGTTGACCTGTTGGAGCTTTCGCTCCGCAAAGGTGGTCTGGGCCAGGGTCCGCCAAAGCTGACGAAAGACCCTCCTAGGGGGTGCAGTCTCTCCCGTAGAAGAGAGGCCAAGTCTCCTACCAAACTCCTCTAAGGTCATCGGGAAGGTCCGGTTAAACAACCAGAAAGAAACTGAAGAACTAGCGGGGTCAGCAGCGTGTGCCCCGGAGGAGAAGGTAAAGGAGCTGAGAAACTCAAGGCTCAGCTTTAAAAAGGTACGACCGCTCATAGTGATGAGTCCAGCCATCCCCGTGCCCCGTAGTAAGTCACAAACCGACTCGTAGATACCGAGTCTCTCAAGTGCCGATTTCTCTAGAAATCGGGAAGGTACAAACACACAGCGCAGCAGGTTATAAAACTTCTTACGATGTAAAGCGTTAACAAAAATTACCTGCGGATAGTCTGGGTGAGGGTCGAGGGAAGTGTCCCCTCGATCTGTGACCGTGCCAGAAGTAGAAGGAGCAGCAGCTGTAGAAGTGCTAGGAGCGGAAGAGGTGGAGGTAACAGGAGCTGGTGTAGCTCTAGTATGTCCACGAAACCGGCCCCGTCCTCTGGAACTCAAAGCAGTAGCCCGTGCAGTGACGGTGTGAGGAACCAGGGCTGCTCTGAAGGCTGCTGCGGTTGCTGGCGAGTCCACCACAGGCGTAAAAGTAGCGGCTGGTGTAGGAGTAGTGGCAGCTGTGGCCACCACTGAAGAGAGACTAGCAGCAGTGCTAGCAGTGGTGGTGACCGTAGAGGAAGTGGCAGCCTGAACCGAGCTAGCTGGACCGAAAACTGTACCTGCAGCTGA
The DNA here is from genome assembly GCF_048544455.1 of Silene latifolia. Classification (NCBI taxonomy): domain Eukaryota; kingdom Viridiplantae; phylum Streptophyta; class Magnoliopsida; order Caryophyllales; family Caryophyllaceae; genus Silene; species Silene latifolia. Next base: position 172,400,503 of record NC_133527.1, on the reverse strand, counting down.
AACTAGGAACACTGGGGCTGCAGTACTGAATAACGTGGAGGCGGTGGCAACAGCAGGGGCCACCGTCTCGCTCAAGGATGGGCTAGAAGTAGTACTAGTAGAAGGCAATGAACTAGACTCCATCGTGTAAACATAGGGCAGGGGGTATGATAAGAGAACAGCAGCTAACAGTGGCTAAAACAGCACGAAAAACCAGCAGAAAGCAGCATGTGAATCCCCAAACAGTCGAAAGAGCGACTTCAGCCCTTAAAATTCCCAAATTCCTCAAAAATTTCGAATTACCGCATGTAAATAGCGATAAGGAGTGGGATAGCAGGTAATGACAGTAGTAATTAACAACAACTAAGGTTAATTAAGTCATGAAAGCATATAAACCCGTCTGACAGTCGAAAAATTCGACTGAAACAGCCCTAATCGCGGAATTTTGCGTAAAATTCGAATTAAAACAAGCAACAACAGCGAGGAATGGGGATTGATCATCAGGCAAGACAAGTAAGGGCCAATAAAGACAATTAAAGTCGAAAAATTCGACCAACAATGGATTTTCGAACCCTAATTCCAATTTTTCCTCATAAAATTCGAAAATAAAATGCATAGAGGATGAAGGAATCACTTACTTGATGAGAATAACCTACAAATTGCAATTAATCATCAAAGAATTAGCAAGAAAGGGCGATTTTTCGATCGAAAAAAATCGCAAACCCTAATCCCTTTTTAAAACCGTGAAAACGAGCACAAATCAAAGGGAAATTAAGGGGCTTTGAGAGATTAATTAGCAAGCAACAGATTGTAGGTGGCGGATTTGGTATTTAGGCAAGAAAATTGGGGATTTGGGGGTGATTTGGATCGCAATTAGGGAAGAGGGAGAGGAAAATTGGGGGAAAATGAAATAGAAAACAAAAGAATAGAGATTAAGGAACCACTCCCTGCGTCTTTTGCGAATCCACTCGATCGAGTAGTTTTAAACTACTCGATCGAGGACTTTTGATGATCCAGTTACTCGATCGAGTAGATTTCTACTCGATCGAGAAGTCCCCTTTTATGCTTTGCTCGATCGATTAAAAGGAAGCACTCGATCGACCAATTTTTCACTCGATCGAGTATAAAAAGTACTCGATCGAGCTCTTTTCTCGCGTAAGCTCTTGAATTTCGTCATTTCTTCCTTTGGAATGCGTAAAACTTCCCCAAACCTGCATAAAAACACGTGCAAAAATATCCCAAAATACCAAATACGCATAGGAACAGTCTATAGTCTTAAATATACGCTAAAAACTGTCTAAAAGCTAATTGAGCTAATTAAAAGCATTAAAACAAATTCAACGGAAAATTCAAAAATTATTTATTACAAGGTGTTACACGGGGCATTTCCCTGCTCAATTCCCAAAGCAATTTAGTAGCCCCTTGGTGGGCTCCTGACTGGAGGACGTCATTTCAGCAACGTTGATTGTCCTCTTCAACTTCCATGAGCTTGAATTTGAATCGTTTAAAACAGTAGGAGGGGAATAGTTCACATCCACATAAGCACGAACTTTCCTCATCCTTGCTCCTCTATCACCATCTTTAGCATCCTTACTCCCAATTTGATTGACAGTAATTGCACAACACCCTTTGACAGCTCCTTCATTGCTTTCATCTGTACCTGCAGCAAGGAAAACAGACGAACTTTCCTCCTTTTTGCTCTCAATCTGAGGCGGGGGGGTAACCATTGCAGCACAATACTCCAAATTTACATCTGGAGTGTCAATAATAGGGTCAATAGAAGAGAGGGCATTGCAAGGCTGAGCTTTCATGGGAGCCCTCCGGAACTTAGACTGATGAAAATTCAGCTCCTCGTCCCCTACCTGAAAGGTCAAAGTCTTCCCCCGACGTCTATAATCGCACGAGCAAAGAGACAAAAATGGTCTCCCTAAAATAATAGGGGTGTGTGCATCTTCGGGGATGTCTAAGACAACGAAATCAACGGGAATAAAGAACCTCCCGATCTGAACAGGTACGTCTTCTACTACACCTAGTGGCTGTGATATACTACGGTCGGCCATCTGGACAGTCATGTTGGTGCAACTCAACTTTGTCAAACCAAGTCTCTTAGCAAGAGACAACGGTAAGACACTCACGCTAGCGCCTAAATCGCATAGCGCGTTATCAATCAAATGGGTACCGATATGACACGAAATTGAAAAACTACCCGGGTCTGACTGTTTAGGAGGTAACTTATTTTGAAATAGGACGGACCCCACCTCAGTCAAAGCTACGGTCTCATTATCACTAATATTCCTCTTACGCGATAAAAATTCTTTCATGAATTTAAAGTAAGAGGGTACCTTTGTCAGTAACTCGGTGAATGGCACAGTGACTTCCAAGCTTTTCAGAAGTTCGACAAATTTGCCGAATTGTTGATTGGCCTTATTATTCTGCAGACGCCTCGGGAAGGGAACCGTGATAGGTATCTCGAGTCCCTTGTTTCTCTCTTCCAAAGTATCACCCGGAGCAAGTTTTGTATCCTTTGGACGCTTCTTACCTCTCGAACGAGGTCTTTCCGGTGATTTATCTCTAAATCGAGCACTACCAGGCTCTCGAATAAGCTTCCCATCATCAAAACTACTCGATCGACCAAAATACCCATTCGATCGAGTAGAATCTTCATCAACATCACTCGATCGAGTGAAAATCTCACTCGATCGAACAACTCAATTTTGTTGTTCACTCGATCGAGTAGAGAAACTACTCGATCGACCACTTTCTTCACCAAATTTGCTCGATCGACCACCAGAAACCAGTCGATCGAGCACTTTCTTTGCCGTGAGCTCATTTTCTTCGCCAGAACACTGTTCACCATCAGTTATAGCCTTCCTTGGGTCTGATTTTTGCATTTCCGATCCCTCATATGAACGCCCGCTTCTCAACTTTATCAAGTTTACCGTCTTATGTGGATTCTTCTCATTTTGAGTCGGTAATTGACCCTGCTTCCTTGAAGATTGATTCGTGGCTAATTGGGCAACTTGAGTTTCAAGTGCCTTAATGGACGCATCTTTCTGTTGATCACTCAGCTGCCACTGCTACATAAAAGCTTGCAACATAGACTTAAGCTCACCAATTTCACTCACCCCACCGGATGATGATGCACCGTGATTAGAAGGAGTAAAGGAAGGAGGCTTTTGAAAGCCTTGTTGATTCTTGTGTGGAGGAACATAAGGCTGCTGCTGGTGCGGAGGAGGTGTAGAATTGAGCACATTTTGACTAGTCAACCTCAAATTGCGATGGACTGCCCCTTGGTTGTTGTAATAGGAACCCCCTCCTTACCTATATTGCTGAAAGGCAAGGACTTGTTCCTTCTCCACAAGACAGCCAATAGCAGTGTGGCCATCATTACCTCCACATCTCTCACATGAAACGGTCTCTCCTCTAGTAAGAACATGGACCGTCTGAGGCTCCCCAGCAGCTTGTAACTCCAACTTGTCAAATCTAGCATTCATGGCTTCCGGCTGATCCACAACCTGCTTATCAACTGCATGAACTGTTCTTATTCCATCCCTCGGGTTACCATACTCAGCACTATGATTCGCCATCTCTTCAATAAGGGACCATCCCTTATCATCATCAATATTCTCCTGGAATCTCCCACTAGATGCTGCATCAAGTATGGCTCTGTGGTCGTCATACAACCCATTGTAGAACTGATTAGCTAGAAACCATGGGTCAAAACCATGGTGAGGAATAGACCTCACCAACTTCTTGAACCGTGACCATGCTTCATAAAAACTTTCATCGGGAGCCTGTCTGAAACTGGTAATCTTGGCCCTCAGCAGATTGGTGCGTTGTGGAGGGAAATATCTCTTGTAGAAGGCAAGAGCAAGAGACTCCTAATCTGTAACCCCTGCAGATGTGCGGTCCAAGTCAGTCAGCCACTCCCTGGCTGAATCGGCTAAAGAGAAAGGAAATAAAACCTCCTTAATCTTATCTTGAGTTACCCCCTTAATGGCGGGGATAGTAGAACAGTAGTCTGTAAAGACCTCCATGTGCTTCCTCGGGTCTTCACCAGCCACACCTCTATAGATGTTTCTCTCCACCAGATTGATATAAGAAGGACGGATGTCGAATGTATTCCCATCCTCAGTCTGGAGATTGAAACCCTTCAGAATAGAGGATGCTTTAGGCACTGAATGACTAGAAAGTTTTGACATCTTTACTGTAGAAATCGGACTGTCTTCGAAAAGAGAGTGATGTAGCTCTGACTCGAAAGTACTCAAGTCTTCCTTTCATGATTTTCCCTGCAGACGGAGTCTATGCCGGAATAATCTCTCTGGTTTTGAATCAGCTGAAACTAACTTAAACCTGTCTGACCTGGGCATAAACAACACTGAAAGAAAATGAATAAGAGCTGCCTCAAGGAATAAAAATTCCCTGAGACGGGTAAAATAAACGAAACAAACACAGATAGGGCAATTGCCTCCCCGGCAACGGCGCCAAAATTGGACACGCCTGTCGTGTACCTGTCAAAAATAAACTAACTAAACTAACTATATAGCTAGGGAAGTCAGGTCGATTTCCACAGGGAGGCAAGATATCTGTAGAAGTCCGTCTATTTGGTCACAAATGAGGGAGGGGATGTTTGAATTATTTTCTAAACTACGAAGGTTAAGGGATAGAAAAATAAAGAGCAAGAGCAGTAAAGGCAAGAAATAAGTTTAAACTATCAGAAAGAGAGGGACATGTTAGGATTTCGGTTCACTACGGTAGTCCAGTGACTCAGCTGTAACTGATTCAGACGAATTAATGTAAGACGGATGTTGAAAGGTCCTTTCGGTCCACTTTCTATCCTAAAATACCACTAACTTAACTTTCATTCTCGTCAGGGTAGTCTACTGTTCATAGCAGGCCTATTTAGTCCAATCTTTCGATCTAGGATTAATTTTAGCCAGATTAAAGGATGACTCAGAAGCGTGCACTCAACTAAGTCGATAAATACAATTAAATTGCTATGGTGACAGGGTCTCATAATTAATTCATCTATTTCATTTACTACATCGTCACATTCCTACCGCAGATCCCCTAATCCCAACATGAAAGGGGTTTAGCTACTCATGTCGCTAATAAAACTAACAGCAGATAAATTTCCAGCAATAAACATTATGAAATAACAAATAAAATGCATAAAAGTAAATTAGGGCAGAAGAATAAATGAAGTGAACAAGCAATTAAGAATTATTATTAAGAGTAGAGAAAGGAATTACAATCAAGCGAATCCGGCGTAAAGAACACAAAATCTAAGCAAAGTAAATCCGAGAACAAGGTTACAGTGAAGAAGAATGTTTAACGCAGTAAAGTTTGATAAAAGCTAAGTAATGAGTAAATTCTCATGCTAATGACCTAACTAATGCGTGCTTAAATAAGAAAATAACAAAGTTTTGCGAAATAAATCAACACACGGGCTGTATTAAAGCCCATAACAGCGAAACCACTCGATCGAGTGGAATAAAACCACTCGATCGAGCAAAACCTCAGGAAAATCTACTCGATCGAGTAGATAGTTACTCGATCGAGTAACTCAACTTCCAGCAACTTAAGGATCGAGTAGAAAACTACTCGATCGACCATCTTGGGACGTAAAAACCACTCGATCGAGTGGTAAAATTGCTCGATCGAGTCCTTAGTCTTCAAATCAGCTCAAGTCCACCACCGACTGCCTCGTAATCCGTGCCTTGACGCTTCCCAACGCAGTATCTCACTCTGGAAAATTCCGTCTCCTCTAAATGCATGCAAAAAGGATGAAAAAGAGTATGATTCCACTACTTTCGCGTTCATTTCTTCAAAATGGATAAAACGAACCAAAGTAGCCAATTCGGGGCAAAATACTATAAAAACAGTATAAAAATGCATAGAAATACGTGCTGAAATAGGCTAAAAAGACTATATATTATGCACGTATCAACGACTTATCGAGATTATGCAGGTTGTTCACTTGACAGAAAAAGTATTTCTGGCATAACCACGTTTTTTGGACCGTGTGTTATTACATGGGGGTCAAAGAAGCAAAATTCCGTTGCATTATCTACTGTTGATGTCGATTACATTGCCACTGAATTGGTATGTTCTCAACTTTTATGGCTCAAGCAACAGTTATGTGATTACGGTGTTAATGTCGGTAGTATACCTATTTCATGTGATAATACGAGTGCTATAATTATATCTAAAAACCATGTGCAGCACTCACGAACTAAGCATATAGACATCAGACACCATTTTTTACGTGATCATGTAGATAAGGGAAATATAAGACTGGAATTTTGTAGTACAGAAAAACAATGGGCTGACATTTTTACCAAAGCATTGGATAGAGAACGTCTTGAGATTTTACGGTTGGAAATTGGTTTAATCGGTGGCAACTAAACTTGTCACAAATATTTCGTTCTCCGTATGAATGACTAGATTTGACGAGATTGTATGACTGTGTCCGTATTTTTCGTTGCAATCTTATTTGTGTTAAATGTTATATTATATTACGAGAATATTCCGTCTGCTAGTCATGTATATTTTATGTTTTATTACGAACAATAAAGTCGGTAACAAATTATTCTTTTATATCTTTTTTACCGAAATTCCTTGCCATAATTCTATCTCTTGCCAAATTATATCCTACCATATCTCACAAAAATATTTACCCTAACAACTTATCTTATCTTTGTATTATATGGTAAGTACATAAAAAAAGGATAAAAATCAACTTACCTAATCCTACACGCCACCCTCACTTTTCCTAATCTTACACAAACTCTACTTACCATAATTCATATTTACATACCCTATAAGTACCCCACCTCCATCCGTCACAATCACCTCACAACTCTCAAAAATTTACTTCTCTCAAATCCTTTCCTCACCCAACCTCCAAAAATCAAATCACCATCATGACACCTCCTTCAACTCGTCTTCACTCACCCTCAACTCGGTCCACAACTCGGACCGAGTCCTCCAAACCACCATGCAACAAATATTTTACTCCTATCAAAACTCCCTCACCTCAACCAAACCACAAGCCTACCAATCCCGATTATAACCGGGTTGATCCTAACTTAGAAGGTAAACGACGAAAGCTAAACAAAGGTAAAAGAAGGTTGTTGGTTTTGAAGTTTCGGTGGAGGAAACCGAGGTAGTAGTCAATCAAGAAGGTCCTCAAAGAGCCATTTTCCGTGAGTATATGTTGAATGCAACATCGTCGAGTCTTGATAAGGTTAGACTTACCGCGGATGAAAGGACCCTAGTAAACAATGTTATGCGATATGGTATTCATGGGGGGTCGGTCTTATTCCGAGAAGTGGTATGGAAAAATTGAAGCTTTACAATTTTTTAAAGATTTTTTAACTTTTCAAGAATGGAAAAAGGTTAGCTCTTTTGTTGGTCCGGTTTATCCGATTGAGGTAATTTAATTTTACTCTTCGGTTTCCATGAGAAATAATATGTTGCATGCAATGGTCAATAAGTCCGAAGTCACCATCTTCCTAGATGATTTTTGTACTCTGTTTTCGGTTCCTGGTGATGGGATCGAAATTAATCCGAGTGCGGAATGCGGGGATGTGACGGAGAAAGAGAAACTCAAAATTAAAAGGTCTTTTGATGTTGATGCTAACGGGACGAGTAATATGCTAGCGGGACCGTTTAATCCTAAGTTAAAATTCTTTTTAAACTTTCTTTGGAACACGGTTGTCCCGAGGACAGGTTGTCGTGATAAGTTGTCAAGCTATGAAATGGTGTTGGTCTTAAAGTGGCTTGAAGGGACTAAGGTTAGTCTTCCTCGTCTTGTTTTTCATCGAATCATTCAAACAAGCATTTCCGTCACCGAGGAGAAATTGTATACTACCTTAGACTTGCCGTTTGGGATGCGGATTTCTCGGATTTTGGAACAAAAAGGGGTGGTCGGGTCTTCTAGCTACGGTGTGATGGTAAAGATGAGATGTGTGACACTCATCTTAAGTTTATGAAAATTGGAGCAATTGGACCCGATTTGGTGTTTTTGGCAACGGGTAATGTGGTGGAAAAATCTTCGAATGTGGTCTCGGTTGTGGAGCAAAAATTATACTCGTTTATGACGAGTATTTGTGAAAAATTGGATGCTCAAAACAAGTTATTTGCGGATTTGGTCTCGGGTTTGGGTAAAGAAAAGAATGGGGCTTCGGGTTCGAATGGTTCGTATCATGCCGAGGTATTAGCTTACTTGCATGGGTTGGAAGATCGTGTTGATGCTATGGCTCATGATGCGGCTAGGGCGGCTAAGGAGTGTGTTCGTCATTCCGGGTCATTGGCTAATTTAGATAGTCAAGGAGGGGCAATTTGGCGTGAGCGGAAGGCTATGCATGAGGACATGCGGGTTATTTAAGAGGCTACTAAAGCCTTGTCCTTGATGGTGCTTAATTTTGAGACGTGCCTCACGGCACAAGCTAACCATGTCCGCTCGTGCTTTGATCGTCTTGACTCTCTTGAGTTTAGGACCCGTCCCGGTTATGTGAACCCAAATGTCATGAAACGCGACTATCCTTAAACCCGCCACCATCCTTTCCTTGATTTTCTCTTTATTAGACTTTTTATTTTGGATAATTGTCTAATTCGGCCCATTTTGGCTTATACTTCTATTCGGCCCATTAGGCTTTATAACTTGTTATTCCATTCGGCCCATTGGCATTAGACTACTTGGTTTGTAGTAGACATATCTTATATTTTGCATGCTTATCGTAGATTACTTTCTCGTTTTATAATCTCTCTTTGCATGATTAATACGTGTCTCGATCTATATTATTCTAATTGTTTTATGTTTGTTCTCGTATTTTCGATGATGTCAAGAGGGGGAAGAAATGATCGTGACTTAAGTATTTGCCTAAGCTTGCTCCTTGTCAGAAACTTTAATCTCTTAAAGTCCTTAGATGCTATACTTTGTATATAAGTGGATTGTTCTTGCGTTCAACTGACTATGACTTTTATAGTATTATGGTGAGGGGGAACTTGCACTTAGTCACAAATCGTAAAAGACTTGTCATCATCAAAAAGGGGGAATTTGTTGGACCATACAGTAATATGATTAAGTTTTGATAATGACAAGTGTGTGCTTCGTATTATATTTACTCTTACTCGTAATCGTTTGTTTAGTCTTTGTTAGATTAACTTAGGTTACAAGTTTTAGCAAGTAATATTATAGCATCTTTAGCTATAACATTGAAGATTTGTAAAGCATTGTTCAAGTAATGTTATAGCAGCTTGAGCTATAACATAGAAGATTCTTAAAGCATCATAGCAACTGTAACTAGTTTCAAGTATGATGATCACTCAAGCAAAAGGCTCGATCAAGTCTTTAACAAGTTCAAGATGAAGAGCATATGATCAAGATAAAGAGAAGATCTTATTCTGAAGATCTCCAGGAAGATTAGCTAGTTTAGGTCTTCATCTAATAACGGTATCTTAAGAAGAAATATTGGGAAAGTAAAGTTATAGCTATTTCACCAATAACTTTACTTACCAAACTTAAGGTTATAGTTGTTTCTACTATTGTGACACCCCCATATATCGATGAGCCTTAACTAGAACTTCCTTAGCATATAAGGGCACCACAATCTCGGTTACCCGAGGTAAGTAATCATCAAAAGTCGATAAAAGAACATTTATAGTTACCTTACAAGTGATACAACCAAACTACTAAAATAAAAGATATATCTCATCAAAACTACATAAGCTACTCCTGACATTACTCGTGAAGACTCATCCCTACCCGGACTCCAGCTACCATCCAAGACATCACCTGTTAAGACTGACTGCTCACCATAAGGGATCACGGCAGACACAACAAACAAACAAACAAGACAAACCACACAAGGTCAGTAACTGAGGCAAGACACAACAACCAACTACCAACATATTATAACACAGCTAAACACACACACCAGGCACAACCACTCCAACCAATCACCGTCACCGACTGTCCACAGGACCAGCCCTGCCAGTGGGGGACCGCAGCCGTTCCCACCTAAGCCCCGCTCATCATACTGAGCGATAACCCCGTCCCATTAATGTGCACATCCCCTCCCATGGCGGGTTCCACGGAGGGCGAAACTAGGGCTTGAAGTCACTCCCGCAAGCGACTTCACTCAGCCGAGGACGCACCTCGAGAACCAAAGATCAATCACAGACAGCTGCACTATAACAACAACCAATGAAACAGCACACACCAACCGATCACCATACACAATCAGCCACACGATCACAACAACGATACATTAACGATACAACAACCGACACACTAGGCAACCAACAGAAACTGAGTAAGCGAACCTACCTTTAGCCGAATGCAGCGATTCCTCGATCAACCATACGATATCAACCAAGCAAGCAATCCCTAAACAAACAGTATACAAGCCTATTACTACCACTACAACCATACAAAGAATAACAAGACAAAGATGACGATGATGACATACCTACGCATCTTACAACGGTGTTACGACCGCTACCCGACTCAAGCAACCCATCCTCAAGGTACTAGCATCCTTAAAGGCTCCCATGGAAGGTATTTGGTGAAGGGAAAGGAGGGAGGCGACATCTAGGTCTGAAGGAAGGAGGCGGAAATGATTTGCGGTTTTAACAAAACACGATTATAAACCTTCGCTGGAAAGACGCTACTCGATCGAGTAACTAACCTACTCGATCGAGTGGCCCCTACTCGATCGAGTACCCAAGCTACTCGATCGAGTAACCTCTACTCTATCAAGTACCACCCATCCTCATATCCTAACAAGACACTAGTCATCTCTGGCACGCATTCCCAAGAACCTTCACCTGCTCCCAAAGGTCGGTCAACGTCGGTCAACGGGTCCCTAAAAGGGCGGGTATTACAACTATAACTTTGAGTAGCAATTTTATGGTACGACTTTAATAGTTTTAAAATCATTTTCAAAAGATAAAATTCTTCAAATGTATTTCAAAATCATGTGTGTGTATATAATAGAGATGAAATATGAGTTGTTATAATGAATAATTCCCATTTCTCTATTGGTTGGTAAAACGGCTTATGGGTCGTCATGCTACCTAGGGTTTGCTTGATTATTTGACCTAACCCTAATCCAAGGAATGGATTTTCGACCTAGCTGGACACGGCCTAGGGTTCGGCCGCACGGCTTGAGACGCTTTGGTTCGTGAGTCCTCTAGTACAAGTAATCTAACAAATTAAATCTAATAATATTTTGATAAGATATTCTTATATCTTAAATATATATTTGATTTAATTTGTTTACTTAACAGAAAATCATAGAGATTAATTTTAGGCAATATAAGATTTACTTTTATCTTATTTGCTTAAATTAAATTAACTCATGGATTAAATTAAGAAAAAGAGAAGATTTATTTCTTGTAAAATAATCTTCCATCTCATGGCATCCATTAGGGTTTTGCCTAAACCCTAATCGTCCTCTCTACTATAAAAACACATGATAGTCTTTCAATTAAAATAAGCTTTTATAAATACAAAAATCCCTTGCAAACAATTTTGAGTTTAAATTTAATCAGTTATTTTTATTGCTTTGCATTCGAAAAACCTTTGAGAAAAGTCGTGCTCTTAAAGTTGCATATTATTATTAAGGTTACGTTATAAGATAATAGTACTTCATATTATTTCTTACTCGTTCAATTGTATGAACACTTAGAAGAATAATCAAGTGCTTTCTTAGTAACTTAAGATAGTCAAATCGAATATCTAGTGATATTTAAATTGAGTTATAGCTAGAGTTAGCTATACGAGTTGGGTTGATAATTTTGTAATCCGGGGAAACGTACTAAAATTATTAATCGAGAATAGTGGACGTAGGCTTTGACGTGTAAAGCTAAACCACTTCAAAACCGTGTGTCTTTGCAGTTTTCATTTTTGTTCATTTCATTACGTTCATAATCACTTCGTTAATTAGTTAAAGTTTAATCAGTAAACTTTAAGTAATTAATTACTTTGACATAAAATAAAAAGTGGGCATTAGTTTTTAAATACTCAATTCACCCCCCCCCCCCCCCCTCTCGAGTATTTCGGGTGTGATAGACTCTTCATCAGCAAAGAATAAGTGTGAAATAGCTTGGTTTCCTCTGCAAATTTGAATACCCTTAATAGTACCAAGTCTTTCTTCTTTCCTAAGGCATTGCGATAAGATCTCACTTCAAATCACAAAAATATAAGGTGAAAGTGGATCACCTTGTCTCAATCCACACTGGGGAAGAATCTTTTGAGAAGGAATGCCATTGATCAGAATCTCATAAGAAACAGAAGAAATACACTTCATAATAAGTTCAATGGTCCAATAAGGAAACCCCATCTTTACCAGAGTAGCGCGAATAGAGTGTCAATTAAGCCTATCATAGGACTTACTCATGTCAACTTTAAACGCCATCTTCCTATATTTACCAGATTTAGAAGAAGAAATATTGCGAAAAAGCTCATTAGCAATAAGAATATTGTCACCAATATTACGACCCGGGACAAAAGCCTTTTGAAATTCACCCACAAGCTTAGGCATAACCTTACTAAGTCTATTCAAGATACACTTAGTAACAATCTTCATAATAACATTTCACAAACTAATTGGCCGAAAATGATCAGCCGTTTCCGGGTTGCTCACTTTAGGAATAAGACAAATGAAGGTGCGGTTAAATTCTTTCAAAATGTGAGGATTATTAAGAACGGATAAAACAGCATTAATAACATCATGCTTAATGAAATGCCAGCTTTTGTGAAAGAAAATAGCAGGGATACCATCAGGTCCTGGTGATTTCAGGGGACCAAGCTGAAACACAGCCTTTCGCACTTCCTTAGCACAAAACCGCTTATTGAGATGATCAAAATCATCTGAAGACAGAGAGGTAGAAATGGACTCAAAAATAGTAGATTCACGTTGCATAAAATCATCAAAATATTCAATATCTTCCTCCGCCTTATAAAGCTTGACAAAGTAATTGACAAAAAAAATTCTGATGTCATTCTCATTAAAGGTTCATACACCACCCAAATCACGAATCCCCATAATAAAATTATTGCATGATCTATATTTTGCCCAGTTGAAGAAATATTTAGTACACGAGTCGTCATCTATAGCCCACTTTACCTTAGCTCCTTGTTTCCAAAATGAGGCAGTAATCCTAGCAAATTCAATGTCCTCCTTATTCGCACGCAAGAAACAATCCGCTTCCCCATTTCTTACCGCATGTTCCATACCCTTCTCCAGGTTAGTGTCAAAATCCGTCCATTTATAAAGCCAACCCTTCCTTTTATTTATCGACCGGTGCTTCAAATCATGTCGAGCACGGCAAAGCTTTCGCATCAGTCGAAATGGTAACGAAATAGAGATAGGTACTTTCCACCCCTCCTCCACTAATTTCATACACTCATCATAGTTGAAGTTCCATGCGTCAAGCTTATACGGCCTACCAGAAGTAGCTTTAGTGAGATCCGTTTGGAGTATAATAGGTGCATGGTCTGATATTTGTATTGGCAAATGTTGTACCCCCGAGTCTGAAAAAATAGAAGTCCAATCCCAAGATGCAAGAGCTTTATCAAGACGTTCAAAAATAATATTTTTACCATCTCTCATGTTGCACCATATAAAGCGAGGACCTTTAAAAGGAATGTCCATTAAATTCAAACGTGTCTTCCAATCATAGAAAACATTAGCCCCTTGGAGAGGGCCACTGCTACAACCACACTTATCCTCATGATATTCTACTTGATTAAAATCGCCAATCAGCAAATAAGGATGTTCAAGCTTAGCAAGCCATTCTTCAAGGCTATTCCATACTTGCTCTCGTTTGTGAACCCGAGACTCACCATAAACAAGACACAAATACCAAGGTTTCCCCTTAAATTGTATAACTTTCACAATGATAAAACTTTACAATCGTACAAACTGATAAAATGGCTTGAATTTCTAAATCCAAACCATAGACCTCCCTTGGAACCAAGGGCATCTACACCTAAACTAAAATTAAAACCAAAGGCACGAAACAACGGATCGACAACACTACTATTACATTTGGTTTCCATAAGAAAAATAAAATCAAAATAACAAGAAGAAAGGATCGCTCTAACTTTAGGAATTGTAGGGGCGAGCGAATTATTTAGACCTCGACAATTCCAACAAAGACCCTTTATTTGCAAGTATGAGGTTGAAATAAAGGGGCAAGACCACCGCAGCCAACCCAACCATCGCCACAACAAAATCCCACGTAACCAACCTCGTCCAAATCTCAACCACCAAACAGAAATACCATTGAAACCCATAAGACAAAGAAGAAAATCCAATGCTACATCCTTCACAGGAAGCTGACAACACAAAACTTACCAACACCAGCACCAAATCAGATAGCTTTCCAGAAAACAACACTGACCGAGAAACCCTTACCATAGCTCGACAACCCAAATCAGTAATACATGTAGGGTGAACACGGTGAAAAACTGAAAGGAAAATTTATGAAAAAAGGCCATCCATAAACGAAAGTCAAGGACATGACAGAAGGGGGAGGGGGCGAGGGAGAGGGGAACACCATGCCGAAACCGTGACTGCCATTTATAGAAGTTTTAAAGAAAAGGATCGGTTTTCCACCATGAAACTTACCGGAGAAGGTGGGGGAAGGGGCGAAGGGAGTGGGGAACACCTTCAGCTACATGTATGACTGACTACGGCCAATCGATTGCTACAAACAGAGGGTCGGATAGAGGGACAACAACGACACCAAGAGCAGATTGACAACACTAATAGACCAAGCAAGTGAGAAGGATGGATCGGACTCCGAAAAACAGAAAATCAAATGGGTTACAACGAGTTTAAAAGACAGTTTTTCTAGAGATTTGACCCGCCGGAGACTGACCACTGAATGGTCAAATCTCTGGCGACCAAGAGGTAGCACCGGGAATGGCAGTGGGAGCAGCGGCGGAGTAGTCTAGGTTTTGATTTGGTGGTTTTTTATTTTTTGGGTAGGTTTATCTCTCTTCGCGTCTTTTTCTGTTGTTGTTGTTGTTGTACATTAAATATCAGTTAGGTAATTATGACGATAACGTACTTACTCATTAAATTAATTAAAGATGAAGGGGTAGGAAATATACCTTATAAATCTCACGAACTAGTTAATTAAGTGTATCGTAACTTGATGGCTTAGTTCCCTCTTACCTTTCTATTATTTTAACTAGCTATTTGCTAGTGTTTTTCCCGTTGAATGATAGCGTGAGAGTGTACCCTATTTATAGGAAATGTATGTCGGTTTACGTGCATTCACATGAAGACTCCTAGCCATGCAAAACCTAGGCTCCTTTACGTGGATATCCAATCCACCACCACCATTTTTGATAATTTTTTAAAGTATTTAGAACATGTGACGTTGTAAATAAACTATGTAAAATATTGTAAAATATCTTAGATATTTAACTTAACGGGTTATTTTCTTCAGAATAGGTCTAGTAAAAATTCTACGGGTGAAGTTATTATTGAGTCGGATTCCAATCGAACTATTTTATTCTTATTCTAGGGTCTTACTTGTACTAGGTTATCATGCCTTTCGAATTTTACAGGTCAATATATCCATTCGGATGAGATCCATTTCTTTTTGGGTACTTTCTCGACCCCATAGTGATAAAAATCCTTTCTCTTTTCTAACAAAGAATTACTTAAATATAGTAAATAATAGAAATTTACTCGGGGTATCACAACTTAATTAGTATCTATCGTATAAAAGTTAATATTTTGGCATTAATTACTAATTGTTGATCATGAAAAAGGGTCATTATATTGGTACTGTTTATCAATTAATCCTCGAATTTTTATATTGATAATTTTTTTAATATTTTTTTCTTAATTGATTTGTGGGAGATAATTTTCTTACTTTCATTTCTTAGCGCACTTATTTCTTTTAATCAATTTTGTAATCTAATTGTCGTTTCTTTTCCACTTCTAAAAAAAATTTCTCAAACTATTTTTCTCACGAAGTTAAATTTTATATTAAATTCAAATTTTTCTATAAATATCTTACAAATAAAGTTGTAAATCAAATTTTGAATGAAACAACTTGACAATATATTAATTTTAGATTTCTCTAAAATATATGGTAAATAATTTATTTATTTGATTTGATATGTTATGTCTTTAAATGTGATACAATCATTTCAGATTGTTATTCAAGATTATACTGTTTTAATTAAGCTAGTAAAAGAAATTAAAAGAAACTCACCACTTTAATAAACAGAATTATATATTAAAACAAATTTCTTAAATTATCAATGTTTTGAAAAACATGCAAAACTTTTCAAAACATAATTGTGATTTGTAATAAAATCAAACATTTAGACGATAAAATTTTCTTTTCTTGCATATCAGTTTATAAAATTTTAAAATTTCTTATTAAAGTAAATAAAAAAATAAAAAAATATTAATTAAATTAATTAAAGTGTTTGAAAATTTGTATATTTAAATGTATTTTCATATTATTTATATTTGATTAAATTTCATTCAGATTTTGTATTTTTTTAAGCAAGCAATTCTTAGGTTTCCTTAACATGAAAATATCTTAATTTAACTCGGAAAAAATACTCACCACGGATAATTGTTAGTTCGTGGCTAAAAACTTTTTTGCCACGGTACAATTCGTGGCTATATATCAACCGACACCAATTATTCATTTCTCTTTCAACCGCCAACGTCGTTGTAATGCTGAGAAGCCCAACGCTCTGGTTCCGTCGCCAGGGTGGGGTAGAAAATACAGAAAATTCTTCGACAGGTGAATCTCAAGAAGGGATCCTTTCCGCTGGATGCCTTGCTGGCTTTTCCACAAAGATGACATTATCATCCAATACCCCGTTCCAGGAGTCTCCGTTCTTCTTCTCTGAATTTAACGACTTTGTCTTCTCATCTAAGTTTATTCAAGGATCCACAGTATAAAAATCTCAAGTCCATCGCCGAGTTTGATAATGATCTGGTGTTTTCTGGGTGGTGGTCGGTACATTGGCTCTTTTATGATATAGCGTCGGAACTGCAATATGAGGGTAAGGACGCTCTCGAATTAAAGATTCATTTTTTAGAATTAATAACACATCCCCCCCCCCCTCTCGCACCGCTAATCGCGCCGCTAAACCCGCCGCCGTACTCGCCGCTGAACCGCCACCAAACTCACCGCTGAAGCCAACTCCGAACTCACCGCTGAATCCATGGCATTGAGAGGTATTAGACAAAGACAAATGTTATTTTATTATATTATTTTATTAGGTTTACAACAGAGCTTTGATAGGCTTTGTCGCACACCTAATCAAAGATAAATTTCTCTTGACACAAATTAATGTAGTACGAGGGGTCGAACACAAGGAGACGGGAATTGCGTTATGAAAAGCTATGAATAGACTTCTATCAAGGTCAATTACGATTGTTTGTTTGATTTGTTTGGTAATTAGCAAATAAAACGATGTAAATATATTTGATAAAGGAGTCTAGGGGAGTCGGGTCACACATGCAATTGTATATAGATGTTCATGTTAAACTCGGAATAAATAACATTGTCAATTGTTTAGGCTTAAAGACAACCACCTCTCGGCCTTATTGTCAACCATAGACCGGGTCCTAGAGAACTCTCGTTATGACTAGGTCGTCCTACTAACACACGCTTAGTCTAATTCGATTCTGTGCCTCTCGACTTATAAAACGAATTAACAAACTTAATTAATCGATAAATATGGCCACTAAACAAAGATTAATCATGACGATGCAAACATGTGATAGAAACAAATAGACAATATTACATCAACCTAATTTAGCAATTGCAAATATTAATCATTCCCGGCTTCCCTAATTCCTAGACAAATGGAACTACTCGCTCATATCGGAAATGAAACTAACAACAGTGTGTGAATTATTAAACATGATAACAATGTAAATATAACTAAATGAAATATTATAAATTATAAATAAACTAAATAGTAATAACATGTAAATTAGTGAAATGAGAAATGTAATATGGAATGCTAGAGATAAACTAATGATAATAACTTGAGTACAAAATTAAATAACAAACTAATGTGAAATGCTAATAACTAAAATGTAAATTATGAAATAACGATAATAGAAAATGCAATAACGTAATAAACTAGGATCGAAATTACCGAAACAAGAACTTGAAACTTGAATGGAAGAACACAAATGAAACCCAAAGAAACTTGAATAAGAAAGATTGTATTACTCAGAACCAAATGCTTAAATTAAAGTGTTTAACAAAGAACCAAATGCTTAACAATATAAAAACTAATATGAAAACTAAGAGAGAATTTGTGTGCTTAAGTCTAAAGGAGTGTAAAATGATGTAAGAAAAGATATACTAAAATGACGGATTAAGGCCCCTATCTATAGTAAAATAGAGGCATAACGTAAAAATCCTAGAACAAGCAAACCCCGATCGGGGTCGAGTGAATCCGGCTATATTGTCTTCAATTCTTGATTAATTTCTCAAGGGGATCCAATGTTTATGTTAAATGCTCCTTAATACACCCGGTTAAAGGCACATTTAGGCATCCTAAGAGTATCTTCAAGCTTGACTTTTTCATTTGCTTGACTTGGACTTTTGCTTGGACCAAATTCACTTCTCACTTGTTCATCAACCCAAACTTCATGCTTTTTACTCGGGCTTGGAAATCTCCAAAACACCCTTCCGCGGTCATGCTTGGTCATGTTAGCCTCGTGAACTTGTGCCCTTGCTATTTGACAGGAAAAAGCTACTAAAAGCTCAATTTCCTACAAAACACAACGAAACAAGCAAGTACAACTAGAACACGGAATTAGCTCGCATACTCACTAATATTAGTGCAAATAACATGTAAAAATAGAGATAAAATGGGAGTAAAATCATATATAAAATGGACACATTAAGCTTCTTTGTGGTGACATATCATGCTTTTAATGTCAGATAAAAACCCCTTTTGACTACCTGGTGCCATCGATGTTGGATACGGTGTCGACCTTAATTCAGAAGATAGACCAACATAAACGGAACTGCCCCCCTCCTATAAATAAAGTAATAAATCCGGCGGATGAAGGGGCTTATCATGTCCACCAATCAAACCGATATCAACCTCCTTACCGGCAGAAATCTCAGACCTGAAACAGATATCCAATTTGGTGTTATGAACGAGGTTATGTCGATACTTAACGCCCACAGTACCAGCACAAGAGACAACATGATCGCCATAGACATCACCATCGAAAACCTGAAAACAAGCATACGCACAGGACATGGCCTAGACACCGTGAACAACGGAACACCTAGTCGATAGCTAAGCACACTATTTTAGGTCCTTCCGTTCATATTCTACCGCAACCTGGAAATAGGAACTGCATATAACCAATCAGAGGAGTGAACACCCTGCCGATTTATAGGCTTTGTCGCACACCTAATCAAAGATAAATTTTCCTAGGCACAAATGAATGTAGTACGAGGGGTGGAACACAAGGAGACGGGAATTGCGTTATGAAAAGCTATGAATAGAATCAAGGTCGATTACGATTGATTGTTTGGTTGGTTTGATAACTTGTAAATTAAACGATGTAAAATATATGATAAAGAAATCTAGCACTACTACAATCTAGGAACTACAACGCACCTTTAACAACGCTTATTCACGAAAATCACCATAAGACGTTGTAGAATGGATGGCGCGAATTTTACTAAACTTAATTACAACGGTTATGTGTTGATAACCGTTGTTATAGGTTTTAACAACGGGTCCAACTTGCACAACCGTTTTTAATATAAAAACTAATAACAACAGTTTACTCTGTAATACATTATAACCGTTGTTAATAATTTGGCGCAAAGTTAGTGAAAAGTAATTACAACGGTTAAATATAAACCCGTTGTTAATACTTTTTAACAATGGTTTTCTAAGGACCCGTTGTTAATATATTCTCTAATGACAACGGGTTTATGTGTAAAAACCGTTGTCAATACTTTCCATAATATAAACCATACAAACACAGATCAGCAACAGCCACAAACAAAACCTAACACAAACACAAACATACACAAACACAAACACACACTTTCTCATCGTCTCTTTCTCTCTTTCTCATCGTCGCTTTATCATCTCCGTCACTGTTGTTGTCATTGTCTCTTACTTTCTCTAATTATCAGGTAAATATGCATGGTTTAATTTAGGTTTTGTCATCTCAGTCATTATTTTCTTTCTCTAATTATTTCATTTGCATGTGTTTTTATCGATCATTATGTTCTTTCTCTAAGTATTATTCGCTTAATTAGTTTTGTCACTATTGTTTTTCTGCGTTTATTAGCTTGTAAAATAAATTAAATAAAATAAAACAAAGAAGAAGATGATGGAGAGGAATGCATAATAAACTTAATTAATTAATATATATATATATATATATATATATATATATATATATATATATATAAATACATTAAAAAACGAATTACATTGCTAAAAATGCAATTCTTAGATATGCATAGAGAGTCTTATTCTCTTCTATGATATCCATCCTCTCCTCCTTTGCTATTTGGAGGTTTCGTTCAGCAGTTGCTATATCGTCATATAGCTGCAACATCTGCTGCTCTGTCAAGCCATTTTTTTTGGCGTCCTTGAGTGCGATCCGAGCTTCCTCAAGGTAGCTCCTGAACCTGCCCTCGATGTCCAGCAACCGTCGGATGAAACTCTTGTTGTACTCGGTCATAATGCATGTATTACGGATGATATCATTCATTGTTGAAGGAAGTGTGGAGTTTGTTTTAAAGATTTAGGGTTTGGAGTTTGTTTTAGCAGTTTATGGTTTGGAGATAGTGAGATAATGGAATGGTTATTGAGATAATGCATGAATTTATACTTAGTAATGTGTCGTTTGAGTTGTTTTTTAATTAATACTCCCTCCGTACCACACCAAAGAAAACACTTACTATAAACGGACGTACCACACCAAAGGTAACATTCCTTATTTGGCCCACAATATTACCAAATTATCCTTATAACCATTTGATATTTACACAAAATGCCATTACATACCCTACCTACCAACCCACAATTAAACAACCCACCTATTTATTCCCTCTTTACCCTTACTTTTTCCACTTTTTCTTAAATACTCCATTTTTCCCTACGTTACCTTTGGTGTGGTACGGAGGGAGTATATGTTTAGGAAGCTGTGCCATCATATCTGCTTCAAATCTTATAACCCTTCTCATTCCATATATTGTGCTTTCATATGCAGGGATTTGACAGTAATAATGCATGCATTGGAATTATAAGGGGCAGTAATAATGCATGCATCTAGTAATATATAATTTAATTTTTTTTTAAAAAAATCAACAACAATGGTTTTTTTTAAAAAAAACTCATTGTCTTTAGTTATAACAACGGTTTTTTCTATTGTAACCGTTGTTATAACTTTCCCACCAAAATTTAGTCACACTTTCCACAACGGTTTTTTCTACTTTAAACCATTGTTAATAGTTTTCACAACGGGTTACTTAGAAAAATCAACCGTTGTTAAAACCTTTAACAACGGACGCTTTAACAACGTCCGCTTTTTTATATAACAACGGTTTTTAACCGTTGTTATAGCCTGTATCTGTAGTAGTGTAGGGGAGTCGGGTCACACATGCAATTATATATAGATGTTTATGTTAAACTCGGAATAAATAACATTGTTAATTATTTAGGCTTAAAAACAACCACTTATCGGCCTTATTGTCAACCATAGACCGGGTCCTAGAGAACTCCCGTTATAACTAGGTCGTCCTACTAACACATGCTTAGTCTAATTCCATTTCGTGCCTCTCGACTTATAGAACGAATTAACAAAGTTAATCAATGAATATGACCACTAAACAAAGATTAATCAATACGATGCAAATATGTGATAGAAACAATTAGACAATATTACATCAACCTAATTTAACATTTACAAATATTAATCATGCATGGCTTCCCTATTCCCTAGACAAATGAAACTACTCACTCATGTTGGAATAAAACTAATGTTGTATGAATTAGTTAACATGTTAATAATGTAAATATAACTAAATGAAATATTATAAATTATGAATAAACTAAATAGAAATAACATGTAAATTAGTGAAATGATAAATATGAGAAGTGTAAAATGGAATGCTAATGATAAACTAGTGATGATAACTTGATAACAAAATGTAATAACAAACTAATATTACAATGCTAATAACTAAAATGTAAATTATAAAATAACGATAATAGAAGATGCAATAATGTAATGAACTAGAATCGAAATTACCGAAACAAGAACTTGGAACTAGGATGGAAGAACACAAATTGAAACCCATATAAAATTCAAAGGAAAGATTGTATTACTTAGAACCAAATGCTTAACTTGAATGTAAATTGCTTAACAAAGAACCAA
Source organism: Silene latifolia (assembly GCF_048544455.1). Lineage (NCBI taxonomy): Eukaryota > Viridiplantae > Streptophyta > Magnoliopsida > Caryophyllales > Caryophyllaceae > Silene > Silene latifolia. The sequence continues at coordinate 172,378,079 of NC_133527.1, read as the reverse complement.
ATGCTTAACAATATGTAAATTAATGAAAACTAGAGAGAATTGTTGCTTAAGGCTATATGAAAGTGTAAGAGAGTGTAAAAAGATATCCTACAATGACGAATTAAGGCCCTTACTTATAGTAAAATAGGAACATAACGTAAAATCATAGAACAAGCTAACTCCGATTGGGGCCGTGGATATCCGACCATATTTCACTAAATTCTTGATTAAATGCTAAGGGGATCCAATGTTTGCGATTAATGCCTCTTAATTCACCCGGGTAAATGCATCATTTGGCATCCTAAGCTTTCCTAATTGACTTGGTCTTTGGACTTCCTTTTGGACTTGACTTTCATTTCTCTGTCTTGGGCTCCAACTTCTATTTGTCATCATGTTTGCTTCCACTTAGCTTAGTGAACTCCGGTGTTTGCTAAAATGACGGGAATAAGCTACCAAATGCTCAATTTCCTACAAATTGCAACAAATACAAGCAACACACCTAACACACAAGATTAGCTCACAAAAACACTAATAAAAGTGTGATATTCAATCAAAACCGAGCTAAAATGAGCGATAAAATCCTATATAAAATGGACACATCACCGAAACTTCCATAATGCCACATGTCACGGAGTCAAGGAGAAAACAAAGTCTGATGTAGCAGAAACCTTCGCGAAATGTATAGCTGCCAATTTCTTCATAAGTTTAGGGGCATCGATTTCACTAGGATTGCGGAGAATATCAGAACACGTGGCCTCATTTAAAACACGCAAAGCATCATCAAAAGTAGGGCCATCAACAATGATACCAAAAGGACGTAGAAGCTTAGCCTGCAACTCGGCAGACTGCAACCGGGATGCCAGAAAGGCATAATGTAGGACATCCCCAGCAGCATAAACCCTACCAAAATGAAAAGGAAACGGCCAATCACCAAAACCCGGCCCAGACACAGTGACAATACATTCCAAGCTAGAACGACATATCGCATAAAAAATAAGCTGGGCCGACCCAAAGCCATGTGGGGAACAAGTACGTAAGACAAAGTTTAGAAATACTAGTACAAGTTCGAAGTAGAAGCAAGTTGCACTATGGGTCATCAATCCTCGCGACATAATCCTTAAGCTCGATGGTTCTAAACCACTCTCTTCGCCACAAGGTCACTGCTGAAAACAGGGCACACACTAACAGCACCACCCAGAATTGTGACACAATGCAAAGGCCTAGCAATAGAAGGGGCGAAAACACCATGATACGGTCGTTATGTACCAAAAATAAATACCTAACTACTACTAACAGAAGTCAGCGGTAAGTAGGGTCGATCTCCACAGGGAGGCGGTCATTATTCACTTGTCTACTTCGGTCTGTCTAATGTCACAATTGGGGGTTTTGATTGTGTTAACTAAACTAAAGAAGCTAAAGCAAGAGTGATAAAGGCAAGAGAAACTAACAGTAAAAGAAGGGAACTAGGATTTCGGGTCATCAATGAACGTCAGTCAATCGCAGTTAAGGTCATAGATCAGTCGATGTGTCGGTCCAAGGGGCAACGAATATCTCCTTTCGGTCTCAATTCGCCCTAAAATGTTATTAGCTTAACTTTCGTCCTCACTAAAGCATCATATTGTTCACTGCAAGTCTCACCCCTTCCAACCCTTTCGGTCTAGGTCAAGGCTTACCAAAATTAAAAGGCTAATTGCTTCGAATCAACTAGCAGGATACAGTTATAGCAGCGATTAACAACAAAGGCATAACTACAACGACGAATCTATAAACCTAATTAGCAATTAACAACTATTCATTGAATCACCTAATCCTAGCAGGGAATTTAGCTAGACATAGTGATAAAGGAAATAACAAGGGAAGAGAGAATAATAAACATTAAATAAATTAAAGAGGAAAGGGAAAGAAAGAATTACAGTAGATCCGGAAAGAGAAAGGAATAGAGAACAGTAGAAAACAGAAGAAAAGTAGTGTACAAGGTATTGAAGAGAGTTACAAATGACGTCCTACCTTCCTATTTATAAGAAAATAGGATTATTAATTAACCTAATGACGGATTAAAACTAAAAGCCCAAGCCCATAAGAGAATCCACTCGATCGAGTGTTTTAGAACCACTCGATCGAGCAAATCCGAGCTCAAACCGTTCGATCGACTAAAATAAGTACTCGATCGACTACACCCTAATATCAATCTGTTCGATCGACCATATATAGTACTCGATCGACTTATTATTTAATCTAAAACAACTCGATCGACTAGTAAAGTGCTCGATCGAGTGAATCTTGACTTCAGCAGCTACAAAATCTCGTTAGTTCAGCTATGACTTGTCCTTTTAGCTCCCGAAATGGCTTCACGCAACCCAAGACAGCTACATTCCCGCTCCAACTTCACTCTTCCTCCAAATGCATGCAAAACGGACGATAAAAGGCTTGATTTCACTACTTTCTTGTCCATTCCTGCAAATAGAGCAAAACACACCAAAGTAACATATTCGGGGCATTTCGTAGCATAAACTACGATAATAGCATAGAAATACGTGCATAAAAAGGCCCAAAAAGACTATATAAAATGCACGTATCAAATCTCCCCAAACCAAACCTTTACTCGTCCACGAGTAAACTAAGTGCAAACTAATGGAACGGAAAAGATAACTCAGAGCTAGCTACAAATGCCCACTTAAATCAATTTAATGCAAGCAAACTAACACTTATAGCAAACAGTCAAATGCAAACGAGTTGTAAGATGTTTATAATAAAGCTGAACCGTCGACCTTGCAAGACCTTTAATAATGGACTCTCACGGGTCACTCTTCTCTCATGAAGCAAAGGGTGAAAATATATATGTAAGAGAGAAAGAAAGATAGTCGCTCACCTAAACTACGACCCACATAGACATGCATGCAACTAATATGATAGACAATTCTAGCTACCGTACATACATTCCAACCAAACAAGGTCCTGTCACAGCCGAGGGCTTACAAAAATATGGTAAAGTGGGGCAATGGGTAAGAAAAAGCAAAACATTTATGGGAATGTGGAGGTATAGGTGATCAAGCTAGTACCTAAACAGAACCATATAACAACATCCATTTCCAACTCAATTTTGAATTAAGCACATGCCCTTCATTTGGCACAAACTCACCAAACCGAACTAAAAATACTCCTCAAATAATATAAGTAAAGCATAGGAGCGAAACCGTCTCATCAAAACAACATTTTTTTTTTTTGATTTTTTTTTCTTTTTTTTTTCGGTTTCTTCTTTTCTTTTCTTCACGTTTTTTCTGTTTTTTTTTTTTCACTTTTCATTTCTTTTTTTTTCTTTTTCACGTCTTTTTTTTTCATCATCCTCCCTTTCTTCTTAGATTACCAACTCCGAATCAGCAGAATACGAACAAAACTTGGCACAATGAAATATATACCGCAAAACATACACTAAACTAGCTTGACAAGGCAGGCTAAATTTGGGATGTAGATAAGGGTCAACAGGCAAATTGGCTAATGTGGAGTTAAATGGGAAAAAATGAAAGAAAGGCGAAATGTAAGCACCTCCCTACATGTGACACCAACCACTAACCCGAATGTATGAAGGCAGAAAGCAATTGAATTTCATATACGTGCAAATTAATGATACATGTTATGCAAGGAGTAACTACTCATAATCCTACATGAAACTGGTCATAAATGACACCAGTTTATTAAGCTCTAGATCCTTAGAATTTATAAGTAGCTTGCCAAAATTTCAGGTCAAGTCTATTCGTTCAGCTAAATTTTAACATTAACTCGTAGATATGCAATAAGACAAAGCTAAAAGAATATATAGTTTAAATGCAAGGCTTAAGCAAAAAGGACAATTGCAGTGCAATATCATCATTGAAATCTACCGTTCCGACTCAACCTATATGCAAAAATAAACGTGAATTTTTGAGTTTTATGTTATTTTTTCAATTTTTTTATGAGATTTTGAATTTTAATAAGAATAAACAACAGTGCAAACGGAAATTGAACATGACAACAGAAATACAATAAAAAACAAGATGCAGACACAGATATGGATGCATAACCTCCCCAAACGAAACCGTACAATGCCTTCATTGTACCAAAACATGGAAAGGAAATGCAAACTAAAAAAGAAAGAGAGTAAAAGCGGAAAGCTTACAAGATAACGCGAATAAGGGACCTCCCCAAACCAGCCAGCAACGTGGGAGGTCGCTAAACAACTCAGATATCGTCACAGGAAGCGAATCCAAGTCAAAGGGCATCCAAAACAGCTCGATCGATAAGAAAAGTGGTCGATCGAGTTGTTCTCTCTTTGCAGGTACTCGATCGAGTAGAATGTAAGCACTCGATCGATAAAACAACAGCAAAAGCTCTCGATCGAGGACAAAAAGTACTCGATCGAGTGATCCTTAGTATGTTCCTGCAAAACGCAATAAAAACAGCCCGCAAAACTAACAAAGCAAGCAAAACTGAAATAATCTATGGTACGAAGACCATTTATTATAACTAAAACTGAAATAAAATGCAATGTTTTGAAAAACAATTAAAAATAAATCTTCGGGTTGCCTCCCGGATAGCGCTAGCTTCAGACAGATCCCAGCTCGACCTTCTTTTTCATCCAGCTGCTCCAATTAGTCATAATCAAAACAGCTCAAAGCTCTTAGCATGAGATCATACATCTGCGCATGTGCTACACAAGAGCATAAGTAGCACCATAATATAAAAAGAAAATAGGAAATTGAAATGTTTAATCGTTTAAGCCTAACAAATTTCCTATGACAGCTCCTAAATTTATCCACAAAATAGAGGAGCCCGGGAGCAGTTGACAATAAAGTGGGATCCCGTTTCAGATTAACGAACTTGAAATGATAAGGACGGCGAAAAATCGTTAAATTATACGACCTACTGGGGAGGGGTAAAGCATTAGAATGCGAAGCATAAGTCAATTGAGGCAATGTACTATTTAAACAAACAATAATAAAATTATCGTTAACTACCTCAGGTTGATCGCTCTCAATGACGGAATCATTGACAAAAGAATATATTACCTCATCCGTGCTAGGAGCAATTACTGACTCAGTTGTCTTCTCGTCATCCTCCTCTGTGGATATCGTCCCGTAAATCGCAGCCTCAAGTGCATCCAACTCGGCTTTGAATAGGGGAGATTCACCGTATCCATTATCGTCATCAAAATCGTCGTCGAAAATGAACCTACATGACGAATCAATGCTCTCGCTGGCCAGACTACTCGATCGAGTAGAATTACTACTCGATCGAGAACTTCCTTCCTGATTTTCACTCGATCGAGTGCTTTGAACTACTCGATCGAACGGTTTTTCTGGAAATTCACTCGATCGAGTGATTCTTCCTGTACAGTGCTGAAATCCTCGTGTAAGGCATTGAAATATGATAGAACTTCGTAATCCGAGTCATAAAAATCATCCTCAGCATTAGGCAACACGGTTTCTTCACGGGAAAAACCGCTCTCGGCAAAGTATACCTCTTACGTTGCCTACTATCCGACTCACCGCTAATCGAGCAATTTCGGACTCCAGCTCAATGAGTTGAGCTTCCATACGTCTATCACACTCTTGCCTTTTGGATGCAAGTGTCTCCAATAAAGATTTCAGCTCCGCAATCTCTTCTTTCTGTATATCAGGAGGAATTTGTTGTTGCGGTGGCCAGACAAACGGAGGCTCTTGGTAGCCTCGTTGATAGGGAAGATGCGGCAACACAACTAGAGAGGAGTGGCTAACTCGTCCCCAGAACTTGAACTCGTAGACCGCGTCATTTTCTGCCATGCAAAAAACTGCATTGTGCTCAGCAGCACCACATCTCCCGCAGAAAATCACCTGATGCGCCATATAATAGGACATAGGTGACGGGTCAAAGGTACTCAAGCCTTCCCTTTGATGATCTTTCTCCTAGAACTGTCTAGGTAGCACTTGTAGGGCCTATCAAAACAGCACTAAAGAAAAAGATTAGAACGACCTCAAGGGAAAAATCCCTCGAGGTTAAAAACAGACAGAATTAAACAAATAAATAAATAGTTGTCTCCCCGGCAACGGCGCCAAAATTTGATACGGTCGTTATGTACCAAAAATAAATACCTAGCTACTACTAACAGAAGTCAGCGGTAAGTAGGGTCGATCTCCACAGGGAGGCGGTCATTATTCACTTGTCTACTTCGGTCTGTCTAATGTCACAATTGGGGGTTTTGATTGTGTTAACTAAACTAAAGAAGCTAAAGCAAGAGTGATAAAGGCAAGAGAAACTAACAGTAAGAGAAGGGAACTAAGATTTCGGGTCATCAATGAACGTCAGTCAATCGCAGTTAAGGTCATATATCAGTCGATGTGTCGGTCCAAGGGGCAACGAATATCTCCTTTCGCTCTCAATTCGCCCTAAAATGCTATTAGCTTAACTTTCGCCCTCACTAAAGCATCCTATTGTTCACTGCAAGTCTCACCCCTTCCAACCTTTTCGGTCTAGGTCAAGGCTTACCAAAATTAAAAGGCTAATTGCTTCTAATCAACTAGGAGGATACAGTTATAGCAGCGATTAACAACAAAGGCATAACTACAACGACGAATCTATAAACCTAATTAGCAATTAACAACTATTCATTGAATCACCTAATCCTAGCAGGGAATTTAGCTAGACATAATGATAAAGGAAATAACAAGGGAAGAGAGAATAATAAACATTAAATAAATTAAAGAGGAAAGGGCAAGAAAGAATTACAGTAGATCCGGAAAGAGAAAGGAATAGAGAACAGTAGAAAACAAAAGAAAAGTAGTGTATAAGGTATTGAAGAGAGTTACAAATGACGTCCTACCTTCCTATTTATAAGAAAATAGGATTATTAATTAACCTAATGACGGATTAAAACTAAAAGCCCAAGCCCATAAGAGAATCCACTCGTTCGAGTGATTTAGAACCACTCGATCGAGCAAATCCGAGCTCAAACCGTTCGATCGACTAAAATAAGTACTCGATCGACTACACCCTAATATCAATCTGTTCGATCAACCATATATAGTACTCGATCGACTTATTATTTAATCTAAAACCACTCGATCGACTAGTAAAGTGCTCGATCGAGTGAATCTTGACTTCAGCAGCTACAAAATCTCGTTAGTTCAGCTATGACTTGTCCTTTTAGCTCCCGAAATGGCTTCACGCATCCCAAGACAGCTACATTTCCGCTCCAAATTCACTCTTCCTCCAAATGCATGCAAAACGGACGATAAAAGGCTTGATTTCACTACTTTCTGGTCCATTCCTGCAAATAGAGCAAAACACACCAAAGTAACATATTCGGGGCATTTCGTAGCATAAACTACGATAATAGCATAGAAATACGTGCATAAAAGGCCCAAAAAGACTATATAAAATGCACGTATCAAATCTCCCCAAACCAAACCTTTACTCGTCCTCGAGTAAACTAAATGCAAACAAATGGAACGGAAAAGATAACTCAGAGCTAGCTACAAATGCCCACTTAAACCAATTTAATGCAAGCAAACTAACACTTATAGCAAACAGTCAAATGCAAACGAGTTGTAAGATGTTTATAATAAAGCTGAACCGTCGTGTAACACCCCCTCATACCAAGGTACCTTACCAGGACTACCCAAGCATGAAAGGCTATTACCATCTCGGTTGCCCGAGGTTAGTATATATCAAAAGCGTCCGTCCTAAACACATTTATTAGAAGTACTGTAAAGTATTCATGTTTACAACAATCCAAATCCAAACAAAAACCAATAAAGTGAATACAACTGAGGACAACTACAAAATCATAGCTAAGACTCGTGACTGTGATACTACAACTGGTGATGACGACTTCCCCATGACCACCCAAGCTCGCCAAATGCAATACCTGTCAAGTCTGCTCACCATCCCCGAATGGATCACCGCAGGTTTTACAAAACAACAACAACGGGGTCAGTACCATTCAATCAATGTAAGACAACAAACAATATAACCGGCTGATCATCCTCCATAGTAACCGACTACACACCGAAGTGTGTAGCCCTGCCAGATTACCCATCGCAACAGGTAATCCACTCCGCCAGTGGGTGACCGCAGCCCATCCCCACCAAGTCCAGCTCATCAACGAGCGACTAACAATCCCTGTCCCTTAATGTGCACATCCCCTCCCGTGACGGGTTCCACGGAGGGCGAACTAGGGTGTGAAGCCACTCCCGCAAGTGACTCCACCACAATCACACAACACCACAGCTTCACAGCTGTCACAACACCACAACCGTCACAACACAATCACATCACCACTGTCATCACAACACCCATACTCCGATGATCAACAGATAACAACAATTACAACACAAGCACAGTCTTAAATCAATTAACAGTAACTGAGTAGGGAAACCCTACCTTTTCGCAATCCGATATGCTCTAATCAATCATACAATATGCAGAGCAATTACCACATCATCACCTACAACAATAATCACATAATACAATTACACATTGCACAATCCCATTTTCCCCAATTCATATATACAGTAACCCCAAAAGAATACAAATGACAAGGGGATGAAACTTACCAACAGTAGAATAAGAGACTACACGCAAGGATCACGACGATTTGAACACACAACGAGAATGAGGATGATTAGAGAGTGATTAGGGAGAGATCGTAGAATGATTAGGGTTGGAATGATGTTTAGAAACTGACGCAGAATATAAAAATAACCTTAAACACTCCCTAATCAAACCGTCAAAATAACACTCCGCCAAACCGGACACTCGGTCGAGTAAGTGTATACTCGGCCGAGTGTCCCATACTCGGTCGAGTGTTCACTATACTCGGCCGAGTGTTCCTCGGCAGAACCAAAACAACACACAACCTCATCACTACTCGGCCGAGTAGGCTCTACTCGGTCGAGTAGTCACCAAGGAAAATCCGTAGTGTTACAATCTTCCCCCCTTAAAAAGAACTTCGTCCCGAAGTTCACACTCTACTATAAAACAAAGCACAACACTACGCCACAAGACTATACCAACCACATATAACAACACCAAGGAACTATACAAGTCACCACATAAATCATTATCCCGACTCAAAGCAAAACAACAAACAAAACGAAACACGACCGCGAAGTTCCAACCCAACCTATAAAACATGGACACTTAACACCAACTCCACAAACCACTCTTCCTTCCACAACATGGCTCACGATATCGTCTCAACTATAGCATAGGCTCTCAATACTGACTCCATAACATTACCCAATAACCACAATATAATGTTGCCAACCTTGTATTACTCAATAGCACTCAATCCACAAAAGAAGATCAATCATCAAAACGGAATGTTACATTCTACCACTCTTAAAAGGAACTTCGTCCTCGAAGTTTACTCACACTCATCCACATCATCATCCAGCTGCCAAAACTCTCGAACTCATAAATATCATCATCCACTTTTATCAACACTATCAAAAATTCTCACACTCCTAAACATCGAACTACTACAAGCACAGCCATGGCCTTTTAACACTATCAACCACTATATGTACCCATCCATTCCTTATGCTACACCAACACTCTACGTCCAATAATATTACGACATGCACAACCCTCAAACACTCTTTGCCGCATCCTACTCCTCTTAAGACACATGTTACGTCCTCGTAACTCACTAATACTTGATCTTTAGCTATACCTCTCATTATTTTCATCACCACCACATGTGAAAGATACCCACCTATAATCTAACACTTACTATATCCAAGACTCTCTTACTTAAACAGTTCTCATACCTCAACTCATTCTGCACTCCATCTAACTAATGCCACACAATCCTGATCATAACAACACTCTAACTCTTCCACATTACCGCAACACGACATACCTCTCTATATAAACTATATAAAACTCTTATCGCCAAAAGCATAATTCACGATCCACACTTGTTACGTACACTCACACTAGACCCTCAAGTTCCTTTCTTTCATTACCGCAAGACTCATACATAACTTAACATGACACTAAATACCCAACACCCTACACTCACTGTCTCAACAAAGGATTATGAACCAACTGCATATATCAGATCATTACCACACATGTTCTACGAATCACTTGCATATATCAGATCATTATCATGTCTACCAAAGCCTCATCTAGAACAAGATCAAAATTGCTGTAACAACCTATCACAACTGTGTCCCATCAACACAATATCACTATACCATGATAACAACGAAAACATATACAACTCTCTTTCATATCATACTCTACCCTCATTCCCAAACTGAAACTGGTAAGAAACATCAACAAACAAAACACGGTCTACATGTCTAACCGAAATTCACAAGAAACAACAGCAACAAAACAACAATCTATGCATAACTGGTCTGTACTTTCAAAACTCAAATCGTAACCGCCCCGTATACTCCACCACCACCGGTGACGGCTTCGTAACACCGCCAGCAACAGCCGCACCGCAGCGCGAAAATGCCCGCATCACAACACAAAGTACCGTGCCCGGATCACCTCCCGAGGCACAACACCCACATCGATAAACATCACACCCACATATAATTCCCATAAACACTGACTCAGTATGACATTTCGAACAAGAAAACTCTTTCAAAACCGTTTTACTAGATTATAACACAACATATTATACGGAATAAACATACAAGAATCTCATGCCTATCATCCATACCTTTTCACGGAATAAACATGTATCATCAATACACATACGATTTTAACTATCCATGCCAGATCAACCAAATTATTACCTTTTGAACCTCATTCCATTAGATTGTCGTACCCTAACATCTATCACAACCATTCATATAACAACTTAAAGACTATCACACCCTACCGCTTCTTGTGAGGTCAGAACCTCACACAAACGTTTATATACATCATAGACCCATAATCACATCCAACTAGTCAATCCTGATCACGTAAGTTACCACTTGACAATGAATATCTCTTATCCAGACTTAACTCAGGTGCCCTTCATAACATATCTTCTTTTACACACAATTATCACCACCCGGCGAACGTAGCCATATCATCTGTACCCAACTACCAATGAATACCTCATATATCCATACCTTAAAATCCCTCATAACCAACCATTAATCACCTTCACAAAATCAACCTCATTAGAACAACTAACTTCCCCAAAATAACATCATCCTCAACCACTAGTGACAATACTATGACACCAACATTTTTCATGTGACTACTCTCTTACTATCACTTCTTAATATAACAATCATTTTCCTCCCTTTGGTTCTCATCCCCAAACAACAACATCAAATATATCAACAAAAATCACCTCAACACTATTTCCAATTTCATCCGTAATTGTATCGTCACCCGACTCACCACCAAAAATCTCATATCGTGCAAATTCTTTACCCAACTTTTGCTTTCTTTAATTTCTCGAAACTCATGATTATCATGTTGTCCTGGAACTTATATATAACTGTAACTCAAATCCTCATGATAGTATCATACATCTCTACGATTCCTTACTTTTACATCACATATCCTCAGTGAACATGTTCCTAGTTTTACTCCCCTTATTCTTTTCTTTTACCCTCGACACACTCCCTTAATGATTCAACTCTTCATAATTTCTATCTAACTCTCTAGTGTTCCGGTTACCTTCACATTGCTCCAAACTCAATTCCCATTATTTTATGTCGATATCATCTCACTCATTCTTACCATGGGTCTTCTCTCATTATACTATAACTCCCAATTGTCACTAATCTATCCATAAAATCAACGTTTAAAGTTCAAACAATTGCATCTCCCTTTTTACATCACTAGGAAACCAAAATTCATCTCATACCGTTAGTTGCCCAAAGAATTACTCACTAGGCTCACATCGTGAAAATTCCAAATTCCCAAACTTGGTCACTATCTACAAATCCACGTCGCGACATAACTCTATCTAAATTCACTATATACCCCTCTTCTCCATCCCTCTAAAGCAACCTTTCATTACATATATCCCGAAATGTCACACTTACTTTTATACTACTCAATACACGACTATATCACTCATCGTATCTCACAAAACATGCTCTTTACCTCGATTAGCTCATCATTCTTCCCTTTTCATTTTCCACTATCCTTCACAACCACATTAACACATGTCTTCCTTACCCAACACATGTCCCTCATAAGCCATCATTCTCCATGTCATACCTTCCGGTAACTTACGTATCAAGACCGTCTCACATATAAAAGAATGCGTTAAGACTCAAAACATACATGTGTATATACCCTACGACTCAAAACAATGAAAAACATAGCCACCGGCTCAAAACAAAAGTAAAAACATAGCCACCGACTCAAAACAAAAGTAAGAACATAGCCACCGACTCAAAGTGGCCGCCCAACGAGGTACTCGGTCGAGTACATAACATACTAGGTCGAGTACAAGGTACTCGGTCGAGTAACTATATTACTCGGTCGAGTTTCCGACTCCAGAAGCAACTCAATTGCCGCAGAAGGATTACTCGGTCGAGTATTGGGAATACTCGGCCGAGTAGACCTTACTCGGTCGAGTATAAGACTACTCGGCCGAGTTCACGACTCCAGACGCTAAACAGTATTATCACAGAGAGATTACTCGGCCGAATATGGAATACTCGGTCGAGTATAAAAGACACTCGGCCGAGTAGGGACTACTCGGTCGAGTATAGGCGCAGTTCTCAGCACCGTCCAGTTTTCGTAAAACAGTCATATCTCACTCGTTACTTGGTCATTCTGGGCGTGTGACCTATCGTTAGAATCGTAAGAGGACAAGCTATCACCTCAACTTGGAATCACAGCAATATCATTTCTAGAACTCGACTTATGACAGTTTTAAGACAACCCTTCCAAAAATCGGTTTGTATACAAATCAAAATTCCTTAACAAAACAACTTAAACATGCATAAAACAAATAATAACGACCCAATACTTCTAAAAAAACAGTACATAGTTGAACATTTATCATACCCACACGAAAATTAAACACGGCATTCATATGCATAGGCGCATGACCTTAATCACATGCTACTACCAACAACCAAACATTAACATTATCATGATTATGTACCCATGTACCACTACTCTTTTGAAAGCCACATAATAAACACTTAACATGCCAACATATTTCATACCAAATCCATTTCAACAAGTTTCACCATGTCTTACACATGTTCCCACACATCTCACTTCCTTTCACATGCTTCAACCATTCAAGTTCCACATACCACACACACGCATCGAAAAGACTCACAACAAATTCCCCCTGGTGACCGGCTTGAGATTGTGAGGGCCATAGTGCGACTTCGGGACGTCTCCCAAGTCTTTGCGGTAGCTCCAAACAACTCTCCCCGGGTTCATTTTATTTAGACTCCCTAAGTTCATTGGGTTCATTAGTTTTAGGTGCCAGAATCTTCGGCTCTGATACCACTTTGTAACACCCCCTCATACCAAGGTACCTTACCAGGACTACCCAAGCATGAAAGGCTATTACCATCTCGGTTGCCCGAGGTTAGTATATATCAAAAGCGTCCGTCCTAAACACATTTATTAGAAGTACTGTAAAGTATTCATGTTTACAACAATCCAAATCCAAACAAAAACCAATAAAGTGAATACAACTGAGGACAACTACAAAATCATAGCTAAGACTCGTGACTGTGATACTACAACTGGTGATGACGACTTCCCCATGACCACCCAAGCTCGCCAAATGCAATACCTGTCAAGTCTGCTCACCATCCCCGAATGGATCACCGCAGGTTTTTCAAAACAACAACAACGGGGTCAGTACCATTCAATCAATGTAAGACAACAAACAATATAACCGGCTGATCATCCTCCATAGTAACCGACTACACACCGAAGTGTGTAGCCCTGCCAGATTACCCATCGCAACAGGTAATCCACTCCGCCAGTGGGTGACCGCAGCCCATCCCCACCAAGTCCAGCTCATCAACGAGCGACTAACAATCCCTGTCCCTTAATGTGCACATCCCCTCCCGTGACGGGTTCCACGGAGGGCGAACTAGGGTGTGAAGCCACTCCCGCAAGTGACTCCACCACAATCACACAACACCACAGCTTCACAGCTGTCACAACACCACAACCGTCACAACACAATCACATCACCACTGTCATCACAACACCCATACTCCGATGATCAACAGATAACAACAATTACAACACAAGCACAGTCTTAAATCAATTAACAGTAACTGAGTAGGGAAACCCTACCTTTTCGCAATCCGATATGCTCTAATCAATCATACAATATGCAGAGCAATTACCACATCATCACCTACAACAATAATCACATAATACAATTACACATTGCACAATCCCATTTTCCCCCAATTCATATATACAAAGAACCCCAAAAGAATACAAATGACAAGGGGATGAAACTTACCAACAAAGAAATAAGAGACTACACGCAAGGATCACGACGATTTGAACACACAACGAGAATGAGGATGATTAGAGAGTGATTAGGGAGAGATCGTAGAATGATTAGGGTTGGAATGATGTTTAGAAACTGACGCGGAATATAAAAATAACCTTAAACACTCCCTAATCAAACCGTCAAAATAACACTCCGCCAAACCGGACACTCGGTCGAGTAAGTGTATACTCGGTCGAGTGTCCCATACTCGGTCGAGTGTTCACTATACTCGGCCGAGTGTTCCTCGGCAGAACCAAAACAACACACAACCTCATCACTACTCGGCCGAGTAGGCTCTACTCGGTCGAGTAGTCACCAAGGAAAATCCGTAGTGTTACACGTCGACCTTGCAAGACCTTTAATAATGGACTCTCACGGGTCACTCTTCTCTCATGAAGCAAAGGGTGAACATATATATGTAAGAGAGAAAGAAAGATAGTCGCTCACCTAAACTACGACCCACATAGACATGCATGCAACTAATATGATAGACAATTCTAGCTACCATACATACATTCCAACCAAACAAGGTCCTGTCACAGCCGAGGGCTTACAAAAACATGGTAAAGTGAGGCAATGGGTAAGAAAAGGCAAAACATTTATGGGAATGTGGAGGTATAGGTGATCAAGCTAGTACCTAAACAGAACCATATAACAACATCCATTTCCAACTCAATTTTGAATTAAGCACATGCCCATCATTTGGCACAAACTCACCAAACCGAACTAAAAATACTCCTCAAATAATATAAGTAAAGCATAGGAGCGAAACCGTCTCATCAAAACAACATCTTTTTTTTTTTTTGATTTTTTTTTTTCTTTTTTTCGGTTTCTTCTTTTCTTTTCTTCACGTTTTTTCTGTTTTTTTTTTCACTTTTCATTTCTTTTTTTTTTTTCTTTTTCACGTCTTTTTTTTTCATCATCCTCCCTTTCTTCTTAGATTACCAACTCCGAATCAGCAGAATACGAACAAAACTTGGCACAATGAAATATATACCGCAAAACATACACTAAACTAGCTTGACAAGGCAGGCTAAATTTGGGATGTAGTTAAGGGTCAACAGGCAAAATTGGCTAATGTGGAGTTAAATGGAAAAAAATGAAAGAAAGGGGAAATGTAAGCACCTCCCTACATGTGACACCAACCACTAACCCGAATGTATGAAGGCAGAAAGCAATTGAATTTCATATACGTGCAAATTAATGATACATGTTATGCAAGGAGTAACTACTCATAATCCTACATAAAACTGGTCATAAATGACACCAGTTTATTAAGCTCTAGATCCTTAGAATTTATAAGTAGCTTGCCAAAATTTCAGGTCAAGTCTATTCGTTCAGCTAAATTTTAACATTAACTCGTAAATATGCAATAAGACAAAGCTAAAAGAATATATAGTTTAAATGCAAGGCTTAAGCAAAAAGGACAATTGCAGTGCAATATCATCATTGAAATCTACCGTTCCGACTCAACCTATATGCAAAAATAAACGTGAATTTTTGAGTTTTATGTGATTTTTTCAATTTTTTGAGAATATATAGTTTCGATCGACCATATATAGTACTCGATCGACTTATTATTTAATCTAAAACCACTCGATCGACTAGTAAAGTGCTCGATCGAGTGAATCTTGACTTCAGCAGCTACAAAATCTCGTTAGTTCAGCTATGGCTTGTCCTTTTAGCTCCCGAAATGACTTCACGCATCCCAAGACAGCTACATTTCCGCTCCAAATTCACTCTTCCTCCAAATGCATGCAAAACGGACGATAAAAGGCTTGATTTCACTACTTTCTGGTCCATTCTTGCAAATAGAGCAAAACACACCAAAGTAACATATTCGGGACATTTCGTAGCATAAACTACGATAATAGCATAGAAATACGTGCATAAAAAGGCCCAAAAAGACTATATAAAATGCACGTATCACACCATGAAGTAGACTCCTGGGTCTTCCGTAGGCCAAAAAACCTCGGTCTTATCAACATTAAGATGAAGGCCAAAATGAGGGCCATCTTCCATAACCAGATCTAAAACCTTTCCCACAACCAAAGTGTCTCCAACAATAGTGTCATCATCTAAGCACCAAACCTGCAGATTCAGGTTAAAAGAGTCTCTGATCTTTCACACCAAAGGATGCAACACCAAAGCAAAAAGCAGTGGGCCTAAAAGATCACCTTGCTGAATCCCTCGAAAAGACCATAAACTATGCTCCCCATAATACAGCCAGGCAGGATTAGAGTAACAAAACTCCACCCATCGGAATAGAACCGAGCAGTGACGACGAACTTCCTCATTATTATTGTTGTTGTTGTTGTTGTTGTTGTTGTTGTTGTTGTTGTTATTGTCATTGTCCTCGTCCTCGTCCTCCTCTTCCTCTTCCCTATCCTCATCATCACCACCACCACCATCACCACTACTACTACTCAATATAACTAAAATCTAAGGTTTCTAATTATAAAATTGAAACTCAAACGTAGGCTTCTAATTTAATTAAATTACAAAAAAGCATTAATTAAAGTTTAATTAGGCTTACATACTTCTTTAACTGACAAGACTTGATTTGCTGATGTTGATGCGATTATTTATTATAGTAACAAGGAAGGGCTATGAAGAGAGGATAAAGAAATAAAGTGAAAAATTCCAGTGTTTACTGAGAATTTGGGTTGGTATTTAAATGAGGAGGTATTTTGGTCATTAAAATTATAAAAGGCAATTTTCTTGATTTTTTTTTTATGTTGAGGAAACTCGCAGCCGCTATCTTCAGTGCGCACCGGGTAGATAGCCTGCAAACAACGTATATAAGGTAAGCCACCCGAAGGTGACTATGAGTCTCCTGGAAATTTCAGCCAAGTTTTAACCACTAGACTTCATAAACAGCAACTCTCCTATAGGACCGTCCTATAGGCTATAACATAGGACTGGCCCAAAAGGAGAATAGCTCATAAATAACATGTAATTTTATGTATATTTGCACTTTATCTTGACAATCTGATATCTTATAATCAATACCGACATATTTAAATGCACAAGTTATCAAAATAAATTACTGGGTTTTCAAAATAAAATATTTTTGTACAACTATATTCACTAATTTACTTGGACTTTGTGTTATTGGGCTGATCTTGTGTATAAAATGGTCGTACACAACAATTTGTGCTTCATAAATGATGATGCAACAAGGAACAAAATCAAGTGCCGTTGTAAGCTATGCCGGATCCGTTTAACTTAGGGCTTGTGTACCATCTTTCATTGGATGATAATCAATGGCCCATTCAAATTACCTTCACTAGGCCTACTAGACCTGTCAAACGGGTTGGGCGGGTCGGGTCCCGGGTCGGGTCATACGGGTCGGGTCAGAATACGGGTCGGGTCAGAATACGGGTCGGGTCAGATACGGGTCGGGTCATACGGGTCACGGGTCGGGTTAGGGTCAGAATACGGGCCAAGAAATAATTTTTAACGCCTTTTTTAAACGATTTTTTTAATTTAAAAAATATTTTTTTAAAAATTAAAATATATTTAAAATTATTATTTTAGTCATATTCATCATATACAATAATTATATTGATATAATTATTAAAATAAAGTTTTTTTTAATAATTATTTTATTATTAAATATCATAAAAGTTATATAAAATTGACTTTTTAGTTGAATTTTTAATTTTAAGTAATAAAAACATAATTTTTTAACTATATTTTCAAATATAATATATAAATAATAATATTTTTAATAAAATTCATGATTTTCTCTTGACCCAACGGGTCGACCCGTTCGGGTCGGGTCTCGACCCTAAAATAACGGGTCATTTCGGGTTCGGGTCAAACGGGTCGCGGGTCGAAAAAATCGGGTTTGTAACCCTAAGAAAATGGGTCGGGTTGGGTTTTCGGGTCGGGTCGAGTTTTGACAGGTCTAAGGCCTACTATCCCATTTTTTGCAGAGCAATCCAACAGTAAGCACAATTACGCGCCAAAATGGCGGCATGTTTTGAAATACAGTTACCAAACTAACTATTCAAAATCCTACCCAAATTAATCACACCTATTAGACTATTAGTTACTACTATCAAGTGGAGGTAGTTAAATTAGTCTCTTGCAAAACCGTTTTACACTCGATCAGTGGCGGAGCCGGGATTTAGATTAAGGGGTAGCCAAATTTTTATAAGTTATTTTCCTATTAAAAGAAGCGTAATCATAAGAAACTTATAATTTTATAGTACGAGTTCGTTTTTTTATTATCTATAATAATCATATTTTTTTTTAATTTGGAAATAAGGTAAAAAAATTTCTCGATTATCGCGTAGTTGTTGAAAGCGTGTCATATTTTGTATACAAATTCTTGTTTAAGACAGACATATTCATCTTAAAATTAAAACAGGACCAATAGAATAGATGAGACAAAAGTGAAAAGCTTCATATAAATCATACTCTTTCCGTCTCACTCATTTGCTTAGAAAAGTAGTATATACGGAGTAAAATTTATGTAATCCAACAATAGGTTAAATTGGGATTTTAAGAAGACGAAGATATGAAATTTGGAGAGAAAACCTAAATTAGGGGGAAAAAAACGCATCTAAGAGGAATTGAACCTGGGTCGCCTGTAGAACAAAGAATAGCTTCACCACTAGAGCACAAACAGATTGATGCAAACATGGAGAAGTGAATTATAATTATCCTTAACATAAAACCAGCGACAAAGGGTAGCGAATCTTCATCTATCTCGTGGATTTTTCTGGGTTTGGGGTAGCAGCTGCTACCCCATGCTACTTAGTAGCTACGCCCCTGCACTCGATCCACTGAACAAAAAGTGAATAAGTGGTTATTATTTTATAAACACCGTTTTACACAAACTCTTGTGTAATGCGGTCTTGGACAATAATTTGTGTTGTACTATTGCTTTGATAAATGATACATAAGATGACAAGAAATGGTAACTAACTGCTGATCGTTGAAAACCTATGTATTCCGAATCCGGTATCCTTGGCCCAAGTATTGGGCTGGTGTATTAGATCAAACTATGTTCTACATAGCCGATTTGCCCACCCCGAAATCATTAAACCCGGTGCTGTTGCGGGGTTTTATCCAGATTCGCCTGGTTGGTATTTATGTAGATGTTCGTTATGGGTAATGCACATAAGATGTTCGATAAAATGCCTCAAAGAAAGGTCTTTACTTACGGCTCAGTTTTGAGTATTTCGTCGAGGTGGATTTTTGTTTGACCAAGCTGGGGATGTTTTTGAGTGAATTTCTGAGGGCGAGCGTGATCATTGTTCCTGGAACTCGGTGGTGTCTGGGCTTGATAAGCATGATAGGTTTCGTTAGGCGGTTGAGTATTCACAGGGGAGCAAAGAAAGGCTCTTTACTATGAACCGGAAAAAAAAGCAAGGAAAATAGAGTTGGTTTGTGCATGTCTTCTACCTTCAATCGAAATTCAAATTAAGGGCACGGCGTTTCATCTGCACTTTCCTCCTTGGATGTCTTATGTACGTATCCAATTTCTCATTTTTTTGTTGGTTGATTCTTATTCTTCTTATATGTTGCTGCTTTCTAGTTAAGGGTAGTCGAACTGGTAGTTTCTTGATCTTTTGTGGGCATTTTATATGAACTGAAAACTTTATGTTTTGCTGGTCCACTAATTGAAACGACTCAAGTCAGTGTGATTTTTCTAGTCCATCATCGCCTTGTTACTCGAAATATGCCTTCAAAAAATATCGCTAATATTCTAGTTCCTCGTGAATCCTTAACTGTTAGGATGAAATGAAATGGTCAGTTTTCACTTGTTTTTGGGTGCAGTTACAAACTTACAATGAAGTATATGTGAAATTGTGAATAAGTGTGTGTTTATAGGTGTTAATTTGAAGTCGTTTTCGTCATAAATAATTGTCATTATTCATATAATGTGGACCTTGATTATCACAGGACCAAACCTACTATAAGAATACATTATCACTGGCTAATAATAGACTAATAGGACAAAGCGAATCTGGAGTAGAACAGTTAAAAACATCACAAATGACAAAACTAATGAAGCTATATATATATGAGCCACATATTATTCTGTCCATGTGAACCTCCTTTCAGAAATGGCAGCATTTTTTGTGCAAGAGGAGAAACAAGTTGGTTACAATACAATGAGGAGGGGAACTCGAAAATCCTATCTACTGTACATAGGATCTCTGTCTCGACCATTAGGCTAAGATCTATTCGGTAGAAAGAGTGAAACGGGTTTTTTTGGGTAAGTCGAAATAAGTTTCTTAAGGAAGAGCAATTGCAAACGATGAATAGATTAAAGTGAATACCAAAATTTGTAAAGTTCAATAAACGACATGCTGAGAATAATGTCTTATAGGAATTACCTATTTCCCCTTTCTTGCCCATTTGTTTACATATTTCTTTTCTATGTGTATCGCAGTATCGGCCATTTGTTTATGTTTTCTATTCAAGTTTTTTGGTGTAAAAAAATGTTTTACTCTCATTTCTTATTTCTGTGACCGACTGACTGGTGTACCAATGATGATACACTCTAACCTACCGATTATATATCATATATGTGTGAAGAGACCGTGTGAAAAGCAATATAAATATAGCTCTCTCCTAGAGGAAGTTTGTTAAATATCAACTATTTATTGTTAGGCCGGTAAACTAGGTATAAGATAGAACCTCTTTTTCCGAATAATTAAATTATACTCCATACTGTTATTAGGTAATACGGAGTAGTTGTTTGGTTTGCCTAAATTTATGTTTTTTTAATGACTGTGATGACAGAATAAGAAAACCCCAATTTAGAGAGTACTGACTTCAGGATACAAAAAAATCAGCCAGTTGTTTTTTCTTTGTTTCAGTTTTTGTTTTGTGTTAATGGCTCAAGTCACTAGGGTTGTTTGAATACTGACGATTTTTGAACCTAGGTCATAAGTGTCACCGCTCAATGAATCATTCAACAAGCTAGGGACATCTGCTTAGTTGATCGAAACTATTTATGATCTATTTTACGAAATACTAGATATATACATGGTGAAGTCAAGTTTTTCCCTTTTCTCTGATATTCCTCTCTTCATTTAGTACCAACTAGTACCATCTAGTACGACTCCTTACATGCAAGAAACGGTAGCTAAATCAGATTACAACACTCTGGAGGAAGTCAGGAAAATACAGTGTTGGATTTATGGTTCCATAAGGAGATTTGTTCTAGCCTACCTTTTATTTGTCTTCCACGTTGTCCCTTTTGTTTGTTTCATTGTCTTACAACACATTGACAGTTTTGAACGATGATTTATGTTGGTTGACATCAAATCATTTTTGGACCTCAGACTTTATATTTATGGTTATGCAGTTATTGTATGAATAGAATTCATATGAAAACTCGCCCTTCTCAACAATTGAACTGGCTTCAAGGTAAAATTCTAAGTAAAGAAAGCTTACATTGTGTAAACACAAAATATTAAACTGAACATTAATAGCCACCAAAATTACCCCCAGCATTTTTTTTACCCACAAGGGATTGTGATGTCTTTCTATGGAATCGCATGCCTCTTTACTAGCTCCTATTTGTGGTGTACAACTTCGTTGAATGTAGGTAATGGTTACGATTTTTTCGATCAGCAACTGACTTAAAGCCAATCAATCTCTTGACAACTTCTTCAACTGCTAGGACATAGTGGCAGTTTTGATGCTGGTATTACCTGTTGGAGGATCGACATCTAAGAATGACGTAAGAAGCAAACCTGTACAACAGAATAAAGCACACTGTAACCAACACATTCATCCACTTACTTTGGTCTCCCAACCCTGCCTCCTTTATTACATCCTTCCCGCTCGCTACACACTCCCCAAACATACTCTCCAAACAAGTGCTTGAACCCGAAAACTCATTAATCAAGAGCCCTTCGTACGGGTACTTAAACAAGGACACATAGTGCATTGGAATCCAATACCTCGGGATCTCCTTTTTTGATATAAAATAGCCAGAGAACAGAAAAAATGATCCCATCACCCCCTGAATTACCGAGTTCCCAACTATGAAATTTGGCACCAAGGCACTGAAACACACCACAACTGAATTTGCGGTGTAGAGGATCAACCATATAATCAGCAAAAAGTGGCAGAAGGCCGTTAATTCTTGGTGTAACCCAACTAACCAATAGACTGGCACTGTGAACACGACGGCTAGGATGAGCAAAAACGGCAAGTACACTATTGAATTGGCAATGACATAGGATGATATTCTGTAGCTTCCTGATGACGTCTCCTTTATTAGTATCTCTCTTTCTTGCAGGAAAATAGGTAATGCTTCTGTTGTGAAGGATAATAAAAATGTTAATATAAACGCAAATAACCCCATCCT
The DNA here is from genome assembly GCF_048544455.1 of Silene latifolia. Classification (NCBI taxonomy): domain Eukaryota; kingdom Viridiplantae; phylum Streptophyta; class Magnoliopsida; order Caryophyllales; family Caryophyllaceae; genus Silene; species Silene latifolia. Next base: position 172,355,280 of record NC_133527.1, on the reverse strand, counting down.
TTCAAGTGCTCCTTCTAGATCATGCTTAAGATCATAGAAGATAGAACCTAGTACCAACCCTGAAACCAGCATTTGCAAGGTCTTACATGCAAAAAGCTCTTTAGTCCTGAAGACCAGCTTGGAAAACCTATGGCTTAAGATTACTATTTCCCTACACCTTGAGTTTGCAAATTTGCGGGTTTCTAAATCAACTCCTTGATATACACTTCCCTCCTCTACCACCTTTGATTGCTGAAACAGCTGTTGTAGGGTATTTCTTCTTCTAGAAGTCGGTTCTTCTTGTTGGAACGCTTCTAGGGCATCAATTGCAAATTCGACCACATTGCAATTTGGAGGGAGATCCAGGCCCATTAATCTGAGCCTAGACCCTAGTTGGTCAACTGTGCCATGGTGCAGAACCGTGCCATTTGCCAGTAGTAGGATTGAATTAAACTGCTTCACAATCCGAAAACCAGGCTGATGGATGCTCAAAATGAGTGTTCTTCCCCTAGTCTCTGCCATGTTTTTCAACATGTCAATAATTTGCAAAGCTGAAGTGCTGTCTAATCCTGACGTTGGCTCATCCATGATCAATACCTTCGGGTCATGGATCACTTCAACACCAATTGATACTCTCCTCTTCTCTCCACCCGAGATGCCCCGTATTCTATCACTTCCCACTCGGCTTCCTGCCACCTGTTCCAATCCTAGCTCTTGTATGAGTGACTTCACTCTTGAGCTCAATTCAGAAGGTGACAGGTTTACCCTTAGTTTTGTGCTAAACATTAATGTTTCTTCCACTGTAAGGAGGGGGTAGAGCATGTCTTTTTGAGTAACATACCCTGAAATCTTGTTAAAGTTAGCCTCTTCGATAGCATTGCTGTTAATGAGGATTGACCCAGCTTGTGGGGTCAGCTTGCCTGCTACTACCTCCAGTATGGATGATTTCCCAGCGCCACTAGGCCCCACGATAGCGAGGATTTCCCACGGTTTTGCTTTGAAGTTCACTTGGTTCAGCACTGTCCTCATGCCTCCATAGTGCTGAACATCAGAACTCTGTGGGTGCTGCTGCACCTGGTCACTCCTCCTTTTAAAGATTTCAAGTGGGTTCTCATTACCATGGTTGTGGATTCTGTAGGTAATGTTTACTGCTTCAATCTCACAACCTTGTTTATACATTGAACTTTTTCGTTGACTCTACTCTCTAGAACAAAATAGTAGGTGTTTTTCACTCTTTCTGTGCCTTCTATGCTAATTTTGTGTTATTCTATTGTCCCAAGGTGTTTCTTGAAGTCTCAGCTTATACCTTCCTGGACTTAAATACTTCAACTGGTGTTTGTTTGATACCATAAAAAAAAAAAAAAGCGTGATTTTAGTTTCAGTGGATAATCGTTTTACAATAAAACATCGAAAGAACAGTGATAAGTATTATTTGGGTCCACGTTGGAATATGTTTATCATGAGTCGGTCTCCTGCGAATATTTGTTTTTCGACTCTTAGTATTGGGTGGATTATAAGTTTATAACTGTGAACTGTATCTTACTATAACTCTAGTTGACTATGACTGCGTTACAAGATCACATGTTGTATTGTATGTAGATGTTTTTGTTTTCTATTTTAAGTGTTCTGTATGCAATATGGTTGGCCATGAAAAATGTGTGGTCACATGTAAAGGCAATGGTTGGGGTGTTTTGGTCATGCAGTTTATAATCTGAATTCAGTAGTTTTATTTGGGTCTCATTTATAGTTCATTGGACATTAAAACTAGGACAAGAAGCCAGCATTTGATGTTCACGGGTACTGTAACTACTAACTAAGTGGCATACCTCTCTTCTCTGAGTATTACTGTAATCACAAATTCAGATGTGTTGTTTTTTGTTTTAATAATGAATCATACAACACAGTCTCCTACATAATTGGTTTATGGTACTACGGAGTACGGAGTATATTGGAATCAAGTGTTAAATGTGTCTCTAGCTCTACATAGAGCTACTATGGTATAGTACCATAGTCCATGATTAGTGTGGTCGGGACCTTGGGTGGATCGAAGAAAAGTCGCGTATATTTGATCGTGCAGTTTTTTCATAGGAGATGAAAAATCTTAAGACGCTGATATAGTGAAGTGTTGGGACTGTCGCCTCCACCAAACTCCGTCACATTATTATGGTAATGTCCGCTTTGGGCTTAGGTTCACGGTTTTGTTTTTGGGCTCTTTTCCAAAAGGCCTAAATGTCTAATACTAATAGAGTGGTGAATCTCTTATAGACTAGGCAAGTCTCCTCTTCGTATCAACTTGGGTTGCTACGCCAACATGAAGTACACGTCGATCATTATCTATGAATTAGCGGTGGTGCTTAATTGGAGGGAGGAAATTGAAAGAGATAAATTGGATGAGTAAATTGTGAAAGAAGTGTTGGAATGGCAGGGGTAAAATGGTCATTTATAATTGTGTAAATTATGTCCATGAAAAAGCATAACCCTTTCAACATGATATCTTTCCTTCAGGAGTCGTCTTATTTTGATACTTCATCCACTTCATCCATTTTAAAACAAAAGGGGTGGGCATAAATTTGTTTTTAGTAGATTAAAATATACGAGTAATTCGACTTTGGTGATCACGGGAATTGTGGAGCATAATTATGCTCCAACAATAAATCTTGGCACTAGTTTGCAGTTGATTTGGCAAAAATTTGCCAAGCTGCCCCCTTACTCAAATATGATATGAACTAGTTTTTGAACCCGTGTCTGCACGGGCGATCTTCAAAATTGCATTATAAATTTATGTATATTGTAATTGTAATTGTCATAATATGTATATAAAAGAAAAAACTCATTTATGTGCCTTTAATTGAGTATATAATTTGTATATCCAACACCATGTAATAACAACCATAGTACCATACTCTAAAACCATACACGATGTGTATCACGCTCATTTTCTGCTCTATGTATTTCTGTGTATCACGCTCATTTTCTGCTCTATGTATTTCTGTCCAAAGCAAAGCTGCTTTACTTGACTTCGTTCTTCCCTCTATTATTCAATTACGTAGTCAACTTTTCCTTCTAAATTATTAAATTACCCTTTATAATTCACATTCTTTAGCCAAAATCCATTATGATTCAGTCAATTTATATCATCCCTGGTGGATAAAACTTCAATAGTGGATGCAACATCATATTTATTAACATTAGTGTTATTGAAGTTTGATGCTTGAGGTGGATATTATAGATACGATGTAAAACTCATCCTTCAGCTACCATTTACCAGGGAAACAATGTTTAAAATTCTTCTCCAATCACTCTCCAAATATCTTTCTTAAATGTATTTAACAAATGATTGTCTTCCAATACATCGAAGACAATTCAAAGTTCATTTGGCTAGTCGACTCGGCTCGAATTTTTGTCTCAAATCCTAGTGTCCCGTCTTACAGTTTTGGATATTTTTTTTTATCGATTTACATGTTTTATTTTCTTTTTAGGGTTTTTTACATGGTACCGTCGTGTTTTTTAGAATTCTTTGCGGCACCCATCGATTTTCCAGAGCATCGCGGATTCACGGTTACCCCTACACTTGATTAAAACCTTTCAAAATATCGAAAATGCACCAATCCCCCTCTTTCAAAAGTTTATTTTATGCACTTTTTGTTGATCTTTTGACAATAATTTGTCATACCATAATATAAATATCATTTTCTTAATCATAAACATATTTTTCTTACAAAATTTAACTATTTGAAAACGCGACTTTTAGGGTACCACCGGTATTTTTAAAAAATGAGGGTATCATGTACAATTCTTCATTCTTGATTGTAGCAATGTCGACAAAACTTCGAAGACAATTTTTTGGTTGGAGTTTTTTTTGAGATGGAATACAACTCCTTGGAATCCCATACCCACTTTTCCTCTCAATTTTTTAACTCCATTCCCCTCTCCATAGACCTGGCAAAATCAACCCGACCCGATTGACTTGACCAGAAAAGGCTGACCCGAAACCCGAAATTGATCCGAAATGCCGCACCCGAATGATACCCAAAATTCGAATTGACTCGACCCGACCTGAAAATGACCCGAGCTTTTATGGACCAGTAACAGACCCAACCCGAAAATGATCCAATAAAACATATCTTTAGTTGACCACAAAAGACTTGCAATGTCATTTTTTCTTTTAATCATTAACCCGAAAATAACCCGACCCGAAACAACCCGACCCGCTTGACCCGAAAATGACCCGACAAACATACCCGAAAGGACCCAGAAACCCGAAAGGACCCGATATTGTCACAAACCCAAACTGACCCGACCCGAATTGGCCTGACCCGAACTCGACCCGTTAACCCGTTTTGCCAGGTCTACGGCTCTCCATAAAATTTTTTAGTGAACCAAATAATTATTAATATGCATGGGGTTCTATATCCATTTCCCCATGACATCTTAATCTATTCTAATCCATTCCGACCTTTTGAACCAAACACCCCCTGAGATATTTGTACCCATATTGAACTACTGAAATTTTTTGACATTTAATGTTATTTTATTCCTTTAAATATTTTAGTATGCCAAAGTTAAATTAGAATAGTTACATTTTTTAATTTAGAAATAACGTAGTCATTTCCCGAGTTATGGCACGGGACAACAAAATAAGCACCTTATTTCTATTTTAATATAATATAAATATGATATGTATGATATGATGAACCGACCAATAATCTAAACTGACCAAACCAAAACATTGGCCCAAACTTTGTTGCATTAATATTGTACCTATCATTATTCAAATGACATCTAAATTCAAAAATGAACTCATTGCAAATTACACCATCAAAATTGATATGAATCTATTTTGATTTATTCTCGACCTAAATCCTTTAAATGCTAAAGACTGAAGCTATGAACAACTAATTAAACTGGGAAATTTATTGTCTTCAATCATTTGTGTTACAATTATTTTTGAAAGAACATGATGAATATAAAATATACAACATGTGAGCAAAATTGAATTGTTGGTAGGTCTTACATACTTTCAAATGGTAAAAAAAATATTGAATTGTTCTGGTTAAGTAATCTTATGTCTCAGCCCAAAAAATTTGGAGAGACGGTCTCTCACTAAGTCACTGAAAGATTTTTAGTCGTAACCCTTTATGTATTTCTTCATACCCCTTTTATTATTGGTTATGATCTCTTTTATTTGGTACTCCCCATCACAGTCGTTTGTTTACATATTCCATTTGAGAGTGTCTAGTCAATTGTTTATCGTTCTATTTTGGGAATGCATTTGATGAGCAGTTTTATTCTCCACACTAAATTTGATCTACTTTCGTTGGTCTTTCTGCCAAAACCAAAGGTAAATAAATGACCGAGACAGAGGTAATACATGTTTTCATAACAATATTATCATAACTATTTTATAATATATTGTAACCATTTTTATTATTACCCTATTTTTATAATTTATTTTATTACATCTAATACCATTTTGGCGGTTAAATTAATATCAACTCTTATATCATACACTTCGATGTGGTATTTTATACACATTAAACTAAATCATACGATAACCACACTTTCTAACTAATTAAAAAGGACGTACAAATTTCTAGCTAAGTAAAAAGAACTCCCTCTTTGTTCCTTGTTGATTTATCATTGAATATTTCAATTGAAACTGTCTTTTATACAGTATTGACAATCGACATCTTAGTGATCTTACTATAGTTTATCAGCTCTAGTGGAGTACATCTTATCTTAGGTAAACCAAATAGTGAGATTTTCCCCTAAATTCTCAATCTTATTTATTCATTAACTTAGAACATATAGACTTTGGGAAGGTCTCTCAAGAAGTAATTTACTCTACAGTTAAAGAGTACTCACAACTAATAGATTAACAATTTTTAGCAATAAACACAAAACATTCATCTTTCTAAAAAGATATCCATTTGCACTTCCTTCGAAAATTTAGAATTATTTCTTCAACAAATGATACAATTAAAAAAAATTAAACAAATTTGCGGAAAAGTATGAGCATAATTATTGTTGTACATGTTTCACAATTCACATCATGTGTTAACTGCTACGGAGTATTACAGAAACTAAGAAAAAAGATAAGACCTAAAAATATTGTAAAGATGGTACTCTCATTTATCAAAAAAAAAAAAAAAAAAAAAAAAAAAATAGTACTCCGTGTCATTTATCAAGGAGTCAAGCTATATATTCCAAAATAATGATTTTTTTTATGGTTAACAAATAAACCACCAAAATCTATATATACTATGGAAAGTTGATATAGAATTTTAATTTTAATTTCTAATACACTGTAATAATAAATATCAATTGCCATTATTTAAGCCGCGTGATATTTCTAAACAATCCGTCTTGTTTGTGACGGAGATACCCGTCGCAAGTTTGCGACGGATTGGATAGTACCGTTTAAGTGCTAAATGGGTAGACAAAACGTACTGTGCATACACAGTAATTGCTGACTCTTACTGTGCATACACAGTAATTGTTGTCCATAAATTTGAAAAAACATCTTTAATCTTCTTTCTTCTTCATGTTCTCATTTACGTCCACATTTTTCATCCTCTCTCATTTTCATCTTCTTTCTTTTTCATTTTCTCTCCTCTCTCTCATATCAAACCCTCATAAACTCTTCACAAATCAACTAAAAATGGTGACATTGTGATATCAGACGGATTAGATTACAATTTTCAAAGAAAATTAAAAACTTCTCCCATCATAAAAAAAAAAAGAATACAAAAAATTCTTACCAAGAACATATTCATCTTCTGGCATCATCAAAACACAACAAAAAAAAGTGACACGAAAAACATGTCAAAGGTAATTTCCGACCATGGATTTAATTTGTTTATTTTCAAATGTTTAGAATCATCATGATATTGTTTGGGTCAAAAAAAGAATTAAATTTAGAATTTTGGTTCATTTTGTTTGGAATATGTGAGTGGATAAATGTTTTATATTATGATTTTCTAAGATTTTGAATAAATCTTTCTTGTGAGTGGATAAATCTGTCTCGTATGTTGATTTTCTGGGTTTATTATTTGAATCTCTGGGTTTGTTGCTTGTTTTCTTTGGTTTGTTGTTGGATTCTCTAACTTTATTGATGTTTTTCTGGGTTTGTTGTTTGATTTTCTGAGTATTGAACAATTTTGTCAACAAGCTAATAAAAGTAATTGAATGGTCTATATGTTGACATTTTTGGTATTCATGTTACCATTCATTTTCAGACTCAATATCTCTAGTAGTCCGTAATTTTTCAATGAGTTTAAAAATGTAATTTGTTACAATTTTAATGATTGTCAAATTGATACCAATGTTCTTTTAATAGTAACATATTGGACAACTGTATATACATTTAAATGAAAGTATATATGTAACCAGTTATGGACTATATGTTACTTGAGTGGTTCGATTGAAGTGGTCACATGTTAAACGGAGGTTGTTACATTTTCGTAGTGATGAGAAAAAGTTATGCATCTTCATCTAATTCATGGACTTCAAGACTTAAAAATACGGTTTTATGCAAACACAATATAGGTGCAGTCTTGAAGACATTGAAGCATGGAGAACATGTAGGTAAAACGTTTTATGGGTGTTCTCTTTGGCCGGTATGTTATTTGATTTCATTTGTTGTTTGTTAATATATTTTTGTAATTGAATTTGATTATATCTTGTATAATCCTTTCCTTATTATTCAACACTTGCAGTACAATGGTTATGGCTTTTTTCAATTTGTTGATGTCATGACGGAAAGTGAAGACTTAGAGAAGAAAAACGACTTGCTAGAGAAAATGAAGAATCTGAAGATAAAAAATGAAAAGTTGAAGATGGTTGTTGTAGAATTAAATATTGAAATCATGAAACATAGGAAAAGCAAGAAATTAGTTATAGTTGCCTTGTTGATTGCTTTCTTGGGCTTTATTTGCAGTTTGTTGTATGTTTAAGAAGTAAGAAATATAAAACATTTGTTGACATATTGAGTATGTTTGTGAACATGTGTTAATGTGTAATATGTTTCCATTATGCAGATGTTTGTTTACAGTAATAGCTGAATGTAAATGATCTGAGACGATAACATATTAATAGCCTAAAATGGTGATATATTGGATCATTGACTTCACATGTTGTAATGTGTAATATGTTAACATTATACAAAACTATGTTTATATACTTTTACAAAATATAACAATCATTAAATTAGTAACATATTACACCTGATGTTAAATCATTTAGTATTGCAATAAAGTGGTAACTTATCATGTAAAAATGGTGTCATATTGTCCTGCTCTCATAACATTGTTATGTTTAAAAATATTTCATAGCTGCACTTAGATTGAGATATTTTCATAGACATACATTTGAGCCCAAATACATACTTTCAATAATCAGTATGTATGTTGACAAAGGGACATAATGAACAAAACTATAAACTTTCTTAGAGTATATGACTACAACTTCATATATAGTACTAATACACATTTCCTGAAAATGATATCACAAAGGACGTAATTACTGTTCATATTTACTCCTGCACATGAGCATACAAAGTATTTCTCGACTTCGGGTGTGCCAGGCTCGTTCACTCTGCGAGAAGTTGCTTTTCTAATGCTGAAACCAATGGCCTATGAGTGTTTCTTAAACATGTCATAAATTAATTTCCATTTCTCTGCTTTCATCCCCAACAGTGACTTGGAATAATCTGTACCTACAGAGGTTTACAGGGTGACATTAGGCGAAAAAAGTAAAAATATTTATGATATAAACAACAACATCTGCATTTACATATTCATCTATACTCTAGTTACAGGGTTACATTAGGACGAAAATTAGACACATTGGTTAGATATACAATTTTTTTTCAAGTAATCTGACCCACTGTAGTTGACAGGGTGACATTATGTAGAAAAATGCACACATTAAATAGATAAATAACAACATGCACTGTAGTTGACTGAGCGACCTTAGGGAAAAAGTACAGATATTAATGTGATATACAACATTAAATAGATAAATATCTTGAATATACATTATAGTTGACAGGGTGATATTAGGACTAACAGTACAGACATTAACACAAAAACTGTAAATATCCATTATATTTAAACATCCATTATGATCATACATATATGCTACACTGAAAACCTAAAAAATAATAATCAAGTTAATGAATTGACAGGGTTACATTTGGACCAACAGTACAAACATTAACATGATAAATGTAAACATTCATCAGATATACGAGAACATGTGACTTTGAATTTATTACGCAAGTTAATAGGTTGACATTATGGCCAAAATTAAAGACATTATTTAGATATACGAGAACATGTGACAATGATTTAACTACGCAACTTGACAGGGCGACATTGGGACCAAATATACGGACATTCATTAGATATACGATAACATATGAAAACATACCGATATATTAGATATACGACAACTAATGTGCTCTAGTATAGTTGACAGGGTGACATTAGAATTAAAAATATAAACATTCATTAGATATTCAACAACATGTGATGATAACTAGTTAACAAGGTGACATTAGCACCAAAAACTATACTCCATAAGATTCAAACATATTTACTACACTTCAAACTTATACAACAATATTCAACTTAAGAATAATCAAACACCATACTCTATACGATGACAATAAAAACTTCACTCATTAACAACATTAATACCATAGAAAATCTTATTCTAATAATAATAATATTATGCCCTAAGTTCTTGGCAACGTACATGCAAGTATATTCTTCATATGTGGTGTCTTCTTTGATACAGTTTTTCTTATAGAGACATGGGGCAACCCATCCACCATTTTATTTCTTATAAGTTTTTGTTTTTGTTTTGATAGTAATTTTTTTTTTTTACAAATTTTGTGAATGTTAAATGTGATTTTAAGAGATTTTGGGATGTAAAGATTGAAAAATGAGATGAAAGAATGGATAGGTGAAATGATTAATAATGGAAAGAAGAAAAATATGAAGGTGATGTGTGATGATGGGAGACAATTGCATTAAATGCAATAGTGTAAAGTTAAAAAATTGGTATCAATACTATATATTAAATCCAGAAACCAAGGGACTTCCATGTAGTTAAAGAAAGTTATACAAATTAATTATACTATATAGTTTTAAATCACCAGCACCGTGTGATGGACCCGATTAAGGGATCTCAATGCAAATATTATATAGTTTGGGTTAAAATTAAATTATATAGAAGCTTGGTAATTTTCCTAAATATTAGTAAAAAACTAAAACATGGTCAATTTCCTTAAAATAAAATAATTAATTAAGATGGTCAATTTCCTTAAAATAAAATAATTAATTAAGATGGTCAATTTCAAGGAGACTAAAAGAAAGAAGATGTTTGGTAATTTTCCTAAATATTTATAGAATACTAGAAGATGGTCAATTTCCTTAAAATAAAATAATTAATTAGTATAAACATGTACACTTATGCTATTAATTATTATCATCATAAAATTATATATTAAATTTAAAATCTATGCAATTTTATTAAACTTTATAGTTTATTAGATGTATAGAGATGTTAATTATTTAACATACAAAAATATAATATAAGTAGCTTATAAATCTTTCAAAAAAAAAAGTAGGTTATAATTAATTCAAGTTAGATTCCATAATATATAATATTGCATAATTGTTTCGATTTGATTTAATGCATATATGTAATATATTTATATAAATATAGAATCCTCTTAAAATTGCATGCCTAAGTAGTAAAAGTAATTTCGTCAGTAAAGAAAAGAATTATAGTAACATTAGATATAGTTATATGATAGTAATCACTCATTTAAATAGTAAAAGTAACAATATTATCAGCGAAATTAGTGAAAGTGGTAGAAATAACAACAGGAGTAGTGAAATCAATATTAATGCGGCAATAGTAAAAGTAACAATAATTACGGCGGGAGTAGTGAAATTATCAATATTAAAGCGGCAGTAGTGACAGTAACAATAATTATGGCGGGAATAGTGAAAATAACAATGATTACGGGCAAGTAGTGAAATGTTATTACTATTGTTCCATTAATAAGAGTAAAATATTAATAACGGGAGTAGTGAATTTGCCTCAAAATTTATTTAATCGTAATTTTAGGATATGTCATAAAAAAATATACATTAATGATAAATTTATGGGTTATGCAACTTTAAGTAATTTTATTTAATGAAAAAAAAATTTAATGGTAAGTAGAGGTAGCCCGGGCGAAGCCGGGCACCAATACTAGTACTATATATTAATTCCAGAAACCAAGGGACTTCAATGTAATTAAAGAAAGTTATACAAATTAATTATACTATATAGTTTTTAATCACTAGCACCGTGTGATGGACCCGATTAAGGGATCCCAATGCAAATATTATATAGTTTGGGTTAAAATTAAATTATATAAAAGCTTGATAATTTTCCTAAACATTTGTAAGAGACTAAAACATGGTAAATTTCCTTTAAAATAAAATAATTAATTAAGATGATCAATTTCCTTAAAATAAAATAATGGTAATTTTCTTAAATATTTATAGAAGATTAGAAGATGGTTAATTTCCTTAAAATAAAATAATTAATTAGTATAAACATGCACACTTATGGTATTAATTATTATCATCATAAAATTGTATATATTAAATTTAAAATCTATGCAATTTTATTAAACTATATAGTTTATTAAATGTATAGAGATGTTAATTATTTAACATACAAAAATATAATATAAATAGGTTATAAATAATTCAAGTTAGATTCCAGAATATATAATATTGCATAATTCTTTCGATTTGATTTAATGCATATATGTAATATATTTATATAAATATATAATCCTCATAAAATTGCATGTCTAAGTAGTAAACGTAATTTCGTCAATAAAAAAAGAATTGTAGTAACATTGAATATAGTTATATGATAGTATTCACTCATTTGAATAGTAAAGGTAACAATATTATCAGCGATATTAGTGAAAGTGGTAGAAACAACAACGAGAGTAGTGAAATAATCAATATTAATGTGGCAATAGTGAAATTATCAATATTAATGCGGCAGTAGTGACAGTAATAATAATTACGGCGGGAGTAGTGAAAGTAACAATCATTACGGGTATGTAGTGAAATGTTATTAGTATTGTTTCATTAATAAGAGTAAAAAATATTAATAGCGAGAGTAGTGAATTTGTCTCAAAATTTATTTCATCGTAATTTTAGGATATGTCATAGAAAAATAGATTAATGATAAATTTATGGGTTATGCAACTTTAATAATTTTATTTAATAAAAAAAATTAATGGTAAATAGAGGTAGCCCGGGCGAAGCCGGGCACCAATACTAGTTAAACTAATAATGAAGTACACAGTAGCCTGCACATCACTTTTTTTTTTGTCTGCCACTTCCACCTTCTACCCGATTCATTTTCATCTAATATGGTATGTATTCGACCCGTCGCAAGCTTGCGACGGATAACGCCGTCACAAATGAGAATTTGTGATTTCTAAAAGATATTGTTTCCTTGTTTTGCTAATTGTTTGCTCTATAATTATTTCAGAATCTTTGGTTATTACTAAACTAAAATTGTGATTAAGCTAATTGATATATGGGTTTTTCTTTCACATAATCAATTTAGAGAATATTTCCTTAATTGTTTATTTCCTAACTTTGTTTACGTTTAATCGTTTAAATAACATTAACATAATTATGTTGATATTTAATAATGAATAATTTAGTCAATTTCTCTAAAAATGACATGTGGCAATGACACATGGCGATTATAGAGGCCACCGGTTTCTGCTTTAATATAATATATGATTCCAATATGACTCGATTTTCTCCAATCTAACCCGATTTAATACCCCCAAATTAACATTTACCGTAATCACTTGGTACCGGCAGAACTATAATATACACAACTCGACTCGAACTGATTCAGTTCATATTCAATATAACCGTTTCTTTTATCAGGTCTACTCAACACGAGTTAGAGCATATCTTGTAAAAAGAAAGTGAAAAATTAGAGAAACGGGTGATAAGAATTGAAAAGAGGTTTGGACTAGAAATAGTGAAGTGTGTGGATAACCCAGAATTCTGTTCGCATGTGGCACTTTCTAATTATCTAGTCTTTGAACTTGTATCCCGGGGCACTCTGGAAACTGGCAAGTGCTATATGACATGTTCTTGGCTTCATAAACCACAAAACCAAGTAACCAACCATTAATTTGCCATGGAGCTCCAACTTCAATCCTTCAATCGTCCTTTATTATCCCAAAGTAGTATCCTCTTTACCCAATTTTCTTACTCCCTCCCACCCCGACCAAACTACCCACTTTTCAAATTTCTCCGCATATTTGTGGGCCGCGGGTAGTTTGGTATGGATGGGAAGGAAGTTTTTTTTTTTTTTCATTTTTTTTTTCATTTGTTGGGAACTTGTACGAGATGTTATCATGTGCCCATGTTTTACTAGGCTTCAAGTTTGATTAACTGAGTAGTTACTGTTTGACATATTGTTATTTTCAATAGGGTCACTTCAGTAAAATCTCACATGGTTTTACAGTAAAACCTGTGTAAAACGGTTGCGGCTTTGAGTTAGTTAAGTAAACAGCTGATTGTGCTCTCTTTGTTAAGTATGGACTGTTTGATAGATGATGAGGTGAACAGTTATATGCATTTGTAATTGTTGGTTTGCAGGAAACATTATTGATGCTGCATCTTGTTAGTTGAAGACCTCCTTTGTTTTCCTATGCATTGTTTTGTTTAAGGAGCCTATTTAACTTCCTGCTGCTTAAGATTAGAATTCAACATAGATAAAAGAAGATATTTAGCCGAACAAATCACACATACAACCACAATGATACGGAGTATTACCTTAGGGGAATCCAGTGTACGCAGACTTACGGCCTTACCCCCGTATTAAGACTGTTTACTAGCAGACGAGTGACCCTTAATGAAAATTGCATTGAGAATTGCATCAAATGGCTACTAATTCACTATAGAAGCGCAATAATGAGTTCTTTGGCTCCATTAGAAATGGAAAATAGCATAAGAACTAACTACACATGAAATAAAATTTTCAAGGATTCAATGGTCACAACGCAATGCTCATATATTGATATATACAGCGACTACTTGAGTGTTAACTGACAAGAATTTGCCTTAGCTACAATACGCTGATCAAAGTTCCTTCTTTTGTTTGTACAGTATAAGTAAACTGAAAATAATTTTGCTGAAGATTTAGGAAATATGCAGCATTCAAGTATCCATACATTGAGCAATTGGAGGCGTTTCTTCAAGTCAGGATCCTGCATTGGTGTTGCAAGGAATACATATTTCAAGAACCTGGTCTTAAAAAGGCGTATTTCCATTTCTAGCTCATATAATGTAAATAAGGAGCCGCTTGTACCTTCTGATTTACAGCTAGCTAGTGCTAAAGTGATCTACAGTGTTGCTCCTGCTGTTGGTCATAACCAGGTATATTATTAACTAACTTTGTCATTTTTCTTTACCTGTGTTTGTAAAACCACTCTGCTTATGCCTTTTGCTTTGTTGCCGATGTGGTATTGATTCCGAGGCTTTAATATGTCCGGTGTTTAGTTTGGTGTGCTTGAGGAAACACAGTTTTTTGGAATTAAATACAGTATTAGCTTAGATTTGCTTTCCTCAAATGTCCAAGCATCTCTGATTTGTAGACTAGCTTATGAGTATGTCCAATGTGTAGACTAGCTTGCTTGAGAAGACAGTTTTTCAGAATCAGATACTGATGCCTTGTGAATTATGTCTGATGTTTAGACTGTCTGTTGAGTGTCCAATCGTCACCTTCTACTTTGGATTTGTGAGAGACTTGCCTTCTTGCGAACATTAAATTAACGTTGACCCTTATGGGAGATACATATAAGCTTAAAAGATGAAAAAGCTTTTGAATATGATTGGATTTGAGGACATAGAATATGAACCGATTCTCAAATATTGTCGTTGTTCGAGTGTGAACCATGAATATATGATAAAGGATCCTTGAAGGCACTGTGAGTCTGTGATAACTGATAATTGCGTTGTTGTACAGGAGTCACATCCAGAATCAAATCTTAGAGTTCCAGCAATTGCAGATGCTCTTGAACAGATGAAGCTCACGCCGAAGGTACTGTGTTTGTCTAGGTTTTTATGTTGCAAGTATGCATTTATAGCCTGATTTCCGTACTCTTGAATCTGGATCATGATTTTGAATATTGGGCATGACATCGAACACGACTGAGTCATCAAGGTTTTGATGATAAATACAAATCCTGCAACGACTGTATTTTGAGGCGGTATCAGCCGGATTTATACGAATGACCAAGATCAGGCCGCGGCAACCGATTCCAGAATCACGTCTGGAATCAAGTCTCAGACTGAGATTTAATGCCATGTTCTAGACCATATTTTTATGCTTAAAGTTCTCTCGAGTTTTTCACAGTGCGGGATTTTGGTTGCTTTGGTCCCTCTTCTCTTGATTGCCTTCAATCTCCTTTCTTCATCTCGTCTTTGCAGAATATATGCCGACTATTGGATTTCTATTCTATCTTGTTCTTTAACTTCTCTAATTTCCAATATGATCGTCTTTCCTCTGTCTTTTCATTTTGCCTGATTTTGTTGCTTAATTTTGACCAATTTTATTGCAGTATCGTTCTTCAGAGATTATTGAACTCAAAAATTTTAAGCCGGCTTCAACTGAAGATGTTATCAGTGTCCATGAAAGCGCCTATGTATTAGGCCTTGAGCAGGCAAGTATATTAACTAGTTGCTCTCAGTTTTACTTATGGCTTATGCTTCTTTTCATTGCAATGTAGAACAACAACAACAACAACAACAACAACAAACGCCTTTTCATTAAAGGTTCAAATTTAAATACTAAGCTTTGGTGCTCAAAATTTTGATTTGGTATCCCATGATTGTAGGCTATGGGGAAGGCGTCAGATCAAGGGCTCATTTTAATTGAGGGGTCTGGACCCACGTATGCTACTTCCTCCGTAAGACATCTCAAGCTTCTATGTGACTTATTCTTCTGCTATCTGCATTTACTGCCATTTACTTGTGTCGGCATCGTTTTCAAGCCTGTTACCTCACTAAATTTGCCAGTTCGTCTACTAGAAATACTTGATTTATGTCTTAAGAATTGGGAAAACTCCTTGAATTGGCTGTCATCTACTATTTCCTTCATAATGTAACTGTGCTTCAGTGCTTCAACTTACAATTTCTATGTCCATGTGGTCCACATTTCATCTTCTTCCCAAGAATATTTGCCTCAATTTTTCTAATTAATCGCAACTTCTCTAAACTCGAATCATCTCACTGCTATGCAGACATTTCAAGACTCGTTAATAGCCGCTGGGGCAGGACTGGCGGTTGTTGATTCAGTGGTAAGGCCCAGCTATACTTCATTGTGTTTCTGTCTTCTTTTAAGTTATCATCAGACAAACTACTGTTATATAGTGAGAAAAGCCAGTCAAAGATGATATCGCTGTGAGTTGTGACTATCAAAGTCAAATGGAAAAAATATAAACTGGATAAAGGGAGTATTATTTTGGTTGGGAAGACACGCACTGGGAAAATGATAGCGTGAAATTTTGATATTTTGTAGGTATTTCTTTCCCTGAGGATGCTTCAAAACCATTATATATGTATTACAAGAGCATACTCTTTCTGCAACAACTTTTTTTTTTTTGAAAGGTTCTGCAACAACTTCGAATTTCTCAACTTCTGAGTTCTTACTAAATTTCATCAGGACATTTTAGGTGGCTGCATCTAGATACTCTGCTGAGCCTCCTGCTGGGTTTGCGTTAATAAGGCCCCCTGGACACCACGCAATTCCAAAGGGGCCTATGGGATTTTGTGTTTTCGGGAACATTGCCATTGCAGCACGTTATGCTCAACGCGTACATGGATTAAAGCGTGTTTTCATCATTGATTTTGATGTACACCATGGTAATGGCACTCATGATGCATTCTATGAGGACCCTGATATTTTTTTCCTCTCTACTCATCAGGTACCTCTATACTCTTTTTCGCTTTGCCTATGTTGAATATTACATCTAACTCATTCGAGTTTCATATGCGAGTCTCATACATTGATAAAAGAGAAGAGAGCTACTTTTTAAACCAATGAAATGAAATACTCCTATTACCAGTTGATTTTAAGATGAAACCTCTTTAGGCTTATGAATTGGAGTATTGGACCAGCCCAGACCCTTCCACGGATTTAGTTTATGAGCAAGATGGCATGAATGTCCTCCAAGGCTCTAATGTATCCCGAGCTTAGTTAGTTGCTTTCAGATTGTATACTTCAGTGGACTTACTTTCTCTCCTAATATAGGATGGGAGCTACCCGGGTACTGGTAAAATTAACGAGGTTGGTCGAGGCCAGGGTGAAGGCGCATCATTAAATTTACCACTACCCGGAGGATCTGGAGATTTGGCTATGAGGACCGTGTTTGATGAGGTTATAGTGCCATGCGTCCAAAACTTCAAGCCCGACATAATCCTTGTATCCGCTGGGTGAGTTGCAGCAATCTACTTTGATTTTACTATGGTCGACGGAGTACATCTAATCAAACAAGCAATATTCTAGTGTCAGTTCTTAAGTTGATGAACCAGAGTTAATGAGATTGTTTCATGTTTGGTTCATGGAGTCGCTGAAATAGAATTTAATAGATACTGGAGGTGATTGCAGATCTGAACACTTCAAGTGAATCTCTATCTTATAATTCATGCCTTAATTCCTTCAAACAAAAGTCGTAAAAGTTGTTTTCGTGGTTTATACAACCAGACCAAAATAACCAGTTTGAAAATGACCCTAGTCCGTCACCATTAACTTCAAAACCACATGGCCTTGAACTTACCATACGTGAAATGACCGGACACACTGCACTCAAAATAACCCGGGCCTATAATGATGATGTACACTGATAATGATGGATTAGA
This sequence comes from Silene latifolia, assembly GCF_048544455.1. NCBI lineage: Eukaryota > Viridiplantae > Streptophyta > Magnoliopsida > Caryophyllales > Caryophyllaceae > Silene > Silene latifolia. The sequence continues at coordinate 172,337,323 of NC_133527.1, read as the reverse complement.
TCTTATTGCACCTTTTTTTCTGATGAACTAGGAGTTTAGGACCCTTTCATGATGCGTCTTAATGTAATTCTTTCAATTTGATGTGTTGGCAGCTATGACGGGCACGTCCTGGATCCTCTAGCAAGTCTCCAGTTTACAACAGGAACTTACTACATGCTAGCTGCAAGTATTAAACAACTTGCCAAAGAAGTATGTGGAGGCCGCTGTGTATTCTTCTTGGAAGGAGGATACAATCTCAAGTCTCTTTCATATTCTGTAGCTGACTCATTCCGTGCATTCCTTGGCGAGGCCAGCCTTGCATCTGAATTCGACAATCCAGCCATTTTGTATGAAGAACCTTCCACCCGAATCAAAGAAGCCATTCAAAAGGTGAAGGCTATTCATTCCTTGTAATCAACCATTCGTCTCAAAATCAACTTTTCACCGTAAGTCCCTTGTAAAACCGTCATACTCGCATCAAACTTATCTAACAATTACCTTGTGTATAGTTGAAATTAGAAACTATCCATTATAGGTTACTTGGTTGTATATTTACGGAATCAAACACCATGAGATATATGATGTGTATGTTACCGTCATGTTTGTACTTTTGTTAAGAAATTACCGGATTGTAATTCTGTAAACTATCCAAATCAAAATTTGTTTCTCGGTATTGACTAGCTAAAATATGTTGGTACCACCTCGTGGTAAATTTGAGAAGAATCGGAAAATTCACGATTTTTTTTCGGACGCCAAAATAAGGTAAATGTAACTGTATTGTAACTGGAGATGACACTGTATGGATCTTCAGTTATATCATGGGTACGAGTGTACGACAAGGGATTTGGAAATTGTTTTACATGACCACACTATAAAAGGAAAGGAATGCTTTCTTTTTTGACGACAAAGGGTAGTTTAATTCGATACGTTTAAGTAGTGGCGGACTTAAAATTTACGTCTTGGGGATGCACTTTTATGTGAGCAAAGTATTATATATTTTCTATAAAAATGTTATTAAATCTCAATCTTAATACTTTTTTCCAAAAAAATAATGGCTGAGCACTCCGAATGTTATATGCCTGTTCGTACATTCTCAAGTCTCAACCCTCCCCTGATTTTAAGTATAGTTCTTGCTTCTTTGAAAATGGAAGTTGCACCCGGCCGTGTTAGGGAAGAAAATTTTGCAACGGAGTGATCATATCGGTCTTGAATCCTATCAAGTAGGATATTTAATTTAGCAATTCAAATGATTAATAATTCAACTTATGAAATATCTTAGCTTTTAATGGTTAGAAGGATGAGAGAGATTTTAGAGAGAAAAAAGCTCTAAAAACCTAATTAGGGATCATAATTACTGTAATGACAAAATATAAGATCCCTAAATCAAATAATCCTAAATCAAACAATAATAATAATAGATCATCAAGTAATAATAATAATACGAAGTATCATTATACTAACACAAAAAATCAAAAAAAACGTAGTAGATACGTCTGTTGGAAGTACGAGTAAGGGCAAATCCAAATCACCGCATGTTGCTCGGAAGATTAATCTAAGTCTCACTCCGTTGGACTTGGATGTGATTCCGGAGGATAGCGAAGAGGAGGAGGAGGAAGCTCCTGGGTATGTTGTTGAACAGCAGGAACCGCGTCTCAAACCGACAACTGCTGATGTTGAAGGTGAGATTAATTTCTGGTCTTCGGCTGTCTACTGTTACATCTTAGGTGCAAATCCTCCGCCTAGTGTGATTTCTGGATATGTCAAACGAGTTTGGCAATCGTATGGTATTGATCGAATCTCTTTCTTACCGAATGAGATCTTTTTGGTCCGTTTTAAATCCAAAGATAAACAAATGGAAGTGGTTAATAATGGTCACCTAATTTTTGAAAATAAACCAGTTATAGTCAAAGAGTGGAGTCCAGATTCTGAGTTAATTAAACATGATGTGAAATTAATTCCAATTTGGATGAAACTGTATGGTTTGGACATCAAATTTTGGAGAACTGAGTGTCTCGGGAAGATAAGTGGTTTAGTTGGAAAGATGTTGAGATGTGATGAAGCTACCAGTCATAAGACCTTCCTTGGTTATGCCAGAATTATGGTGGAGGTTCAAATTGGACAACAGTTTCCCACTGAAATTGAGTTTATTGATGAAGTAAAGGAAGACTCAGAAGGTAACTGTTGTGTATGACTGGTTACCTTTGTCATGTGTTAAATGTAAAGGGATGGGGCATGTTGCTGCCAACTGCAGGAAGGGTGAGGGAGGCCAAAAGAAGGTGTGGAAACCTAAGGCTAAACCAGCTTCTGCTAAAGTAGTCACTCCTAATCCAAAGCCTGTTCAAAAGCCTGTCTCTCCTGTTGTTGTCACTCTTGTGGTTCAGCAAGCAACTCCAGGGACTCAGACTCCTGTGGCTGCTCCGGCTGCTGTTGGAGAGTCCTCTGCTATGGGTGTTAATCCAGCTGAGGGGGGGCCTTCCCTCCCATGAAGGTTTATTAGTAAGATGCTTAAGAATGATAATGGGGGAGTCTAGGCTGTTTACTCCTAGAGGGATCACGTTTATGGATGCTTTGACATTATCAATTCAAAAAGCAAGAACTGAGGGTAGGAAATTGCTAACTCCTGAACCCTCTACTGATCATGGGTAGTATGGGTTTTTGGAATGTTCGTGGTCTGAATAATCCAATAAACAACAAGAAATAAGGTGGTTCTTACACCAGAATAAGATTGGGTTATTTGGTTTATTAGAGACAAAAATGAAAGGTAGTAATTGGATCAAGGTTAGGAATAACATTTGTGAGGATTGGGCAATCTGCATAAATAATAGTACTCATAAAGGAGGAAGAGTTTGGGTGTTGTGGGATCCTCAATTGTATCAGGTGGATATCTTGGTGTTACTGCTCAATGTATACATTCAAAAGTCTTTGACAAGTCTAGGAAGATTGTTTTCTGGCACACCATGTTTTATGGGTTTAATAAAAGTTTGGAGAGGGAACCTTTATGGCAAGCTTTGAAGGTTTTCTCTTCTTTGATTTCTGGCCCATGGCTGGTGTGTGGAGATTTTAACAGTATCACTGAAACAAAAGATAGAATTGGAGGTGCTGAAGTGTCTTGAGTTGAGATGGCTCCCATGAGAAGGATGTTGGTAGATTGTCAGTTACATGATATGAAGACTTCAGGTTCTTATTATACATGGCATAACAAACATGAGGATGCAACTAGGGTATATAGCAGGATTGACAGGGTCTTGATGAATGATCAATGGTTTGGAAGCTTCCCTGAGGCTGTTGCTACCTTCCTAACCGAAGGCTTATATGACCACTGTCCCTGTTTGATCAATACTGATGCCATTTTTGTGAAGAGGAAAGCATCATTCAAATATTATAACATGTGGCCTTTGTCTCATGAGTTTGCCTCTACTGTGGAAAACAGTTGGAATAAGGAGATAAAAGGTACTCTAATGTTTAGAGTAGTGCAGAATTGAAGAAACTGAACCAGTGTTACAGCAGTTGAAAAAGATCAATTCAGTGATATTGAGAACCTCACTCATGTTACTGAGTTGGCTTTAAAGCACTTTCAGAAGCAACTTAGCCAGGATCCTTTGAATGACATGGTTTGCCATGCTGAAAGAGAATGTGCTAAGGATTTGAGGGAATTGGTTAAGGCAAGAAATAGTTATTTAGCTCAGAAAGCTAAAGAGAGTTGGATAAGAGAAGGTGATGTCAATACCTCGTTTTTTCATTCTAGCATAAAGAGAAGAAGAATGAGGAATAGGGTTTATAATGTTAAGGATATGGATGGGATATTATGTTCAACACCTGAGGAGATCAAATCTGCTTTTGAGAGTTACTATAAGAAGTTATTGGGCACATCTAACCCAGTACAACCTGTTTTAAAGAAAGTTGTGAAGACTGGTAAGATCTTGAATATGACTCATCAGGACATTCTCCTTAAACCAGTGACTGATGATGAGGTTAAAGCAGCAATGTTCTCCATTCCTGGTGGCAAGGCACCAAGGCCTGATGGCTTAAATAGTCAGTTCTTTAAAGACTCTTGGAGTATAGTGGGGAAGAAAGTGTGTACAGCTGTTAGGAATGTTTTCAGGATTGAGAAAGTTCTGAAGGAGCTTAATGCTACTGTTTTAACACTTGTCCCCAAAACTGATATACCTGATAGTGTGTTGCAGTTTAGGCCTATAGCATGTTGTATTACAGTTTATAAATGCCTGACAAAAGTGGTATGCAATAGGCTCAGTTCAATACTTCCTGACATCATTAATCCTTCACAGGGGGCTTTCATCAAAAAATAGAGATATTGTGGGTAATATTCTCATTTGCCAAGATCTCATTAAGATGTATAGGAGGAAGGTTTGTTCACCGAGGATTAGATAAAAATTGACTTGCAGAAGGCTTATGACTCTATTGAGTGGAGTTTTCTCAAGGATATGTTGATTGCATTAAACTTCCCTCCTCTTAGCATTGAGCTAATAATGAGTTGTGTGTCCACACCATCCTTTTCTTTAGCTCTGAATGGAGAAGTCTTTAGATTTTCAAAGGCCAAAGAGGGTTAAGACATGGGGATCCCCTCTCCCTCTGCTCTTTACTATCTGCCTTGAATATCTTAGCATATTGTTGGGGGTGCTTGACAAATTTAAAGGCTTCAAATATCATCCTCTTTGTTCCAAATTGAAGCTCACTCATTTGTGTTTTGCTGATGACCTACTAATGTTCAGCAGAGGTGATATTCACCCAGTTACTCTCTTGCTGAGAGCTTTTGAGACTTTCTCTATTTTCTCTGGTCTCAAGATGAATAATGGCAAGTCTAATTTCTATACCAATGGGATTAGTGAGGCTATTGTGTGCAGTATTGAAGAGGCTTCTGGTATGAAAAGAGGGGGAATTCCCTTCAGGTACTTAGGGGTTAAAATTGCCCCTAAAAGGTCGGGTGTTCTTGACAGTCAATGCTTGGTGGACAAGGTTACAGGGAGGATAACCAGTTTGGGTGCAAAACATCTCTCCTATGCTGGGCGAATTACATTGATTAAATCTGTTTTAAGTAATTTACACAAACTATTGGGCACGAATTTTTATACTCCCTAAAACTGTGCTCAATAAAATTGATGCTATATGTAGAGCTTTTCTATGGCATGGTCAGGAACCTAAGGAGTCCCCTGCTTTGGTGTCATGGAAACAGATTTGTAAACCCAAGAGAAAGGGTGGATTGGGTTTAAAGAATTTGCATCACTGGAATGTTGCCTTGCTTGGTAAATATGTTTGGTGGATTGAGATGAAGCCTGATCACTTATGGGTAAAGTGGGTACACTCCATTTATATAAAGCAAGCTCAGTGGATTACTAGTTGGGCATGGAGGAGGATCTGTGCAGTTAAAAACCAACTAAAACCATGGATGTTTGAGGACCAGTGGAGGCAAACCAATTGTGACTACACTGTTAAGCTGGGTTATAATTGGCTTGTTGATGATGGCATTGATGTCACTTGGTACCCTTGGGTCAAGAACAGGCTGCTCCTGCCCAAACATAGTTTATTTATCTAGCTGGTGGCTCATAACCGCCTTCTCACACAGGACAGATTAGTCCGGATGCAAATTGCTCTTTGTAACAGGTGCCTGCTCTGTGATGATGGACAAGAGAATATTGATCATCTGTTTTTCCAGTGCTCTTTTAGCCAGCAGTGTGTGAGGTTGCTAGAGGATTGGTTGCAGATATGCTTACCTCTGCAAGGGGTCACAGATTGGTGGTTGCACCTCAGGGAACGCTCGCTTATGATGAAACAGGTGGTGGCAGCAGCAATGGCACAGCTGATGTATTTAATTTGGCATGCTAGGAATAGGTGCAGACTTGATTTTGTTCTCCCTTTCCCTGTTGTTTTGCTAAAACAAGTGAAGGAATCGTTGATACTCAATTTGAGAGGTAGACATCTTGTACTAGGATCAAGTAAAACTAAGGAGTGGCTGAATATAGTGTGTCCAAATTGTATCTAACTGGAGGTTTAGTACCTCTCGTTACCTATTGTATGATGGGCTTTTATTAATATATAAACTTACTTTTTCCCAAAAAAATATCTTAGCTTTATTATTATTAAATGGGGTGCATAATATGAAATCCAATGCGACGATAATTGTATGTGTTGATGAGAAAGAAAAGTAAGAATGCAAAGGCAGTGTGATGGAGTCAAATCTGAGCAACTTTCTTGTTTTAGAATTCTTTAGTTTGAAATTGCCATCTGTTGTTATATATTCATGGTACGTACGTACATCTGTTATTGTTGTTGATAATTTGATACAGTACTATTATGTCTTCCGTGACTTGCTAACTTAACTGAGTAAAGACAAAGAGATAAGAAAGCACTATGCTTTTGAGTCTCATCATACTAACGGTTTTTTTCTTTGTCACACCCTCACACTATTATGATTTTGGATTTTTGATAGCTAGACAAATCACAAATGTAAATGTTAATCAAGGATTATCTATTAACTTACAGCTAGTCTTGTTTGTGACGGGTTAATTCCGTCACAAGCTTGTAACTTTTCACAAAAAGGGAGAGGGGACAAAGTGGGACACCCCTTATGTGCTTCCCCACTCACCTTTTATGGGTATTTTATGAGAGGAAATGATATCCGTCACAAGTTTGTGGCGGATATCGCCATCACAAATGAGATTTTGTGATTAACTTCAGCATTAGGTTTTTAGAGTTGAAATTAACTTCAGCATTAGGTTTTTAGAGAGAATCTTTCAACGTAATATCATTCAAGTATCTTGATTAACTACTTATCTTTTTATTTGATAAATATCATCGATAGACAATTTAATTTTTCACACTTAATTTGTCTACTAAATTGTCACACTCCTTTCTCTTGGGCTCTCATTTAATAATTGTCACACTCCTCTCTCATTGGCTTGTCATTCAATAATTGTCACACTCCTCTCTCTCTCTCTCTTGGATCTTTGTGCCAAAATCAAAGATAAATAAATAGCCGAGACGGAGAGAATTATAAGCATCTTTCAGGGTTTCTATTTTATCTTAAAGAAGAATATAACATATTTGCCATGTAAGCGGAAAACACACAATTGTTATTTCTAGTAATGCAACTTCAAATTCTACATAGTTCTATGACTCCTATACACATATACTCACTTTATTCAACTCCACTTTATATGTTTTCTTATTTGGTTAAGAAAATGACCATTCTATCCTTATTGAAAATTTATATTTACAAAAAATGTCATCCATACCTCACACTAATCCACCATAAAACCCTAACTTTATATATTTTTAACTTCCCCGTTCTCTTTCCCTATGTACTTTTAATAGTTTTTTAATCCGCTCCTTAATATTCATGCAAAAACAAACTTGTAAAATGGAGTTGAATGGAGGGAGTACTATATAAGGGATGTTTGGTAAACAATAGCTACATTAATAAGGTTTTGGTAAATTGGGACCTTTTAGGATGTCTTCCTTTTCCTCCTTGATTGTTGCTTAAACTCGTGTTACGTTTGTTTTAGTTTTATACAAGTACAATTTTCAAAAAAAAAAAATGCACGTAATTTTAAGTATCGACCTTTTTTTAAGGGTTATGATAAATACAATCCAATGGGTTGTGTTTAAGAAACTAAAAAAGGAAATAAACACTTAATATATGCATTAATTGCATTGATTCATGTGTAATTTATCCTCTAATTTCTAAACTAATACCAAATTTGGAAGGGTATTAAATGCTTAAAAACAACTCATTGGGTTGTATTTAGCATTTCCCTTTTTTTAATTAGGTAATAAAACTAAATTGATCTTCTAAGGTAGGACCAACATATCTCATCCTTTCGAATGATAGAGATAAGTTGAAGCCACGGGCTTTCAAACCACCTCGAAAGAGTTGGACATGAATGTCCAATAGAAGTCATAAAGTCGACGACTTTATTGGCTTCACGAAAGCAACCTTATAAAGTAATTATGTGTAGTAAGTATTTTAACAAGTCTATTTTAATTAATAAATAACGATCTAACAACATCTTGATTAATACCATTTTACCTAGAAAGTCATGGTTGTAAAATTTCAAGAATTTTAATAACTACTAGCTAGCTACCTATTTTAAATCGATAATTAATGCAATGAAGGCTTGGTGCGTGATACTAATACGCAAGTTTTTCCAGTAAGTAGACTATACAACGAGTTGTATTAGTTATATAGAATAAAATCCGAGCTTTATAATGTGTTTACTTCAGCTTAGATCTATAGATCACGAGTTTTATTTGAAAGAATCTGAGCTCCATTATAACAATATTGCGCTTAAAAAATTATAATGAAATTCAAAAATAATATATATGAACTCGATTAGATTTTAATTTTTGATATTAAAAAATTAAAATTGATGGGGCATATTCTGCACCCGCTGACCAAGTCAACATATTGAGCAAGGTCAAAGATATCCACAAGCAAGTCAACGACTTAGACAAAGCAACCGACGCACCTGTCGGCTGTCTCTTGGGTCCCGGCCGGGGCAACTAGCCAGCCGGGGCACACATCCGCGAACTCATATCCAAGACCCCTCGGCGGCGAGTCAACAGGGCCCGCCGGCCTGCCATGGGTCCCTCGGCCGAGGGTAGATCAGTCTTTCCACCTGCTAGCCACTTGGCCACTTGGCCACTACGTGACAAAAGGTGAAAGTCTATAAATACTCCTCAACTCTCATTGAGGAAAGGATCCACAATTTAACCTAAGAATCACTATTCATCTGGTAATATCTTCCTTATCTCTCTACAATATATACTTCGCCAAGTAACAACAACTTATCTCCCTCGAGTTTACCGACTTGAGCGTCGGAGTGAGTTCGCTCGGTCCAAAGCCGAGCCCTCGCTTTGTTCAATTGTTTCAGAGACCGAAAGGAGGATTCAACCAAAGACGTCATTCTACAAGCACGGGTGGTAACAAATAACTGCTCTGGAATTACACCCGGAACAATTGGCGCCGTCTGTGGGGAAAGATACTAGAAGCCAGTCACATTCATTCCCAAACAAAAAAAAACACAAAAACAAAAACCCACCCAAAAAGCTAAGAAGATGTCAAAACAACAAGAGGTATTCGTGACTGACGAAACCGAATTCTACCAATATGATACCGTCCACAATTCTGAGGTTACGCACCCTCCACCGGCCGGGTAATTCAACCGAGTACGGGATGCCAATAATACCGAGATACGCCGCGCCCGCCGACCAGGTCACCATCATGGGACATGTGGTTGATGCAAAGAAAAACCGAAGCTACTCCCGGACCTAATTAGTAGTACGCCGGCTCACACTGTCACACCGACAAGAGCGGCGGAACCCGTCCAGGAGACCAGGGCCCAAAATGTGACTCCGAAAAACTTGAACGGAGCACTAGGGGAGGCTGACCCTGTCAAGACGCCGGGGGAGCCCAGAGTGCTAGTGGTTGACCTGAGTCCTTCCCGCACTCGCGGGAGGACGGCGTCGCCGCAGCACCAACGAGGCACGCCCCAGAGGAGTGAAAGAAGTCCGACTCACCAGAGTCGGAGAAGAAGCCCTTCCCGCCACGGGGAGAGGAGCCGGACTAGGGATGCGAGGAGCCGATCGCCGCGTGTCGTTCGACACGTGGTCAGACAGCCCCCTCGCGCCTCGTCCCGAGACCCCGGTGCCAACTAAGCTAAAGTTGCCACCCATATCATACAAAGGAGAAGGCGACCCAACCGACCACACCGAGGCTTTTGAGTCTTACATGTCGGTTTGGGAGCAACCTGATGAGGTTTGGTGCCGAGTCTTCCCAACAACCCTGCATGGGATGGCACAAAGTTGGTACAAGGGGCTACCCGATGGGTCGGTATACTATTATGCCGACCTAAGGGACACATTTTTAGCCCAGTATTCTTGCAATAAGAGGAGGGCCGTTGAGACATCGGACCTCCTGACTATCAGACAGGAGGGAGGCGAGTCTCTCTGGAGTTATGTGAAGAGGTTCGACGCCAAGGTTCAGCAGATTCGTGAGCTGAACAGCGAACTGGCGGCCTTCGCGCTGATGAAAGGCCTCCTACGAGGAGACTTAAAAAATGAGCTCATCAAGTGCGGCGGCCTGAACCTAGACTCCGCCAGGAAGATGGCCGATCAAGCCATCAAGGTGGAAGACTATCACAAGACCTGGGTAGGCCACAGCGAGGCTGGGCACTCAGAGAAGAAGAGCCACCGGGAGGACAACCTGGATGAAAGACGCCGTGACAATAATAGGTCACGATCTGACAAGTCTGCCAGGAAACAGAACTCGGCGGGCGCAGGGGGAAGTTCGGGACCGCACAACCAAAAGCGGTACAATGACCACACCCCCCTGGTCGTATCGGCCGCCGAGGTCTTCGCCCTGAGCAAAAACGAGGGTCAGAAGTGGGAAAGGCCCCCCAGGCCGAGAAGTGACGGTGACACGAGCCAGTACTGTGAGTACCACGGCCACACCGGTCACTTAAATGACAACTGTCGGCATCTGAAGAATGCCATCGAAGAGCTGATCCGAAAGGGGAGTGTAACGCCCCGTAATTTCGGATCGTTAAAATATTTCTAAAATAATTAATTAATCAAGTAAAATTTGACAATAATGTATTTAAAGTAAAAATAATTCAAAGAAATATAATTTTATTATATTTTGAAGAAAAGTATTTATTTTGATAGTTTTGAAATGTTTAAAAATAGTTTAAACCGTGTAAAATCTTTTATTTCGAAATAAGGGCGTATCGGGGGAAAATGACAATTCGTTTGAACGTTGGGTAAACGAATTTGGAAATGGGTCGTATGAATACTCAATTTTATTGTAATCTCGTGTTTAAAAACTTTGGTCTTGACGGAATTTGCGTTTGACTTACGGATTTAACAAAAGTAAGAAAAAGGAATACCTTACGGAAATAAATCAAAATTTCATTTTCAAATCCTTAAAAATAGGTTAGGTTTGCAGAAGTGACATAAACTTTCAAGAATGAATCGAACTAGTAGCTTGAAATATTTATAAATTCCCCGAAGTGAAAAGTAACTTAGACATCGTAGGAGCAGGTCTGCTAAAAGGATTCAAGCTTAACTGATCAAAAAGAGCTATGATGAATTTTATGGGGTAAGAATTGAAGTCATAATTACAAGGATGTCAAAGATAGAGTTTCATAGGTTACCAACATCAAACTTACGAGAGGAGTATGATGATGTAAGGAAGAGAGATATGAGCGGTAACGCTCATGATCAAGGAAGAAGGGAGATTAGACACCAAGGAAACGCCAGACACTCATATCTCCAATAACAACATCACTCCCAAGAGTCTCCTCAATCGCTTATGTTACTTCTTCCTAACATATTCCCTGGAACAAGATATTTCACTATAAGTGTGATCTCAACGCTCCAAATTCTCAAACATCCCGAAACGACTTTCACAAGCCTAAGGTCAAGACTTCCAACAAAGCTGTATTTGTATCCCACTAGTGTCAACTATGGGTTCCTCAAAAAGTAAACCTTCAATCAAGAGTCCCAATACCATGCTCTAAACTCCAAGAGAAGGTTCCTCAAAAATTCCACAAGGTTCTCATTTCAAAACAAGGTAGTAACATACCAACCTCAAATTATGAAAAATCAATAGGATCTCAAGTTTCTCTATCCTTTTACTTATTAAGGATTCTCAAAAGCAGAACTACGCCCAGCTCCAACATTGTCTCATCATCTCAAGCACTCAATGCGACCTCAAGGTCTATAAAACTATAGGATTAATAAATTCTTCTCAACACTAAGTCTCTCTAAACTCAAGAACTCTCAAGAGTCAACTAGAATGCCAAATCACATCACCAAACCATTCTGGTCATCAACATCCCCAAGGAGTATTCTTTCAAATTGATATCCTAAACTTACTTACCATCAAATTCTCAAGGTACAAGGTCATAATTGTAACAACACTTTATTTCTAAAACCATAAATTGAAATTAGGTTCCTTAGCCTAACAATTGGTGTCATCCATACCATTCCCCTTTCTAGTTACCAAAACAAGTGCTAAGACTTCCCAACAATGTAGCTTACTCTCACTCTCATAACATACTTCAAGTAGTAATCAATATCACCCTCTAAAACCAACAAATAATCCCACATTTAACCTTTCCCACATGATAACATATACACTATCAAACCCTCATATCCAAAATGATTATGGAAGCCCAACCCAAACTCGGCTACTTAGTCAAACCTATATCCTCAAATCACATCTTACAAACTCTGTAAACATGGTCAACAGGGTACCAACTATACTAAGGAGGTAAGGAGTGATAACGGAATAGAGAAACAGTAAAACATTTCTGAAGGGTGCATGCATCTGACAAGTTAGGAAACTAAGGAGTCAGACCGTAAAGATAACGGTTGACAAAAATAAGTGGTATTCGAGTTAAGAAGATATCTCGGGAAAGAAGAAGATACGTAAAATTTAACATAAAGACAAGGTTCAACGATCGTTAAAGAGAAGGAAAGGAGAATAGAAGCGGCACAATGAAAGGGTTACCTATATTTTCTTATAACTATAATTTCTCCTTCTAAGTTTCGAGGGCGAAACTTTTTAAAAGGAGGGGTGATTGTAACGCCCCGTAATTTCGGATCGTTAAAATATTTCTAAAATAATTAATTAATCAAGTAAAATTTGACAATAATGTATTTAAAGTAAAAATAATTCAAAGAAATATAATTTTATTATATTTTGAAGAAAAGTATTTATTTTGATAGTTTTGAAATGTTTAAAAATAGTTTAAACCGTGTAAAATCTTTTATTTCGAAATAAGGGCGTATCGGGGGAAAATGACAATTCGTTTGAACGTTGGGTAAACGAATTTGGAAATGGGTCGTATTAATACTCAATTTTATTGTAATCTCGTGTTTAAAAACTTTGGTCTTGACGGAATTTGCGTTTGACTTACGGATTTAAGTATTATTGAAATGAGTCAAAACCGACTCGTAAAAATCCCGACTAAAAATCCCGCACTTTCCTTTTCTCCTTTCCTTTCTCCTTTCACGCGCACCACCCTTCCCATTTACCTTTCATTTCTGATTTTTTTTATGTCATCATCATCAACATCTCATAAAAGACCAAACACCATTAACATACACAAAATCAAGCTCAAAATCGTCACAACTCATTCGTTACTAGTCCGTTTTTCACGAAATTTACCTTTCCGGAATCCCCTCGCCGAGATCTACAACTTAGTATGTTCTAATTTCAGTTTTCATTAAGTTATTTTAAGACAAAATTTCGGTATTTTCGGTTTATATGCTTATTATTGTGTTTTAATTGTTTATTTAGGTGAAGGATTGGAAGACGAGTTCGGGGACTCGTATATTGTAGAGGATAGCGGCTAGTGTCGTTAGGGTTTGGTTTTTCAAGGTGTTAATTGTTCTTTTTCTAGCTTAAGGTAACATATTTCGAGTTACTCGACGAATTATCGTCACATGTTTTTGATTTTTGTATGTTTGGTGAATTTTTGTTTGAGAATTAGTTTTCACATGTTTAGAATGGTTGCATGCATGTCAATTGTTAGCTTAAATTATGCCTTTTGTTAGTTTAAATTAACAAAGTTGAATTGGGAACGATTAATTAATGTTCAGACGGTCTTATAATGTATAAAAATGAAAAAAAAAAAAAAAAAAGGAAATGGTGCGGCGTGAGCCGTCAAGCGGCAGCCGGCAGGCCCACGGCAGCCACGGCCGGGCTTGGGGTTGGCCCGGGTTGGTCCGTGCTGGTTTCGCGGGTTTTCGTACAATCTTGGTCTTTTCGGGTTAATTAATACTCCCTCCAATTTTCTTATATCTTCCCTCTTTCCTTTTTCACACAAGTTTGATTATCTTCCCTCTTTCCTTTTTTTGGTAAGTTTCATTCATTTTTTATTAATTTCTCTCTCCTAAAAAATCAACAACTCTCATTACTTTATCTATTCTTTATTCATCATTCATTCTTTATTATTTTCTCTCACCTATAAATTTCACAACTTACAATAATTTATTCTACTTTATTCCTTCTTTCTTCCCCTTTCTTAATTTTTGTGCCCAAAAGAAAGGGGAAGATATAAGAAACTTGGAGGGAGTATTAGAATAGAATAAATAACAAAAGGGTAGTAATTTGAATTGAAGCATGCTAGTAATTAAAAGTTATGTTAATGGTAGAAAAATTATGTTATATTGATAGTTATCACATGTTAGGATAGTTTACAAAATGAATTTTATAGCGATAATTGTAATGTTTTGTTGATTGTGCCGAAAACTGAGCCTTAGTCCCTTTGACTGATGCGATGTCAGTTAACTGAGTGATTGGTCAGCCGCAATTTGACCCTTACCTGTCGCAGGGCTGGAGTTGCGGGTAAAAATTCGGTTGAATGAATTAGATAATCGGCCTTTTTCTTGTTTTAGGCCATTTATTATATCCCTATTTCACATGTGTAATTAGTTGAATTTAAATAGCTTCTTATTTTGTAGTAATGGCCCTAGATTCCCCTAAAGCCTTTAATATTGTTAAAATTGCTAGAATTGGAAGTTAGTATTGAATTCTTATTGAGGAACTGTTGGGATTGTATGCTGTAAATAGACATTTATATAGCTTTCACATGATAGAATGTTAGAATTTATGTTGGTAAGTAGGACTTTTTGCCCTCTTAAGGTTAAGTGGGTGTCTTACTTGACTTATGTGGTGAGTCTTGGGTGGTGTGGGCTAAAATATTCAAGCTGGGACTAGCTGTGACTAGGTCCTAGGTGAGTATTTCGGCCTTCATCATAGATAGGTCTTTATAGTCTTTGACGAGTATATGTTCACCCTTGATAGCCTTTGTGTTCTGACTAGTGGATGTTTATCCAAGTTGGGGCATGACCTCGGTACTTATTTTGATAGTATGGGGTCTGCTTAAGTACTAGCCGACCCTTCGGTGGTGTCCTTAGGGTACTCACTTCACTTTGTTTTAAAAAAAGTTGTGAGTCTTGGGTGCGGTGGTGTGTATCCGCATGTCTAGGTCTGCGTAGATTTTAGGCTAGGGTTGTGTTGTCTCTTGGCCATGTTTTCTTAATAGTAACCGCTGAGCCAAGATACCGGTTCGATTACCTTCCCTACCTCGTGGTATAGACTTGAGTTACAAAGTGACTATTGACCGTACTAAGAACTTATGCCTGTCTTTGATATATTGCCCTTTCTTGTATGGTGATTTTATGAATCGTAATAGGTGAGATGTAAGCGGTTCTGATTGATAAAGTTTGGATTACTATTTGTTATATGAATCACATGAAAGTTTAGTTTGGTCAGTTTAGGGGTCATTTGTTAGAATACATGATAAGTAAATGGTTTATTAAATTGTTTACATGTTGCATTACATGTTACATAAATTTTGACGATTCGTGGCTGGGAGGACTCGAAGTTACTCCCCACTGAATTGTGGCTTTCGTGTTTGTATAAAATGCGATTGACAGGTTGTTGATGCTTAGTTGGGGTCACAGACGGGCTAGTGAGCAAGGAACCTTGGACCTAGTGTTGGCTGTTCTATTAGTAAACCTTTTACACTTTTGGTTTGTATATAATTTGAAGGGACATATGTCTCCCTTTTCTATTTTTGGTTTGTATCCTTATATTTCCGCGTCTTAAGTTATGTATGTATATTAGTTTATCAGTTGTTGCAGGGTTTTTGACACTCTTCGTGAGTTGGAATTGGTTGTGAATGGTTTAGTTAGAAAAATGTTTTGAAATTGCAGGTTTTTGGACTAGTTGAACCATTTACAACCATATCCTACCAGTTTTTCTGTAGAATTTACGTATATAATTAAGGCTAGATTTAAGGGTGTCATAGGGAGCCTCGGCAAATATGTTGCCAAAGGCCAAAAGACTGACGCCGGCGGTTGAAACAAGAAATCCGTCTTTGAACGGATAGGAGTGATCCATGTTGTTATCGAGGCAACGAGAACGGTGGGTCCGCTCATGGGCACAAACGACACCTGAACGAGCTGTATCAGGCCATCAACTTTGTGCCCAACACAGCGGCTCCCGCTTCCAATATCCCCGATATAACTATTGGGAAGAAGGACTACGAGGGAGTCATCGCCCCTCACAGCGACCCACTCGTAGTCCACCTGGACATAGCCAACCACCTGGTGAAGAGGTGCCTGATTGACACAGGCGCCTACACAAACATTATATACAGAGAATGCTTTCTCAACCTCGGTCTGAAGGTTGAAGACTTGAGCCCCTGCACCAACCCGTTGTACAGCTTCTCTGGGGCCGGCCTGGTACCCCTTGGGTCAATCAGCCTGCCGGTGAGGTTCGGCGAGGGAAGTGCGGCCAAGAATGTTATGTCTGAGTTTGTGGTCATTGACGGCTCGTCTGCCTACAACGTTCTCATAGGCCGAGTCACTCTGAGCGAGGCCGATGCAGTAATGTCCATCCGGGCCCTGACATTGATGTATGTCTCGGACCGGAGGGAAGCGCATAAACTCATCTCAAAGAACGAAAAGGATGAAGTGGTCAATGTCCAAGTGTCCGCCAGAGGGTGCAACATGCAATCCTTCAAAGTGGCGAAGAAATCAGAGAAGGGGAAGAGCCCATCCTTGCAACAGGAGGGCGAACGCATGGATACCTCCGTCGGCATGGTCGAAGGAGCGGAGACCGAGGAGGTGGAGATTGACCCAGGCCGCACCGTAACTATCGGTGTTAACCTGGAGCCAAAATTCAGGGCCGCACTCCTAGACCTGCTGAGGAAGAACAAAGACGTCTTCGCCTACTCAGCGGCCGAGATGCCAGGCGTGAGCCGGGAGGTAATTGTTCACAAGCTGAACGTAGTCCCCACCGCTCGCCCTGTCAAGCAAAGGATGAGGAACTCCTCAGCCGAAAAGGATGAGGCCATCAAAGCCGAGGTAGATAAATTACTAGCGGTGGGCTTTATCATGCCTTGTACCTATCCTGAGTGGTTAGCTAATGTTGTAATGGTGAGGAAATCATCGGGGGCATGGAGGATGTGTGTAGATTTTACCAATCTTAATAAAGCATGCCCCAAAGATTGCTATCCCTTGCCTCGAATAGATAGTTTAATCGACGCGACGGCAGGCTACACTATCTTGAGCCTGCCGGACGCCTTCTCGTGGTATCATCGGTGTTCATGGCCGAGGAAGACATGCCTAAATGCGCATTCATCACTGCTAACGGCACATACATGTACAAAATGATGCCGTTTGGTTTGAAGAATGCCGGTGCAACTTACACAAGACTGGTGGACAAGGTGTTCCAAAATCAAAAAGGGCGAAACATTGAGGCTTACGTCGACGATGCTATTGTAAAAAGCAAGTCTGACCGCGAGCACTTAGCCGATTTACACGAGACATTTTGTTCACTAAGGAAATACAAGATGAAGCTCAACCCAATGAAATGCAACTTCGGTGTCCGGGCAGGTAAGTTCCTCGGCGTACTTGTCAGCGCCAGGGGAATTGATGCCAATCCAGACAAAGTCCGAGCAATCCTAGACCTGCCGGAACCAAGGAATCGAAAGGAGGTTATGATGCTGACCGGGAGGATGGCGGCTCTAGTCCGTTTCATCTCTCGGTCATCCGACAAGAGCACCCTATTTTTCAAAGTGTTGAAGGGGAATAAGGACTTCAGCTGGGGGGAGGAACAGAGCACAGCTTTCAAGCAACTGAAAGCTCATCTTCAGACTCTCCCAACCCTGTCCAGGCCGATGCTGGGGGAGACGCTATACCTGTACATAGCAGTTACCTCAGCCACGGTCAGTGCCGTGATCGTCAGGGAAGAAGACAAACAACAACACCCAATCTACTTTGTCAGCCATACATTGTTGCCCGCCGAAAGAAATTACCCGCTGATTGAAAAAGCAGCCTTTGCTGTCGTCATTGCCGCAAGGAAACTGAAACCTTACTTCGACGCACATCCCATGACGGTCTTAACCGACCAGCCATTGGAGAAAGCACTGGAAAAATTTGAGCAATCCGGCAGGCTCATTAAATGGGCAGTAGAGCTATCCGGCTTCGGCATTCAATACAAGCCGAGACCCTCGATAAAGGGGCAGGCACTTGCAGACTTCCTTGCCGAGTGCACTTACCAAGAAGAATCACACCCCGGGGTATGGGAAGTATACACCGACGGGTCCTCCACGGCGAACAGCTCAGGAGCCGGCATCCTTATCATCAGCCCAAACGGGGACGAGTTTGAGTATGCCTTGAAATTTACCTTCTCGACCTCAAACAACGAATCTGAATACGAGGCGGTGATAACCGGAGTCGAGCTAGCTAGGGCCGCCGGGGCAGAGCACATCATTTTAAAGACAGATTCACTTTTAGTGGCCAATCAAATCAGAGGAGAGTACGAGACTCGAGACGATGGGATGGTAAGATACCTGGAAAGGGTAAAAGCTGACACTTCTAAGTTGAAATCTTTTCAGATACAATGCATTCCCAGGTCTGAGAACAACCGAGCCGACGCTCTCCCAAAGCTTGCCAGTTCGACCATCAAGAATGTCAGCCGAACCGTGCTGGTGGACATCAGGAATGCCAAGAGCATTACTGAGGCCGTCGGCATGGTAGGTAACATAGAGACCGAGACGACGTGGATGACTCCGATAATGAAATACAAATTGAAAAATGAGTTACCGGAGGACCGCAGTCTCTCGCAGAAGATAAAAAGGATCCCAGCAAGGTACTTGGTGTTTGAAGGAGAATTATACAGGAGGTCCGTGATAAGGCCACTCTTGAAATTTGTCGGTCCAGCCGACGCGGAGCTAATACTGACAGAAATTCACGAAGGCATCTGTGGCCATCACATGGGGGCAAGAACACTAGCCCACAAAGCTCTCCGAGCCGGCTACTTCTGGCTCACCATGCTTGAAGATTCCAGAGCCAAAACCAAAAAGTGCAACAACTGTCAAATGCATGCTCCGGTGATACATGCACCTTCCCGAGACCTGCAGCCGGTACTTAATCCCCTTCCTTTTGCACAGTGGGGGATGGATCTACTAGGGCCATTTCCAACGGCTTCCGGAGGAAGAAAGTACTTGATCGTCGCCGTTGACTACTTCACCAAATGGGTTGAAGCTGTAGCGGTACCTGCCAAGACCACGGCGGCCGTAAGAAAGGTAATCTGGGAAAATGTCATAACTCGTTTTGGGTTACCCCAAGTCATGGTATTTGACCACGGCCGAGAGTTTTGGAGTGACACAATAATGAACTGGTTGGAAGAACTTGGCATCAAATTTGCATACTTCTCCGTCTGCCACCCACAGAGCAACGGACAAAGTGAGGCGACCAATAAAACAATCCTCAACGGTTTGAAGAAGACAGTTGAAGACCTAAAGGGAACATGGGCCGATGAACTACCCGGCGTCCTGTGGTCCCTCCGGACCACGGAGAAAGAAGCAACGGGTACACCCATTCCACTTAGTCTACGGGTCCGAAGCAGTCCTGCCAATTGAAGCAACGGTGCCGACATTCAGAACGGCCACCTTCAACCCGATTGAAAATGAGGAAGGTCTAAGAGCCTCCCTAGACCTGGTCGAAGAGAGCCGAGATACAGCACGCCTCAACTTGGCGGATACCAAAACCGAATGAGAAGAGCCTATAAATCAAGAGTCCACAAAAGGGACCTAAAAGTAGGAGATCTAGTCCTAAGAAAGTCAGCCGCCACCAACAAAGGGAACATTCATGGTAAACTGACGGCTAACTGGGAAGGTCCCTACAAAGTCGTTGAAGAAATGAGGCCGGGTACATACCGGCTGACAGACATGGAGGGTGTGCCTTTGATGAGCCATTGGAACACTGACAACCTCAGGAAATACTTTGTATAGCGGCGGAGGTGCCTAAGACAACTGTGGGTGATACGTGCATTTTATATAGTCTTTTTAGCCTATTTTATGCACGTATTTTTATGCTTTTATCGTAGTTTTATGCTACGAAATGCCCCGAATATGCTACTTTGGTTTGTTTTGTCTTATTTGCAGGAATGAACCCAAAAGTAGTGAAATCAAGCCTTTTACCATCCTTTTAGCATGCATTTGGAGGAAGAATGAATTTGGAGCGGGAATGAAGCTATTTTGAGATGCGCATTGGAGTAAGAAAGTTAGGCGAGCCAAGAGAGTGTTTCAATTTGCTAGTTCCTGCTTGTAAGAGCCATATCTCGAGTTCTACAACAGTTATTAAGGTGATTCTAGTTGGAGGTGAAAGCTTATCCTCTTAGCTTTCCAACGCCACCAACCACGCCTTATTTGTCCAAGTAACGAAGAAATGGCAGCCGTTTGAAGTTCAGTGCGCGAAGCAGGAATTACGCGCTGAGAAGTGCTCGATCGAGAACTATTTCTATTCGATCATGAGACCATTTGCTCGATCGAGAGCCACTTCTTCTCGATCGAGTGATTAAAGGGAAAGAAGTCTTCGATCGAGAGGAATTGTTCTCGATCGAGAGGAATGCTAAGGGATATCACTCGATCGAGAGCTTTAAGTGCTCGATCGAGCAACAATCTTTGACGGGCTGGGCTTTTTGCTTTATTTCCGTCAATTAGGTTTAGCTAATCCTATTTTATTATAAATAGGAAGCTAGGGACGACATTTAAACGCTCTCTCTTTCTCTCTTTTTCTCTCTTTTCTTCTCACTGACTCGGTTACTGTACTTTGCTACTGTTACTTTTTATTTCTTCATTTCCGGATCTTTTAATCTAGTAATTCTTTCTTCCTTTCTCTCTTTTTATTTAATGGTTATTATTTCCCCTCCCTTTTTATTAATTGTTCTTATTAATTCCATGTCTAGCTAATTCCCCCTAGTATGTTAGGATTGGGGAAGCCGTGGTAGCATGCTTTAATTGTATTAAATAGATTAGTCCTTCGATAGGAATTGTATTAGGCAATTTAACTGTTATCCGGTCGAATGAATGCATGCAGGAGACCAATAAATTTAGTTAACCCCGACCTGGATCGAAAGATTGGAAGGGAAGGCTTGCTTAATTACAATAGGGTATTGCAGTGAGGGCGAAAGTTAAGCTGTTTACGCTCTAGGGCGGTTTAAGGACCGAAAGGTGACGACCATAGCTCTTCTTATCAATAGTCTAATCGCCTTAATATTCCTGATAGTATAAGATCTGATAGCTGCCACGGTGGACCGACTCCTAGCATACTCCCTTTTCTTCTGTTAATCTCTCTTTTTTAATTTCTCTTGCTTTAGTCTTTAGTTTAGTTAACACAAACCTTTCAAACCCCCATTAGTGACATTAGACAGATAAATAGACAAATAGATAGTACACCGCCTCCCTGTGGAGATCGACCCTACTTACCGCTGACTTCTGTTAGTAGTACTTAGGTATTTTATTTTTGGTGTAGAAACGACCGCATCAAATTTTGGCGCCGTTGCCGGGGAGACAATCTATTTATTTATTTGTTTAATTTTATCTGTTTTTAGCCTCAGGGGATTTTTCCCTTGAGGCCGTTTTAATCTTTTGTTTAGTGCTGTTTTGATAGGCCTTAAAGGTGCTACCTAGACAGTTCTAGGTGAAAGACCGTCAAAGGGAAGGCTTGAATACCTTTGACCCATCACCGATGTCCCATTATATGGAACAGCGGGTGATCTGCTACGGGAGATGTGGTTCTGCTGAGCACCATGCAGCTGTAGTTGTGCCGCCACATCCACCCTATCAATGGCCACCGCAACAAGATCCTCCTGACATACAAGAAGAAGAGATTGCGGAGCTGAAATCCTTGATGGAGACACTTGCATTCCAAGTGCAAGAGTATGTCTCGCGAGTTGATAATCTCGAGTCTGTAGTTGCTCAGTTAGCAGCTGAGATGGAGAAAGAAGAAATCGCGGAGCTGACATACTTAATGGGGACCCTTGTATCCCAAATGCAAGAGAGTGATAGATATATGGACACTCGAATCCATGCGCTGAAGTCACAAATAGCTCAGTTAGCAGCTGAGATGCAAGAAGAAGAGGTTTATCTCGCCGAGAGCGGTTTTTCTCCTAAGGAAACCGTGTTGCCCAATGATGAGGATGACTTCTATGACTCAGACGACGAGTTCCTATCATATTTCACTGCCCCGCGCGAAGATTTCAGCCCTATGCAGGAAGAATCACTCGATCGAGTGACTAAAACTAGTCGATCGAGTGAAATTTCAGAAGGAAGCCCTCGATCGAGTAGTATTTTTACTCGATCGAGTGGAATGCAGGAGGATAGTTCTCGATCGAGTGATTTTGTTACTCGATCGAGTGAGATGCGGGAGGAAAGTGGTCGATCGAGTGATCACTCTGCTCGATCGACCGAGTTGGCCATTGGGAGCTTTAATTCGTCACTTGGGTTCATTTTGGATGACGAGTTTGACGATGATGAAGGTTACGGTGAACCTCCCTTATTCACAAATAGTCGGATATACTTGAAGTCGCGATCTACGGGATGGATTCCACTGAGGAGGTTGATGAAGAAACAGCTGAGTCGGTAATTGCTCCTAGCACGGAAGAGGTAATAAACCCTTTTACCTATGATTCCGCCATTGAGAGCGACCAATCTGAGGTAGTAAACGATAATTTTATTATTGTTTGTTCTAATAGTATTTTGCCTCGTTTGACTTGCGCAATTCCTTTTAAAGTTATACCCCCTCTCAAGTGGACGATTAAATTAGCAAATTCTCACCGTACATGTCATCTTAAAATTGCTAATCTGAATCGGGACCCCTATATTTTGACAGTTGCTCCCGCGCTCCTTTATTATGTGGATAAATTTAGGAGCTCACATAGGAAATTTGTTAGACTCAAACGGTTGTTTAGTTTCTTTTCCTATTTCTGTATTCCACTTTGGTGCTACTTATGCTGTTGTGTAGCACATGCGCAGCTATTTGACAGGTTGCTGCGCGCTTTGAGCTGTTTTGATTGTATTTAATTAGAGAGGCTCGAAGAAAAGAAGGTTGAGCTGGGACCTGACTGAAGCTAGCGCTATCCGGGAGGCAACCCGGCGTTTTTATTTTGCTTTTTATTTTATTTCAGTTGTAATAAATGGTTCTTTTACCATAGACGGTCTCAGTTAAGCTCGTTTTGGTTAGTTGCGGGTTGTTTTTATTGCGTTTTGCAGGAATTACACCGAGGATCACTCGATCGAGTAGTCATTCTACTCGATCGAGCACTGTAGCTGAGGATTCACTCGATCGAGTGATTAACCCACTCGATCAACCACCTGCAAGATGCAAAGCTACTCGATCGACCACAATTCTCTTCGATCGAGCAGCTTTTGGATGCCCTTTCACGCTTTTGACTTGGACTAGCTTCCTGAGATGGTTTCCCGGACCTTTAGCAACCTCCCATGTTCATGGTCGGTTTGGGGAGGCCCCCTTATTCGCGCTATCTTGTAAGTTTTCCGCTTTTACTCTCTTTCTCCTTTAGTTTGCATTTCCTTTCCATGTTTTGGTACAATGGGGGCATTGTACGGTTTGGTTTTGGGAGGTTATGCATCCATATCTGTGTCTGCATTTTGTTTTCATTGCATTTCAGTTATCACGTTTAATTTTCTGTTTGCATGGTTTTTTT
Source organism: Silene latifolia (assembly GCF_048544455.1). NCBI lineage: Eukaryota > Viridiplantae > Streptophyta > Magnoliopsida > Caryophyllales > Caryophyllaceae > Silene > Silene latifolia. The sequence continues at coordinate 172,313,799 of NC_133527.1, read as the reverse complement.
TTTATTTATTTCATAAAAATTCAAAAAATTCAAAAAAAAATTGAAAAATTGTTAAAATTCAAAAAAATTTCATGTTTATTTTTGCATATAGGTTGAGTCGGAACGGTAGATTTCAATGATGATATTGCACTGCAACTGTCTTTTTGCTTAAGCCTTGCATTGAACTGTTATCTTTCAGCTTTGTCTTTTGCATAATCTACGAGTTAATGTTAAAATTTAGCTGAACATATAGACTTGACCTGAAATTTTGGCAACCTACTTATAATTTCTAAGATTTAGAGCCTTATAAGCTGGTGTCATTTATGACCAGTTTCATGTAGGATTGTGAGTAGTATACTCCTTGCATAACATGTATCATCAATTTGCACGTATATGAAATTCAATTGCTTTTTGCCTTCATACATTCGGGTTAGTGGTTGGTGTCACATGCAGGGAGGTGCTTACATTTTCCCTTTTCTTTCATTTTTACCCATAAACTCCACATTAGCCAAATTTGCCAGTTGACCCTTAGCTACATCCAAATTTAGCCTGCCTTGTCAAGCTAGTTTAGATTGTTTTGCGGTATATTTTCTATTGTATCAAATATTGGCGCATAATCTATTGATTCGGAGTTGGTATTTTATGAAGAGAAGGAGGATGATGAAAAAAAGACGTGAAAAAGAAAAAAAGAGAATTGAAAATGAAAAAAAAAAAAAGAATTCAGAAAAGAAAAGAAGAAACCGAGAAAAATGAAAAAAAAAAAAAAAAAAAAAAAGAATGGAAAATTAAGAAAAAAAAAGATGGTTAGTTGTTGAATCGGTTTCTGCTCCTATGTTCTATCTTACATTATTTGAGGAGTATGTCTGGTTTGGTTTGGTGAGTTTTATGCCAAATGAAGGGCATGTGTTTATTTCATAGTTGAGTTGGAAATGGATGTTGATATATGGTTCTGTTTAGGTACTAGCTTGGCCGCCTATACCTCCACATTCCCATAATTGTTTTGCCTTTTCTTACCCATTGCCTCACTTAGCCATATTTTTGTAAGCCCTCGGCTGTGACAGGACCTCGTTTGGTTGGAATGTGTGTACGGTAGCTAGAATTGTCTATCATATTAGTTGCATGCATGTTTATGTGGGTCGTAGTCTAGGTGAGCGACTATTTTTCTTTCTCTCTTACATATATATGTTCACCCTTTGCTTCATGAGAGAAGAGTGACCCGTGAGAGTCCATTATTAAAGGTCTTGCAAGGTCGACGGTTCAGCTTTATTTATAAACATCTTACAACTCGTTTGCATTTGACTGTCTTGCTATGAGTGTTAGTTTGCTTGCATTAAATTGGCTTAAGTGGGCATTTGTAGCTAGCTCTGAGTTATCTTTTTCCGTTCCTTTAGTTGCATTTTAGTTTACTCGGGGACGAGTAAAGGTTTGGTTTGGGGAGATTTGATACGTGCATTTTATATAGTCTTTTTAGCCTATTTTATGCACGTATTTTTATGCTTTTATCGTAGTTTTATGCTACGAAATGCCCCGAATATGCTACTTTGGTTTGTTTTGTCTTATTTGCAGGAATGAACCCAAAAGTAGTGAAATCAAGCCTTTTACCATCCTTTTAGCATGCATTTGGAGGAAGAATGAATTTGGAGCGGGAATGAAGCTATTTTGAGATGCGCATTGGAGTAAGAAAGTTAGGCGAGCCAAGAGAGTGCTTCAATTTGCTAGTTCCTGCTTGTAAGAGCCATATATCGAGTTCTACAACAGTTATTAAGGTGATTCTAGTTGGAGGTGAAAGCTTATCCTCTTAGCTTTCCAACGCCACCAACCACGCCTTATTTGTCCAAGTAACGAAGAAATGGCAGCCGTTTGAAGTTCAGTGCGCGAAGCAGGAATTACGCGCTGAGAAGTGCTCGATCGAGAACTATTTCTATTCGATCATGAGACCATTTGCTCGATCGAGAGCCACTTCTTCTCGATCGAGTGATTAAAGGGAAAGAAGTCTTCGATCGAGAGGAATTGTTCTCGATCGAGAGGAATGCTAAGGGATATCACTCGATCGAGAGCTTTAAGTGCTCGATCGAGCAACAATCTTTGGCGGGCTGGGCTTTTTGCTTTATTTCCGTCAATTAGGTTTAGCTAATCCTATTTTATTATAAATAGGAAGCTAGGGACGACATTTAAACGCTCTCTCTTTCTCTCTTTTTCTCTCTTTTCTTCTCACCGACTCATTTCGGTTCTTCGTACTTTGCTATCTTTGTTACTTTTTATTTCTTCATTTCCGGATCTTTTAATCTAGTAATTCTTTCTTCCTTTCTCTCTTTTTATTTAAGGTTATTATTTCCCCTCCCTTTTTATTAATTGTTCTTATTAATTCCATGTCTAGCTAATTCCCCCTAGTATGTTAGGATTGGGGAAGCCGTGGTAGCATGCTTTAATTGTATTAAATAGATTAGTCTTGCGATAGGAATTGTATTAGGCAATTTAATCGTTATCCTATTCGAATGAATGCATGCAGGAGACCAATAAATTTAGTTAACCCCGACCTGGATCGAAAGATTGGAAGGGAAGGCTTGCTTAATTACAATAGGGTATTGCAGTGAGGGCGAAAGTTAAGCTGTTTACGCTCTAGGGCGGTTTAAGGACCGAAAGGTGATGACCATAGCTCTTCTTATCAATAGTCTAATCGCCTTAATATTCCCGATAGTATAAGATCTGATAGCTGCCACGGTGGACCGACTCCTAGCATACTCCCTTTTCTTCTGTTAATCTCTCTTTTTTAATTTCTCTTGCTTTAGTCTTTAGTTTAGTTAACACAAACCTTTCAAACCCCCATTAGTGACATTAGACAGATAAATAGACAAATAGATAGTACACCGCCTCCCTGTGGAGATCGACCCTACTTACCGCTGACTTCTGTTAGTAGTACTTAGGTATTTTATTTTTGGTGTAGAAACGACCGCATCAGTGGGCACCCCGACGCATGTTTATGTCTAATGAAGAATCGTCCAAGTTTTCCATCAAAGTGTTCATTTTTCCCCCCATAGTCACTACCAAGAAGTAGACGCCACGGCGAGCCACTACTAACCGGCTTGTTGCGGATGCGACGCTTATCGCGCCGTAACCCCTAGTCGCCTCGGCCCACCGAAGGCCTGGCGGGGACACAACGGTCGATACGCTAACAGACGCTTATCGCGCAGTAACCCCTAGTCGCCTCGGCCCACCGAAGGCCTGGCGGGGGGACACAACGGTCGATACGCTAACAGACGCTATCGCGCCGTAACCCCTAGTCGCCTCGGCCCACCGAAGGCCTGGCAGGGGACACAACGGTCGATACGCTAACATAGGCTGTCGCGCCGTAACCTCTAGTCGCCTCGGCCAACCGAAGGCCTGGCAGAGGACACAACGGTCGATACGCCAACGTGTTCACAACGGCGGTTGGGAAGCGCAATTCCGACGCCTCGGCTAGACCGAGAGTGAAAGAGGAAGCGACCAACATGCTAACATGTTCAAGAAAAAGACGTTAAACGTAGTTGAGATGCGCATTCTAGCTGCCTCGGCCAAGCCGAAGGTAAAAATGAAAAAAGCGCTCAATTAATAACGCAAGAAGACAAGAGAAGACCTCGGCCAAGCCAGAGGCAAAATGAGCAAACTCTTGTTCAAAAATGATAACAGGTTACAAATGAGAAGAATACAGACGACGGCCGTTCCCATAGGGATGAGCCAAAACGCAACCTAACAAAGTTTTACAAAAACAAGGAAAAGAAAAGCAAAAGGTTACAGACATGACATTGGAAGCGCCAAAAGATGGCAGGGAGGAAAGGCTCAATAGTTGGCCCCCGAACAGCTAAAGCTATCCGAGATGCCGGGTGAGTCTGGTGACGACCGCCCGTCTCCCTATGCTTATTGCTGCCCTCCATCGGTAGCAGCAGTATCATCTTAGGTGGCCGGCCCAGAGGAAAGCTCGTCATTTTCACGTGCCTTTAGCCTCTCAGCCTCCTCGTTGGCCTCCTTCACCTTTGCATCATAGGTCGCCTTGGCCTCAGCTATCTGAGCCGCCTTCGCCGCCTCTGCCTTCTCCGCAGCCGCTTTTTCCGCAGCATCAGCCATCTCATCCAGAAGCTGCTCAAATTCTTGCCACAGGAAGGAGCCTTCAGGAATGAGCTTCTTGATTGCCTCCCTGGTCGCTTCCTCGGCCTGATCCCGGAATTGGGCGCACATGTTAGGGATGAGCTCAGTTTGAAGCATCTCGATATCTTTCTCCCTTTGGGCAAGGATATCCCTTGTGTCCCTATGTGCCTCCGACTGAGCCAAATACATTTCCTTCCATTCTTCCCTCTTGGCAACAACGACGTCGTAACCGCCCTTATACCTGTCCCGCTCCTCCAAAGAATTTGGCGCGGTGGCATCAGCAGCCTCAACTTTGGCCCTCTCGGCCAATAGCTGCTTCTCGGCTTCCTCCACACGCTTTCGTGCAGCAAGGAGGTCCAGCTTAGCCTTCCCGGCTTCCTCCTTTGCAACGGAAAGATCAAGCTTAAGCCGTTCGATCAGTGGCCCAGCCTGGGCCATGGCCTTTTCTTGCTCCATAATGTGGGAGCCGGCCAGTTGAGTCCACTTCGCCAGCCTCTTGTATATTCTTGTACCCTCTGCCACAAGCTCGGCGGGGGGAACCTTCTGGAGTACGGAGTCAACGGTGACATTTCTATCACCCGCCTTCTCAGGCTGCTTCTCTAGTTGCCGATCAGTGAGAACGGCGGCTGCCGACGGCGGATCTACAAAAAATGCACACAGCGCATCCATGTCAACATTCATTGACACATCAGAGAGTCTGTCATCGGGAATGCATAATGAACCAGCTAAGTCTGAACCACTAGTTAGGTCCGTACCAGTCTGGACCTTCTTAGATGGAGGACCGGGTGAATCATTCTTTTCCCCGGCAATGGTAGAAGCCGGCAGTGGCTCTTTTCTCTTCTTTGGAGGAGGAGGGCCCTTCGCAACAGTCACCACCTCCTCGGTGATATCGACGACCTCCACATGCTCCTTCTGGACCATTGGGGTTGAAGAGGGAGTTGGGATCGACGCCGTCGCCGACCTGGACGCTGCCTTTGGTTTTCTTTTCGGCACGCCTCCGAGAACCCGTGCTTGAGCCACCGCTGGATCCAGTGCCTTCAGCTGCTTGTCCATGAGTTCGTTGGGAGCCAGTCTACGATCATGCGCGTCAGCCGTAGGATGCCGCTGAACGACCTTCCCGTCCTTATCAAGCCCTAACCTCTTCAAGGTCCTCTCAGACAGATCCTGGCCAAACCGGTCTGCAAGAAACCAAAACAAGAGTTACATAAAAGAAGTAAAACAAAGCTCTAAAAACAGGAGCATAACAGGCAAAGATGGGCCTCACACCGACCCTACTCACCCTGGTTGAGGGCCGGTATGAGGCCGACGCGGCAAAGCAGCTCATCCTGAAGAATAATCTGAGTCGGGGGCACCCATCCCTTCTCAGCATCAAACAGCTGCATCGCCCGCTTCTCATCTGCATTAAGATAGACCTTCGAAGCGTCCATCTTAAGCTTACTCCGAGTTACCCATTTGTCACGCTCTGCCTCGCTCTCGCACCGCAAATTAACTTGTGCTGGAAGGACCGGGGCAGCGGATAGTCATCTGGCACTTCGACATACACCCACCGCCCCTTCCAGTCCTTGCAGGAGGAAAGCTTATCAACGGAGATGTAGCCCGGCTCCATCTTCACGCTATACCACCCCACTTTACCAGGAGTCGATGGCTGAAGATGATGAAGCCGGCGGAATAAGTTAACTGTAGGGACCTCCCCCTTAAAGAGACAGAGCCACACGAAGCCAACTATCGTCCTAATGGCCAGCGGATGCAGTTGAGCCACATCGACGTTCATAGCTTTGATGACGGTCGTGACGTATTCATTCAAAGGAAACCGGAGCTCATACTCCAGGTGCCTGATATATACGCCGATGTGACCCGGGGAGGGCAACAGACCGCCTGACCCTTCTCAGGGATAACAATTTTGTACCCCTCACCGAAGGAGAAATGACCCTCGAAAAGATTTCCACCGGAACAACTGGCGAATTTATTGGTCCAGGCACGATCAAGACCAGTCATGCAGGCCTCGCCGTGATCCATGACGTACTGCCTCCCCTCATTAGGACGAGCCCTTTCAGCATCATCGTCGTCATCATCAACATCATCGTCATCCTCCCAATCCTCCAAAGCTTTTGGATCGACTTCGGGAGAAGGAGACCTCGGGCCCCCAGACCTTATCGGGACGGCGTCTAGTATCTCCTCCTCATCAAGACGCGACGGGGAACCCGCCGGCGCACGGTTACTAGGTCCGGCATCAGCAGAAGACATGGTAGCAACAATTACTTAACAAAATAAGAGATTGAGAAAAATTTATTTGTTTACCTTGAAGAAAAGCACTAGCCAAGTAACGACTACGAAAATTAGAAGAGAAAGAAGCCCTTGAAAGTTTAGAGAGAAGAAAATTTTAGAGAAAATGAAATTGGTGGCCAATTTCGGGGACTAACTCCCTATTTATAGGGGAAAGCCCATGAAGAAGGACCAATCAGGGCGCACCCATGAAACGTCGACCAATCGGCGAGCGTACACGTGTCGGACATGCAACCACGGAATGTCAATCGTTGCAACATTGAACGTCAATCAATGCAACAAAGACCAAGCGTCTTTCAACACGCCCCTTCATATCTCTCTGCCTATTCATCTTCCTCAACAAATTCCTAAAGTATCTGTTCTCCGCCGGCCACATGATCAACCAAGCTATGTAGCACGGCCGGGGCAATCAAAAACAACCGACTCTCAACCCGTGTCTCGGCCGGCGTCACTTTCTTTTCCACATCGGATGCCCTTTACACATCCATGTGGAGGGGGGATATGGTACGGCCTAAGCAGAACCAAGCCGAGGTAGAAGAAGCCGTGGCAGAAAAATTTTGTCTTACGCAGAATATACGCTCAACACACATCGGAGCCCATACCACGGCATAGACTACGCTGGGGGCAAATTGATGGGGCATATTCTGCACCCGCTGACCAAGTCAACATATTGAGCAAGGTCAAAGATATCCACAAGCAAGTCAACGACTTAGACAGGCTAACCGACGCACCCTGTCGGCCTGTCTCTTGGGTCCCGGCCGGGGCAACTAGCCAGCCGGGGCACACATCCGCGAACTCATATCCAAGACCCCTCGGCGGCGAGTCAACAGGGCCCGCCGGCCTGTCATGGGTCCCTCGGCCGAGGGTAGATCAGTCTTTCCACCTGCTAGCCACTACGTGACAAAAGGTGAAAGTCTATAAATACTCCTCAACTCTCATTGAGGAAAGGATCCACAATTTAACCTAAGAATCACTATTCATCTGGTAATATCTTCCTTATCTCTCTACAATATATACTTCGCCAAGTAACAACAACTTATCTCTCTGAGTTTACTGACTTGAGCGTCGGAGTGAGTTCGCTCGGTCCAAAGCCGAGCACTCAGTTTGTTCACTGTTTCAGGAGACCGAAAGGAGGATTCAACCAAAGACGTCATTCTACAAGCACGGGTGGTAACAAATAACTGCTCTGGAATTACACCCGGAACAAAAATATTAAAAATTATAAAAGGTTGTAAAAAAATACACATAAGCTCAGTTAAATTGATTATAATTGGAACAATTTGTTTGTTTTTTTAATAGAATTTGTGAAGTTTTTTGCATTGAAAGGGATAGTTTGTTTTTTTATTTTTTTATTTTTTTGTTGTGAATTTCTTGGGACCCGACTCGCTCTAAGTGTCTGAGATTTTATCTCTTTCTGTTTGTTGTGCGAAAGCGTGAATATACTCTTGTTGGGTCTTTACTGCATCTGTGTCCACAATCCCATAATAGTAAGATATTGTCCGTTTTGGGCCAAGCCCTCACGAATTTACTCTTGACCTTCTTCCCAAAAGGCATATCGTCCTATTATATTTTGTAGACACTTGTAAAGATGATCTTCCATCTTTATTCTACCGATGTGGGATATGGGTTTGCACCTTAGCAATCCTCCCCTCAAACCAAGTACCATCATATTTGACTAGAGCCTTGCCCTCTACGAAGAATTTCCTACACCTACAACCCCAACTTCTAGACATCTGAAACATCACAAGTCTTTATAACCTCCCCTTAACTGACACACCATGCTACCACGAGCATGCATGTCTTGCACCACATGTCACCGCTTGCTCAAGTGAGTGCCCCCACATACTCCTGAGCATGAACACCATTCTACCACGAGCCATGTCTTGCACCACATGTTACCGCCTCGTCAAGTGAATGCCCTCACATACTCCCGAGCCTGCATGTCCATGTGCCCTTCTTGGGAATTTTCTACACATGCATATCGAATATCATCTACATCCAATATACCCTGGGCCGGGTTCATCTCTTCAGAAGTCCTAGAATACAAACGGTGTCTAGCATCCAACCTGGAAAGGACCCACCAGACCAGTGGCACCCAACCTGATAAGGGTCCACCTGATCAATATTTCTAGTACACAAATGGTCCTTGTCCCCACAAGACCTGTGACGCCTTTCATCCATTTAACCCTGAACCGGGCTTGCTCAAGGACTCACCCCCGAGCTAGGAGTTTCATGTCCCCACAAGACCTGTGTACAACTTCAAGTTTTGGGCCTGATGATGCATCCCCATGTACGTTTAGCCCAAGTCGAACATTGGGGTCTGAAACCACTTGTTGTGCAGAAGCATGAATATCCTCGTGTTGAGCCTCTGTTATATCTGTGTCCACAACCTAGAATAGTACAATATTATTATCCGCTTTGAGCCAAACCCTCATAGATTTACTCTTAGACTCCTTCCCAAAAGACCTCGTACTATTATATTTTATAAACACTTATAAAAATAATATTTTATTTTTATTCTACCAATATGAAATATTTGATCCAAAAAAATGAGTTATGGATCATACTGGAACACACGTAAGTAGCATGGCATAATGAGATGTATTCTTTTAGCAGTTAGTCTTGCTGAAGACGGGTCGGAGCAAGTGACAGGTAATGTCACTCATAAAACGGATAGGGGGACAAGGTGGGAGCACCCCATGTGCTTCCCTCTCTCCTTTATTTGGGTCATTTGTGAGAGGAAATGATATCCGTCACTTCAAAATAACGAATACGTGTCGTCTTCAATGATATTTTGTGTTCCTTTAGTGATAAAACCATGCCCAAAGTGATCTTATAAAAGCAGTAGTCATGCTTCATTTTTACACTTGTCAAGATCACAATTACTCGCCGACTATATTTCTATTTTTCCACTGACAATTACACTATCAAAAGTTTTTCCTTAAATGAAGAGTAACAAAGTGATCCACCAAAATAATCTGATCTCATGTACAATCAACATGAAGTCATGTTGATATAATCTTCTCATCCGTCTCTGGTCATTTGTTTACCTTTGATTTTAGCATAATAATTAAGGAAATAGGAGAGGATTACTTATGGTGAATATTATTGAATGACAAGTAGATCAAAATAAGTACGAATAATCAAATCATACATAAAATGGTAAAAAAAAAAAAAAGGTCATATATAAAAAGGTAAATAAATAACCGAGACAGAACGAATATATATTATGTGATAGCTCTCGATAGAGATAATATATATATTCTACAAAATTTGGAATATGATTTTAAATATGTTTATTACAAAAACTGGAAAAAATGAGAACACATGTAGGTAACACCAAAACTTAGTAGAGACGGTCTTTTAATAAGTTATTGAGACCATTCTTCTGTATCTTTTTAATTGTGTTTTGTGCCCTTTTGTTGTGTGACATAGCAATTTCGTACCTATTTACATAATAAATGTACTCATTTTATTTTTGATCATAATTTATACCTATTTTATTACCTTTAATACCATTTTTTCTTAAAATTGTAAAATAATCTCTCAATAAACTTATTAAGAGACCGTCTCTTAGAAGACCTACTCGCAAAATATTCAAATTTTTATTAGCATTTATTTGTTATCCATATTTTTGGTTAAAAATTATACTTTGACAATAATAACATTATACAAATGCATAAATGTATGGTTAGTTAGTCTTTCTTTGTAAGAGCGTCAAGTCAAATAAGGTCTCCATATAAATAGTTTTGAAGTATAAGCTATGTAAATAACGACGTTGAGTTCTCTGGAGCGAGCTATAGAAGTAGATGCAAGTAATATCGGCACATGTTAGAAAAATCCTAATCATAAAACTAATTGGTGATAAGGAGTAGTTCATTAATTTATACACTAGCCGGGCCGCTTGTTGAAGATAAAAGTACGTCGAATCCATATGAAGTTTTACCATGAGCGGATTGTATCCATTGAGCAAATGATACAAGTCGGATCCTAGATGTAAAAGTGTATAAGAAAGGAGGTTCCCTTCTCAATCGAAATAAATGAGATTTTTGCGAAGACAAAACAAAAATTAACCAAATTTGCCCGAGCCTAATCACTATAATTCTAATGAGGGACAATTCCTCAACACACACATAAGAAGAGATATTAACGATAATCTTCCCCTTTTACATGCGTGTTTTGCTAAACTCCCCCTCAGTTGGTGCTACTCAGCACCCGATACAATCCTATGCATGCATTGGGCCATGAGACTACTCCACACGACGCTGTCCGGCGTGTATATTCGATTAACCAAGGGGGAGATCAGTATATATAGCGATGATGCTACTCCGTAATCACGATGCTACTCCGCATCACCTAGAGCACTATTATAACCACATCGCACCTTGCTATCCCAAGCGAACTGTCGGCTCTGATATCATTTGTTGATCGAGATGTCAACTTTACCTGACCGTACGGTACCCGACCAAAACCTGATCCACTCGACCCTAAAAAACGGATGAAAACCCGACATAATAAATGGATGACAAATGGATGATGGATTGGATAAAGAAATCTCGGCCGTCATCCATCTGCCACGCACTACCCAATATTATTTATTTCTCCCTTTAAAAATTGATGACGGATGAAGGCTCACCCGACTCGAACACAATCCAATGACACCCCTAATTGTTGATTCATCCCCAACGACAGTCCGAAGTTAATTAGCGATAGTTCTACATAATGGCCAAAATGGAGGATAACTCCACAAGTAAATAGAATTCTTTTACGGATGGATTACTATATTAATCGTGACATTGACATGATATTGAATGAATTCAACTTTGAGTTAATTTTTTTTTAAAAAGCTGTTTTGGATCAATTTGTCACCATCCTGTTGGATCATGGATGTCACCTGTGAAAGCTAAAAGCTTTATCTAATACGTTGTACATCTATGATTTGGCCTTTACTAACGAAAAATAATGGCAATCATACAATTTTTCTAGGTTTGTCTACATTATAGAAACAGTATAAAGGATTATGTAAACTATGTAAGCGGTTTTGTAAAAAGAGGACGTAATTATGCTTCTATATTATATAAAAAAATAATAATAATAATAATAATAACAATAATAATAATAATAATTTTATCGTAAAATCAGCCTAATATCTCATTAAGTCCAAATATATTTAATTTTGATGATCCCCAATTTTAAAAGGTTGAATTAACATTATTAAATTAGAAATTAATATAAAACCCATTAACACTTAAATGAATCGATAAAGGATGTTCTAACTTAATCAGTGGTCTTGGGTTCAAGTCCGCGAATGCAAAAATGCTAAAATCCATGAGTTAAAACTTTACGGCCTAGTGATCTTACCTGACTCGAATCCAAACTAAATCGGATAATAAATACGTCCTTTTAATTTGTTTCGTATTTTTGTTTACCATGGTTATGATAAATAGTTAATACATGCATTAATTGCATTGATTTATATGTAAATTACTCTCTAATTTTTAAATTAATACCAATTTTAAAAGGGTATTAAAGGCTTAAATATAACCCAATGGGTTGTATTTATCATTTCCCATAAAAATAAATGGTGTAAACACAAAATAGTGCGTTCTTTTTCTTTTTAAACACGTGTTATAATAAGACAGTGACGCGTGTTACAATAAAACCGGCTTGTCTTATGTTTAGATAACCTAGACTAGATGACCTAGATCACGTATATATATAGTGATCATATGCTAGGCACAGATAACTCGTCCCAAAGTACACATTATACATATAGCCAATAGCCGTACCTTTGACATATAGCCATACATAAATTTGATATTTTAAAGACCAAAGTTTATAGGATAATAATGGCAGAAGAAACAATAATGGAAAATGAAGAGAATATATTGAGCGTGAGCCAATTACCACCAGGGTTTAGGTTTGATCCAACTGATGAAGAACTTGTGCTTCATTTCTTATACTCTCACTTTAATAAACCTGCTTCTTTTTCTTCTTTACCTGTTTCTCACTATCTAAATCTCATTCCTGTCTTGGAGGATTTTTATCATTGCAACTACTATCATCCTTCGCAATTGAATGGTATGTTATATTCCTTTCAACCTATTAGCTTAACATTTCTCATTTACAAACGCGCCACGTAAAGTGGTGGTCTCCTTCGATTCATGTGAGATGTCTTACATTAACATTATGGAAAGACGGTCTCACATATGAAAATGGCCAATTTTTGTAAATTTCTGCTAAAATTGGGGTACTTAGTTTGAATCATATTTTTGTATGTACTATTTGAACAAAGTCTATTAGACTAATAATTTTATTTTCTACTACTGAGAAATTATTCAAAAATGAAAAACGTTTTTTTTTCTTGCACATGTAGGATTATTTAATTTTTTTTTTTTATTATTGTATTATTATTGATGATTTTTCTTTAACTTAGCTTTGATTCAGCTCCATCTGTGAGGACTATGACTGTAACTACTGTGTTAATAGTGTTTAAAGGGAGAGTTATTGTTCGATCATACCCGGCCGAATCTATTAAGTGACTACTCCACATATTAAGATGTTGAAACCAAAGTATGAGAGACAAAATTAGTTTATACGTACAAGTGTACAACGGTACAAATTTAAAAAAATTTAGTGGCGGTGTCAGGATTTGTTTGTTTAGGTGGACAAATATTTTCAAGGGACAAAGTACTAATAAAGTCGGGTTCAAAATCAAAAATTTGTTATTGTTCAAGGAAGCGAGTGTTCTTGTTAGTCCCGCCCTAGATCCACTCCTGATCCAGACCCCGATGATCCATATATAGCACCCCCAACAACTAACATGTTTGTACGATCCCTAGGAGACAATTATTTGATTGCTTTTTCTAGAGGAACTAATTTTGTTACTCCACTTTGGTACAGACATAGGATGTGTAAGGGCTCAATCGGTCAAATATTTGCAAAAAGGAATGCATCACCAGGATAAGGAAAGGAGCGAATTGAATATGTCCGATAATTTAATTTTAATTAGTGTATACTCCCTCTGTCCCGGTCATTTTTTGTCCTTTTTTATATTGGAGTGTCTCAATCATTTGTTGTCATTTCTATTTTAAGAATGACCTTGATGACCAATTTGACCATTCACACCCAATTTGTTCTACTTGTCAGTAATTGGTTTATTTCTCTTTCATTGGTCTTTGTACCAAAACCAAAGGACAACAATTGACCGGGGCGGGAAAGTATATTACTGTATAAGAGTTTAATTTATGTACATATATATAGGAATTGAACTTGAGAATGATAGGCTTACCCTTAAAATGTTAAAGACCACCATTTAGGGTCTAGAACTATATGTATTGATTCCATTTCACACTTAGTGGTAGAACTAAGGGGGCTAGCAGGGGCCTTCTAACTAATTCAATGCATAGAGTTATTATTTGTCATATAATGTAAGGTTTTCTTCAATTTTCATTATATAAACAAGGTCAAGCGGGTATATATTTATATCCTATTACATACTCCGTAATTTGTACCTTATGATTTATGAATATGCGTAGGTAAGGCGTTTGAAAGCTACGGAAAATGGTACTTTTACACGAGAATGACGGAGAATCGGGTCACACAAAATGGGTACTGGAAAGAAACGGATATGGATCAGCCCATATTTGCAACATGCATGCCCAACAACAAGCCAGTTGGCGTGAAGAAATGTATGGTGTATTATGAGGGCATGTTTCCGTCTGGTGTCAATACCGGATGGTTTATTGAAGAATATCACTTGTGCTGTTGTGCACCAACGTTTTTGCACCTGCATTATTGCATCGCAACAAAAGAAGAACGCCACACAATGTAAGTGTTTGTATATAAGTACGTCTTTTTAGTTCAAATAAACGCACCATATCACATGTCAGAATCAAAACCTTAACTTTATGGTTGGAGTTAGAGAGCTCTTACCACTTACACTAACTCTTGTTCTCAGTGTGTATACGTACCATTGTGATCTTCATCTCGTTTCTCAATAACGATCGCAATTTGCAATTATTAACTACTTAGGTATTTGATCACTAAATTAAATAGACTCATCCATGATATTTAAAACCCTACATATTATGTAAATTATTAAGCAGCTAGTCTCCCTTAAGACGGACATCCGTCTGAAGATTAAAACGAGTAAGTATCATCTTATTTCTGCATATAAGACAAAGTTGTTGTTTTTCTCTATATATACATTCTGCTTTGTTTTATTCTAACTACTTAATACGTTTAAGTTTAAGATGGATATACTCGACTGAAATAAGAACTCCATTTTGTATTATATATGTAAGATAAATTAATAGGATCATTGTATAGGGTACATACCTTTAGCGGAAGCAACAGTCAGATCCTCTGGATCGTATAATAATAATAAGTAATAAGATAATTAGTATACTAGGATCTTCTCCTCCCTCTTCTGAGTTTCCTTATGATGACAATCGATGGGGCATGTCAACCCTATAACCTATTTATACAGGTTAGAGATATTCTAGACAGAAAGAGAGACCTAACCATAATAGAACTGTATTTGGGCCCCCCATCAGCCGCCCATCGTATAATAAATGCAGCCCTACACTTATCAAGATCTCCATCACACTATGTACTTAACTCATCGATGGAGATGACAGACTTAGGTCCAATGGATCATATAACTGTAGTGGGCTTTACCGGTCACATTCAACCCGTTTTCATAAATAAGAAAACCGACTAATGAAAGTCCAAATCCAACATTCTCCCACTTGGGTGACATTTGTTGGTTTTATTAAAAGAAGTTTTATTTTACGAAAATATTTCGAAAACCTTTATTTTGGAAAATGACTCTCAGGTTGAACAACGTGGCCATATAAACATCTCAATCAACGGAACTCGGTCCAATAAGCAATTTAATGTGAATCATAGCGAACATAGTACAATTAAAGTCATACAAGACCTTCCATGATCACAACACTAAAAGCTTACCGACATGAGTCCCAAGTGTGACAAAGTGTAGTGTGGTTTAGCATAATAGATCCAAACTTTAAGATGAGCATGCTTAACCACATTCGGTCACAGTCTCAAACGAGACCCACTTCTAAAGACGTATTCCCCTTATTTACCTTGAAAGGTAAATACCACTTAAGGTATGTTTATACTTATTAGAGATTAAACCACCCATTAAAGGGTAAATACACCAAAACGGGCAATGGCTAAACCGCAAACATCCATTAAAGGATAACTCCACCCACTAATGAGCAAATACACCACAACTGGCAATGGCTCAACAACCAACATCCATTTCAGGATAAATCCACCCACTAAAGGGGAAAAGCTTTAATGCACAACATCTCTTAACGAGACACAAATTAAACTATAACAATAATCATACATGCATTAAGCTTATATTTAACATGCATACACTTAGTGAGAATTAGAACATCAACTTTATTACCGAAATCATACAGTACCTTAAGTACCAAAAATCTTAACTACAACTCCCACTAACTCAGTGTATCAAAAGAAATCAGAAGATTCATATTTTCAACATGCTTTTAATAACTCAATAGACCTGAGTCCTTTAGTCAACGAGTCTGCAATGATCTCTTTGACCCAATTTCCGACTTTATGAATCTTCAAATAAAACCACATAGATTTGCCAGATTTTACATTCTTCTTAGTGCATAAGACTAAATCTCTATTATCACAACTAATAGTGATGGCTTGTGTGATCTGAAGAATGACCATAAAGCTATAAATGTAATCTCTTAATTTCTTGACATGATGAGTGGATGTATAACAGGCTGTAATCTTTGCCTCCATAATAGAGGTAAACAACTAGACATATTATTTCATAAGATAACACCACCAACTAACATAAAAACAAATCTTATACCGGATTTCATATCATCAAACACAGCCTCGAAGGTCTAATACACACTTCAGTATACATCAAATTATAAACAACACTATCATAAAGAATCTCCTACATAGTGTTCTCATCAAGTATACTTTAAGGACGGCATTCATTCTTACTTAAATTGTCACTTTTAGATATGAAAGTTACACCAGGTTATATGAGAGTTACACCAGGTTATTCAACATTATTTCTCTCTTAAGATAATCCTAGCTAACATTCTGTTAGACATGTCACACACAATCTTAATACCAAGCACAAAACATTCTTCCTCCAAATCATTCATGTCGAAGACAATGAAAAGATTTGCTTTTGTGTCATGCAACAAACCAAGATCATTACTACCAAGTAAAATATCATCAACATAAAGAACAAGGAATATCAATCCAATATCCTCCCACTGATCTTGTAATATATGAAAATATCATTAACATTTCAACAAGTCCATTAAACTTCACAAACTTATAAAACTTCATATAACAATGACAACAAACTTGTTTCAATTCATAAATTGTTTTCTTCAATTTACATACCATATGTTCTTTAACTTTCTCAACAAAATCATTCAAAAAAGAACAATGAGAATGTCCATTTTAGTATAACTTTAAATCATGAATAGTGAAAGACCTAAGAATCCTTTGAAGTAATAGGTGAAACCGTTTCATTGATATTCACACCTTCTCTTTAGTATAACCCTTTGTCACAAATCTCTCCTTAGGTTTCTTAACAACACCTTTAAAATCCAACTTTATTTTAGAGATTCACTTTACACCCGACTGGATTAAAAAAAAAAACAAAAAAAACTCACTTGAGTGACAATTAACTCCTAAACTTTATTATGTATCTTATCGATTGCATCTCTTCATACATATATAACCTCCTTATGATTTATCTGCTTGCACAAAATAAATACCTTGTTTATAGGTTATAATCTTAACTATTTCACTCAAGTCATAATCAACTTCCTCGATATAGACAACAAAATCACCATAGTTAAATGTTTAATGCCTTTTTGAAAACACTTTAAAATGTGCAACAACATAAGGGTTGTGAAATAACATTATTGGTCATCATACTTCCCCCATTAGAAAAAGAAGAATAAATATTTTTTCTAATGCATAATTAGAAGACTAACAACTCAGGATGAGGCAAACAAGCCTTCTGTTACTACAACAAGGTCCTAAGCCATTCTCTAGAAATTTCAAATTTATACTCTACAATTCTTAAACTTTAAAATTGACAGGATATATATATTAAAGAATTTAGGGGTGATTTTGGTATTTAACTTTTCCCAGAGGATTAATATAAATTCACACATTAACTGACAATCCAACACCCTAAGTTGGTTCAAACTCGACTTTCCTTTTTTTTTTCATCCATAATTCAAAAACACACTTTTAAAAAAAAAAACAAAGTTGTCAGGTACTGGTCCAAGATATATAAGGCAGATGTAAAAGTTTTACCTTAACTAAGATCTGTTAATTTGTATCTCGAAACAAACTCTTCACCCTATCCTTCTCACTACAATTAGTTCAAGAAGATTTGACATGGTGTATATAGTCTAACAATAAGCATTCAACAAAAAATCTTGTTTGTCATAACGACTCACCATCTCGGTTTTATCTCGCATTCTTATAAGTCATACTGTATTTAACAAGCTTTAAACCTTGACAATAAATACTGTGAAGTTAACAAGAGTCGTAGACTTACTACTTATAAAGTAAACATAATCACATCTAGAACAACCATCAATGAACATGATATATGACGTCTTTCCACAAATAGTAGTGGTTCACTAATGTTAGTGTGAATATCTTTTAAGAGTTCCTTAAAATTAAGTCCAGATACGATTTCACATTTGACAAGTCCTTGAATTTTCTCTTTAGAAACATGGCTAAGAATCTTATGTCATAAAATAAAAGAAAATAAAAAATGCTCTGGTCAATCTTCTTTTAATTCCAACACTCTCAACATTTAAGAAAATATCATGAGAAATCAAATCCAATACAATTAATACAAATCATTACAAAGGAAAACATTTCCAATAATATGAGAGTAATAAAAAAATTCAACCTTTTAAATATAAGTGACCAAACGAAATTCACACATGTCAAATTGCAAAATAAAAATCAAATTTCGTCTCATATACGACACATAAAGAAAATTTTCTAGAGTCAAATAAAAAAAAACTTGAACTGTGCTTTAAGATAATAGTTCTTATGAAATTCACATCAAGTTTCCCTCCATTCATTCCAAACACGCTGACTATAACCTCACCTAATGTTTATTTGTTTTGGAACTCGTTATGGAAAGTACAAATTTAAACAAATGATTCACTCTATAACCATCAAGAATAAGGTGACACATCTACTAAACAAATTCAAAATAAACTAGGGCCAATAAAATACATGTCTTTATCCTCGCTAACCAGACTTTGTATTTTAAACACTTTATCAATTTATGTCTAGTCTGGTCGCAAAAATAACAAGTACAGTAGTAATACTACCCAATTCATTATTATTACTCTTAACCACATGACGCTTAGAAGTACAGTTAGTCTTGCTGAAGACGGGTCGGAGCAAGTGACGGGTAATGCCACTCACAAAACGGATAGGGGGATAAGGTGGGGGCACCCCCATGTGCTTCCCTCTCTCCTCTATTTGGGTCATTTGTGAGAGGAAATGGTATCCGTCACTCAAAATTGACGGATACGTGCCGTCTTCAATGAGATTTTGTGTTAGAAGTATGAGACATACTATACTTTTGGAAATTATCCTCTTTAGTGATCTTTTATAATGGTCTACCCCACTTCCCCTTTGAAAATAGTGGCTTAATGAATAAGTTCACAACTTCTTACTTTATCTCCTTTTCTTTTTCAATACTAACCCATATAAAATAAGTCCTTGTCGGTCCATGTATCAGTTTGGGGCAGTAAGCTATTTTGAAGTGACTCCTTTCCGGGAAGAAAATTAAGAATTTAACCGACAAGGAACAATCTCAACAACGGGTACTTTGTCTTTAGTAAGATGATATGATATGCACTTCAATACTACTAATCACATCATACATGATTAAAGTTAATGAGATAGTCCATTAATTCCTTTAAATTTCCAGACATCAAATTCTTCAATAAAAACATACACAATTTGTGTACCATTTCCCACCTATGAAGGTGATATACACATTAAGCCTGACCCTTCTCATGTACAAGTGTAGGAGGGTCTATACATACATATCTTAATGAGCTAAACCAACGGCCAACTCAACATCACTTTTCACTTAACAAAAGTATTCTCATTTATACTCTTAATAGCACAAATTTCATTGCTCAAAGAAAATTTGTTGACTGAAATAATAGACCAGGGCCAATATTAGCATGATATAGGTATACTTTCTTTATAACTTTATACAAGAATATGCTAGAGGAGTCGCAATATTCCCACATGAATTCATATTATATTTTATGCATTCACCTTTGGGCAGAATACACAAAACACAATAACTACCTTCAATAGGAATCATATTATATCTTATGCATTCCCCTTTGGGCAGAATACACAAGACATAATAATTACCTCCAAGTAAATAGACAAGGAAATTTCTTAAAAATAAATCCCCTTTGGGCAGATAAATTTTCAAGAAATCAAATTATCACACTTATATTTACTCAATCACTTACTCAAGTTAACTTATACAACTTTCCCCTTTGGGCAGGAAATTATACAAACTAATTTAAGAAGCACCAACATTCCGGAATCCTTATGAATTATTTTAAATATTGATAGATAGCCCGCTTTGGCCAAGCTACCCACCACAATTAAAATAAATCACCGAAACAATACGCATATATTTACATACATGCTATTTCCAGTTTTGAACTTTGTCAATATTAGACGAGCAACATGTTATTTGTCATTAAACATTCGTTTTCATGATTAAATTTATTGCGGGTCAAAGTACATACGTACATCACTCATTAAATTATAATAACAAAGTGTAAAGTCACGGCTTAACTTCATTGTACATGTTATATTTTTTTGTTATGATAACATGGTTTATATGATATGATGATGATAGCATGATGATAAACAGACCCGCCCGAAAAGGAAGAAACCGAGTGACTTTGTTAAACCCCAACAGCTTAAATACAAGTTGAATAAAACTTAGGGGGTGTTTGGTTGGCTCTCTTGGAATGGATTGGAATGGATTTGCTTCATTCCAATGTTTGGTTGGAGTGTTTTGGAATGGAGTTAGATATCCAATGGATTCTAACTCCATTCCAACCGCCTAGAATCTCATACCCAACTTCTACCCTTGGTATCAAACTCCATTCTACCTTTGTACAATTTTAAGATGAACCAAACAAGTTTATGAATGAATGGATTTAGAACCCCATACCATTATGGATTCATATTCCAATCCATTTCATTCCATGCTAATGAATCAAACGCCCCCTTAATTGATCATAGACAAAAAAAAAAAAACGAAACCCAATTAAGTTAAATTGTGTTCCACACAAAATATGGAATTTCATGTCCACAAACGAGCCGACAATTTCATGATAATAAATTGTGAGTTGAGACACATACGTCACTAACTGCCAAATTTTTTCAAACCCCAAACTTTTCCAAATACAAGACACTAGTGAACTCCGTATTGTATAATGATCGGATAGGGTGAGACAGTAATTAATATTTCTTGTACCAATAAATCGGAAAAGGAAGAATAATAATAAACCCTAATATAATCCTGCTCTGATACCACATATAAGATAAATTAATAGAATTATTGTATAGGGTACATACCTCGGAAGCAACAGTCAGATCGTCTGGAGCGTATAATAATAATAAGTAATAAGGGGGCGTTTGGTACGGAAAAGAGTAAGAGAATGAAATCAAGAAAGGATAAGAGAGGGAAATGAATGGGATCACCCATATTATACTTGGGTGTTTGGTTGACAATTAGAGGGAAAGGGAATTAAAAGCCAACATCCACCACCATTACCCACCACCTCCACAAGTAGCGGCGCCGACGATCTTCCTCACGGTACCCCACGGCGAACCTAATCACCGCGCCTCACACCCTCAACAAACACCACAGTCTCGACCCCAAACATCTTATTCATTCTAAAAAAATCCACACAACCCTTCGAAAATCCCTCCCCCACCCCTTAAAACACCAGATCTGGTGTGGACGGCGTCGGGCGGTTGCAGTGGTGTGGCCGATGAAGGTGTTGGTGGTGGTTGGTGGGGTGGGAGACTTACTGAAGGTGTTGGTGTGGTGTTTAGTGGTTGAGGATATAGGGTAGCGTGGACAGGCGGCGTCGTTGGTGGTGGTTGTGTCGGTGTCGCTGGTGGTGGTTGTGTCGGTGTGGTGGGTGTAGGGTGTAGGTGGCAGTGGTTGACGGTGTGAGAGGGTGTGGTGGGTGTTGGTGGGAGTGGTGGAAATAGGGAGTAGGAGGAAGAAGGGATTATGGGGTTATGGAACTGAGGGAAGGGTAGGGATGAGAATGGTTTTGGGGGTAAGGGGGGGTGGGTATGGGTTACCCTTTCTTTGTGTCAAACAAACAACAACAAAAGGAATCAACCATTTTTATTCTCTTACCCTTTCCTTATTTCTCCCAACCAAACGTCCCCTAAGATAATTAGTATACTATGATCTTCTCCCCCCTCTTCTAGGTTTCCTTATGATGACAATCGATGAGACGTGTCAAGCCTATAACCCATTTATATAGGTTAGAGGTATTCTAGACAGGAAGAGAGACTTAGCCATAATAGAACTGTATTTGGGCCCCCATCAGCCCCAAATGTATAATAAACAGACTCTACACTTATCAGTACCATCACACTATGTACTTAACCGTACTGACTGAGACAGACCTAGGTCCAATGGATCATATAACTGTAGTGAGCTTTACCAGTCACATTCAACCCGTTTTCATAAATAAGAAAACCGACTAATGAAAGTCCAAATCCAACAATATAATGTCAACTGTGAAAGAATATAGATAGCAAAGTTTGGCCTAATTATAAGCTTAACCATATGTGGGCTTAATAAGATATTTAAATGGACAAATTGGCAATTTTGCATGCTAATTTCTTGTAATAAGAGATTTAAATGGACAAATTGTCAATTTTGCATGCTAATTTCTTGTATATTTACTAATTAAGAAATATGTTTTTGTGTATAGGATGTCAAAGAATGGGTTTTATGTCGAGCGCAACAAATTTGTGATGATTCTGAACAATTGAACGAGTATTTGGAGCAAAGTAAGAATTACGAGGGATATCTATCATCTTTAGACGAAGTATTTGTGGCTCTCACAAATGAACACGAAGAAATTAACTCTCCATACTAGGCCACGTATATGTACTAGCAACTTAAAGTCTTAAACCATGTTTTCGGTTTAGCAGTTTTTAAGAGAATTATATAAACACAATAACAATTATTAACCATATTATGAGTATAATTTTAGACCTTTACCCCGTTGTAAATATATGTAAATAAATATAGAGTGGTTTTATTGAAGTTTTTATTAGCTAGTTTGTATGTTGTTTCACCTTTAAATTCGGTATATTTAGCTAATTGATCAATGTAAAGTTGAATCATAATATGTGGCATTAACCAAAGAGTTTATATATATATAGTACATCTTGTTGCCATTTAGTTAGTTCTTTTTCACTGAAAAATGCTCTTTTAATTTTTATTTTTTTTTCAAAAACACCTATTGTTATTACGAGCTAAGGTTCTTTCCATTTTCTAAAAGAAATGGATGGTCCATTTCTTTTCAACGGACTGGATCGTATTCTAGCTTCATCCAATGGCTCCAGTTTTATACATGAAAATAAAGAGAAAATACGTGTTGAATAAACCCTATTATTATATAAATCTTAGAGAGGAACTAGAGGGAAAGGAAATAGAGAGGATCCTTATGCTATTATTACTCGGGATATAGTTCACCCATGAGAATTATTCTACTTGGATGTTTGAGGTCATAACTAACCATTATCATACACATCATTCATTCCATTCCAATTAATTGTGTACATTTTCCAAAACCACCACACCGACCAAAAAAATAAAAAATAAAATTGTAAAAGTCATTGAGACTTTGGGATAATATTGTCGTAGATGTTATTATTATAATTATTTTTGTTGTACGACTCCTTTGTTAGAGCAAGCCTTGAGTTTTCAATTAATCTTAGTATTTTAGGTAGGGTGATATTGTTTTAAGGATGGTGATAGGGCGCCATCATAATCTATAAAAAAAGAAAAAAGAAAAATAAAATGTTAGTTTTCGTTTTTGCGCCAAATGTTTAAGGGTAGTTAAGTAATTTTATATCTCCTCAGTTAAAATCAAACTCTTAACTAAATCAATTCACTAAATAATACTCCCTCCTATTTAGCCTATAGTTCCTCTTTCAATATAATACCCCTTCCAACTACACCACCACCAGGTCCACCACCCCCATCCATGTGCTATCCACCACGACAATAGCCTACAGGCCATCAGACAACCCACAACCCAGTCCATCACCGGCTACAATCCCCTCTCCCGCCCTTGTCATTGTCGCGCGCTCTCCTCATCCCTCTCCTTCTCACCCACCCTCTCCACCGCCGGCCAACGACCACCTTCCCTGTGGCCGGCCGCCGGTCTCCCTCTCACTCCCTCTCTATCTCTCCGGTGACGTTCCAGGCTGCCATTGTAAGATAAATTAATAGGATTATTGTTTAGGGTACATACCTTTAGCGGAAGCAACAGTCAGATCGTCTGTAGCGTATAATAATAATATTAATAAGTAATAAGATGATTAGAATACTAGGATCTTCTCCTCCATCTTCTAGGTTTCCTTTATGATGACAATCAATGGGGCATGTCATCCCAATAGCCTATTTATATAGGTTAGAGATATTCTAGACAGGAAGAGAGACCTAGCCATAATAGAACTGTATTTGGGCCCCCCATCAGGCTGTCCACTGTATAATAAATAGGCTCTACACTTATCAGTACCATCACACTATGTACTTAACCGTACTGACTGAGACAGACCTAGGCCCAATGGATCATATAATTGTAGTGGGCTTTACCGGTCACATTCAACCCGTTTTCACAAATAAGAAAACCGGCTAATGGAAGTCCAAATCCAACATTCTCGCACTTGGGCGACATTTGTTGGTTTTATCAAAAAAGTTTTATTTTACGAAAATATTTCGAAAACCTTTATTTTGTAAAACGACTCTCGGGTTGAACAACATGGCCATAAAAAACATCTCAGTCTATAGAACTCGGTCCAATAAGCAATTTAATGTGAATCATAGCGGACATAGTACAATTAAAGTCATACAAGACCTTCCATGATCACAACACCAAAAGCTTACCGACATGAGTCCCAAGTGTGACAAAGTGTAGTGTGGTTTTAGCATAATAGATCCAAACTTTAAGATGAGCATGCTTAACCACATTCGGTCACAGTCTCAATTGAGACCCACTTCTAAAGAAGTATTCCCCTTAATTACCTTAAAAGGTAAATACCACTTAAGGTATGTTTATAATCATTAGAGATTAAACCACCCATTAAAGGGTAAATACACCAAAACAGGCAATGGCTAAACAGCCAACATCCATTAAAGGATAATTCCACCCACTAATGGGCAAATATACCACAACTGGCAATGGCTCGACAGCCAACATCCATTTCAGGATAAATCCACCCACTAAAGGGGAAAAGCTTTAATGCACAACATCTCTTAACGAGACAGGAACTGAACTATAACAATAATCAAGTTTCCCTCCATTCATTTCCATCCACACCCGTAACCAACCCCTCCACCATCTCTTTACCGCCAATTAAAGCAAGGTAACAAACCCCTAAATTAATTTTAATCCAAACCCTAAATTAATTTAAATGCCATAAAATTCAAAGAGAAACAATTGATCAATATAATGCGATTAACAATTTTAGTACTTGTTTTACCTTCAAATTATAATTCATAATTACAGATTTTTTTTTGAAGTGGAGGTTTGGTTTAGCCGCAGAGAGAAAAAGTTTGATTTTTTTTTTTTGGGAGGGGTAGGCAAATGGAAAGTAAGGATAAAAAAGTACTGTAATGAGTAAAAAGTGTACTGCGAAAATAAATTACGTAACAATATTATAACTAATTAATTATACAACTTTTGTTTTCTAAACTACCATTTTCTTCTAATTAGTTTGAAGTTCAAAACTTAAGGGAGGAAAGTGAAAATACATAAGAAATTTACAATTATGCCCCGGGTGACGCTCAGTTTAAGTGTCATCGGGTGGCGCCATCTCATTATTCTTGTTTTAATATCAGCGGTATGTGTCGCCTCGCCTGATGGTCCATAAGATTCAAACACTTCAACCTCGTAAATTTTATACTTATGTAGTTTATTTTTGTATTTGTA
The DNA here is from genome assembly GCF_048544455.1 of Silene latifolia. Lineage (NCBI taxonomy): Eukaryota > Viridiplantae > Streptophyta > Magnoliopsida > Caryophyllales > Caryophyllaceae > Silene > Silene latifolia. The sequence continues at coordinate 172,288,087 of NC_133527.1, read as the reverse complement.
GGATTTGTAAAGGCATACTCCAAGATTTCTTCATATTTTTTTTTCGACAAAAGTAAACTGATATTAAAATAAAATAAAGTTTGTTACAGTACAAACTCCGGGATACCGGAGTTCTGTAGACTACTGGAAAACCAACAAACCGAACTAACGTTACGCGAGTATAAAACAGAAAAGGTAAGACGACGCTTCTTGCAGGGAGGATGATAAAAGTCGTCAAAGTAGAAAAGATCCGTCCCCTTCCTTTTAGCCCTCGTAGCTGCTGCAATTTCCTTAGTGTACCTGTAAAGACATAGAGAAAAGTCGATCGAGACCGAAGATCTTTTCTTCGTATAAGTACTAGCTTGAGTCACATGTCTTCGACGGTAGGAATAAGCCACCTTACGTCGACAACTCTTATTCTTATTGTTCGTGTTATCCCTGAGCGCAACAAATTGGAATTGAACCACAGAAACCTTGCTGACTTGAGCCAAGTCCGATGATACCCGCTTCTTCTTAGCAATTTGTAAAACAGCTTCCTCGTGAACCACTTTATCTTCGTGGGACTTCATATCTACCTGGATGATTACCTCCTCTTGAACCAACTCAACACCTTTGGAGTACTTGACATTAATTGGCTGAAAAAGGTTCTCCTGCAAAGGAGAAGTGCTAGGAACTTCTGTTGTCCCTGAAATTTCTTCCTGGGGAGTTCCCGTCTGGATAGTTTTAGAGGTGAGGGTACGGACCCTCAAGTAAGACATGGACCTTGGGTGGTAGAATCCCAAATTTTTGCCATGTGCTAAGTTTTCGTAATCTTCAGATGATAGATGTGATCTATTGTGAGGTCTCTTCTTGTTAGTGAAGTGAAATTGAGATGGTTGTGAGCTATCTGAGGAGGATGAATTATAGACGGCTGAATCATTCAAGGCCTCGCACGGCACGGTCACACTACTTCTCTCAGAATCCATAGGCACATCGGGTGGACTACAAGGAACACAGTCATTAGGCTCCTTCTGGGACAACAAGGGTTTCTTTCCATTTCGTTCTTTGCCAAGAGGGTCGAATGTAGAACAGTCATCAGGCGACTTATTGATCCTGCATGAGTAATTCCCCACCACACTAGGAATAGCACAGTCGTTGACAACTTCGGGACTAGGACTAGAAACCTGATTTTTACCTCTCTTGGTTATCGCCAAAGGGTCAAATTGTAAAGCGACCCGTTTTCCATTAAGATTAAAGGCCAATTGGTCAACCAAAGAATTTAGCTCGCGGCCGACCTCCTTATTGCTCGGATCAATTTCCAAAGCAGACTCGAAATCTTCAAGAGCTTTAGTTAGTGAATTCAAATGCTTGGACGCTAAGCCTCTACGGTATAGCTAGGGCTTTAACATTCGATGGTTCAAAAGTTAAGACGAAAGTGCAGTACAACAGAACCTTAGTGTAATTCGAAAGCTTTAGCTCACAAAAAGCTAAATTTAGGATAGTGGAAAAGGTAAGGGAAGAAGCCATGGACTGATCGGATAAAGGTGGAAGGCCAAGAAAACATAGAAACTTTAGAGCTAACTTGTAATGAAGAGCAGCTGAAGATATATTGTCTTCTTTAAAGAGGGCATTACCCCTATCTTTTAGCAGATTAACAGCTGGGATGGATGGCCCCCCCAGCTCCATGATCCACTTAGCAAAAATGTCATCTTCCGCGCCATTATCATCAGACATAATTAAATCACACAGATTGAAAATGAGAGTTTGATAATCCATTGAGAGAAACGACAACTACAGCCAAACCATCCCCATACCATCAACACAAGCAAACCACCGACTCAAGAACTTGATAATGGTGTTAGTATTCATTAATCTCATTAATTTACATATTCATATATGAATTAATTTATTTAGTCATAAAATAAATTGTTGATCTTATGCATGCAAACAAAATAAGAAGAGATAAGAAAATCGTTTTCTCACCATCAAAAATTCGGCCAAATGGGCACAAATAAAGGTCTCCTACCTTCATTTGTTCTTGAGCTAGAAAATACATTAGGATGATCATCCATGACTTCAAAGCAGAAGCCCTCCAATAAGTAGCACCCAAGACTATCCCAAAATCCCACAAAATAATATGTACTAGATATTTGTAATGTGGTTTACCTTAAAATCGATTACTAATACTCATATACTACTAGTAGTATTATTATTAGTGATTGATTTGTACAAATTAGATTCATAAAAATGATTTTTATGAAGAACAAGAGAGAGAGAGAGTGTGTGTATGTTGTTTTTCATAAAACATGAGAGAATGATAAAAATTGAGAAAAATCTCTCAATTATTATGGTCAAAAACCGGTGGGTAGGGTGGTATTAGGACCCTAATTCTTTTTCTTTTTTGTCTTCACAAGACAAATTAGTGTAAGGCTTTGTCATGGTCAAGTCACTATCAAGTGTCATAGACAAATGAATAAGACAAAACTTCTAAAATTTGCCCACCAATTTCGGTTATCATATGTAATATGGAGTCCATTTTATTTTTGTCAATTGTACAATTGTATGTCATGTGACATGTGACATGTCTTATGTCATGTTTTAATTTAAAATGCATATTTAACAAATTAAATATCATTTACAAATTAAATAAATCACATTTAACAAATTGACTAGTAATTCAAAATTACTTTAACATAAAATGGTCATTTAAATACTAGTTAGTATAATTCACAACATCTTGTAATTATAACTAACTTATCATTCTCATCTCGCGTGTTTCGCAAACACCGATTAATTTTAGTAATATAACTTCTTAAATTACTAAATAAAATGTTATTTAATCACATTATAATAAGTCATTTTCTCTCTTATGATAATAATTTGTTCAATTTTAAGGAATTAATTAATCTGTATCGGCATACAATTAATTAACCTTTTTCAATTAAGGGAATCGTCCTTTAGGTGTGACCTCAAGGGATCAACTGATCACCACCGTCGCACGACAGAATGTCAAACTCTAGCCAGCCAATCATTACCGATATGTGTGGACCAGTTGACTATATATTTAATGTATCATCCCTTTCGTATTCTTGTTATGAGATTTAAATATGTGATCAATATGATCGACAATTGTGATCGCAATATTGTCGGAGGACACATATTCCAACAATTTCCCACTTGTCCTCGACAAGTGTGCGTCACCAATTCTCTTGTCCTATTACTATCTTCCACTCAATGCAAGGTGTCTTTCGGGTCGTACTTGCAAGTGATCATATCGATAGTGGTTTCCTCGATCTGGAGAATAACTGATTGGCCGTAATTTTCTACCATAGAAACCTTCCGAGCGTGGCCACGCATTTCCAGTTCATTACTCCTCGAGTGGCCTTGAGATATTGTTTTAACCCTGACAAGGGGGTGGACAATTCCTATCGCACTATTTCCTTCGACTAGCCACAGCCATCATAACCCAAAATATGCCCATTTGACCCCATTTACGAAGGTCGTAGTAACATAAATAAAAGTTAATCTGAAACTGTGCCATCTTAGGCGAATAGTCTTTAGTCAAAAGAATCGACTCATTAGAATACTATAGTAGCTCTCGCCACGACCAGGCTATATAAATTTGCCAGAACTCTATAAGCGGTCACTGCCCGACAAAGTGTTCCTAACAGTTTGCCTATGTGATCGACTAGTCATCTCACATGACTGTATGGCACTGAACTTGCCATCAATCGCATCACACTCTAGTCACTTCGAGACGTCACCTCATACAAGTGACTATGGGCGAATACTATGTTAATCCGGGTTCACTTTAACGGGGTTCAATATCGTCACACAACCCGTTTGGATGTAACAAAGTTTAATAAAAGAGTTTTAAAGTAAAACTTAAACGGACAAATGCGATTATCACATATGAATAGTCAATGCCTGATTACTACTTCATATTCTATAATCCAGTTTGATCTTGAATGTAGTTGTTCATCTCAATTTAATTGAAATGACATGACTCATCATGTTAAGCATATGAGAAGGCTTTGGTTAGTAGGTTTTATCAACTACTTGTACCTTACTCAACCTTACTACATACTCGTTTTCCTTTGTAATGTATAAACTTGCATTACAAAACTTTCTGAATACGTGTCGAGATCCAATCAAGACATAGGCCTTCTAGCCTTAAAATAGCTCCCACTGTTTTCACAGTGTGCGGGACTCATCCTTCTTGCACATCTCATGATTGCAAGTGTACTCAATTTCCGTTGTAAATATTTCTCATTGTTCTTTATTGCCTAGAACGATTCTAGAAAATCTATTTCTTAAATAACATAGCCACAATGGTATCTTAACCATCCTAATGTGTTTTGATTATGGTTTTGTCGGAAACCATGCGCAATCTCAATTGTCAATTGTCATTTGTGTAACATCCTCACACAAAATTGCATCAAAAACACTTTGCTTTACATCCTTAATGCTTATGCAAGCACTTAAGGGTAATTTTTATGGCTTACTCGGTAACTATTAATTAAATTCGATTTGAAACAATTCATCATACTCAAAGTATATGAAGTGTTCTACATCATTTCCTATTTAATTGATTCGGCAGCGGAAGCAAATGGAATCAATCAAATATGTTCAACTTGATTGAACTAGTCATAAATCTTATCAACATAAGACTTCTTATTTGACGCTAATAATATCATGTGGATTTATCTACATAAATCTGGATATTAAAGATGTATTATATTTCTCCAAAAGTCTTAAATCATTCCCAATGATTAATATGTCATCCACTTATTAGACTAATTAAAATTACCGTAACTCCCACTAAACTTTATGTATAAACACAACTTCTCGACCTATCGAGAAAAGTTTATAACATGATCAAAACATTGATTCCAACTCATTGATGTCCTACTTAAGACAATCTCTTAAGTTGTACATTATCTTAGGATTGTAAGAATCTATAAAACTCATGACATGTATTGAATACATTCCTTCTAATTGAAGAAGTGGGTTTTAGATTCACTCGTTATATGTATATCATCATAATGAAACACAATCCCTAAGAAGATCCAAATAGACTTAAGCATTTCAACTAGTGCAAAACCCTTGGCCACCTATCAAGCCTTGATATCTAACAATTCACTTGGAATTCATTTCGGATTTTCATGGCTCTGAGCCTTGTATTGAGTTGTGACTTAAACACTCTCATGTAAGTCATATATTCATTACTTTCCAGAAGTAATTAACTTGAATCAAACAATTTCTTTGTAAGTTGCAAGCTCTTTACTTTCTAAAAGTAACACTAATTCATCATCTTCAACAAATGAGGTCTTTAACCTCCTAGGTTTTGAAGAAACAATGTCTTACACAAAACGTCTCATGTAGCCAAGAAAGACCAGTTTCTTGCGACATAACATTCTTTGTGGCTCTTGAAAAATTTCTCCCACTCTGTCTTCTAGAAATAAACTTGTATTTTAGAAAGACAGCTTCACGAGCCATAAACCCGTTGTACTCATGATTATAATAAGGAAAAATGAGAATTTGTTTCTTTTGAAAACTTATAAACATGGTACCTTACCATTTCATATCTCATATGATTCGTTTTAGATTTAGTGGAAAAATAGTTTAGACAAAATGATAAAATCCCCAAAAGGATCAAGTAACTCAAAGTAACTTGATTAAAGTACAAATCATATCGAATAGCGTTTGATTTCTTATCCAACCACACCTTATCCCATAATGCGTGCTAAGAGAGATTAATTTGTGATACTATATCACATTTCCTTTGGCTTATATCAAAGTCTTCACTTTGATAATCCCATCACGACTAAATCGTGATTCCTGCAACTCTTTGAACTTCTTCAAAGATTTCTCTATTTACCTTATTAAGTGAACACATTAGTGTCAACCTAAATCGTTGGTAAAAGAAAATGATCAACCTATTTTGGGTCAATGATTTACAACCTCGATCTCCTTTTCAACCAAAAAGCACGAGACATCTTGCTTTGAATACAAGATACGCATATATCATAAGATTAACAACCTAATGGTTTCAAGAGTACTCGATAACTCTTTGCGTTCATCATTCCAGAATTTAAGGTTTAATCTTGGGATACCAATTTGATCTTGCATCATCTACATGATGTATCATTCTAGTTTGGTTTAGAATATATTCACCTTGATAATGGGCTAGCCATACATTAAATTGTGGTGTATAGGGTCACAAAAGTGAAACCTCTTTTGTATCTTAACAAGTTTATATTCTTATTTAGAGTTTATGCACTTAATAGTCACAATTAAGTACAACTCTAAACCCAAAAATTAGATTAAGTACACAATGACTCTATCTCTCAACATCATTGTTGCTAGTCGTCATATTCTAATCATCTTATTTATCGAATACAATGATAAAAACTTGCACTGGTTTCTAATATTGACGAAGTAGTACTAGCAAAATTTATGTTAATCAAATAAACATTTAAAGAAGAAGGTCCCATTAGATGTCCCACAACTAACTTGTTGATTCTTCAATAATTTGGGGTAGTTTCCTTTCTAGCGTCTAACAATTAAGACAATGGAAACTTTATCGGTCGAGATTGATAGGTTTAGTATCGTTATTCTTAATAACTTTACTTTTAACATTACCTTGTATCAATTCCATTCTAATTTTACTTCTTTAAAACTTTATCATTTTCTTAACGGTTTAAGAGAATGCTCCCACTCATTCAATGAGTCTTTGCTAAGAGAAGCAAAATTGAAATTCATGAAGATTACTCTTCATTCGTTTGTTTAGTCTTAAAACTTTCATTGAAGTGGTTGCGGTATTTTGGTCAATTTTTATTTCCAACAAATCTAGTTACCAAAATGATATAACGTTTCACAGTACTTAACTCAATTAAGCATATGAGAAACAATTCATTGTAAGTAGATATGTTAGTCAAGAATCAAAAACCCTTTTGATCACAAATAACTTTTATCTATACTCTTCACAAGAGATCCTTAGCAATGGTTCATATGAGATTTTAGAAGAAAATACATATTTGTCTTTAGTTACGATGTTTTAATGGAGATTTGAATCAAAAATCGAAATGATATCGTAAATGAATTGTGGTAAAGAAATAGAACAATATGATAACGGAATAATGAAAACAAAACATTCATCGTTATAATAATACTTGTAAATAACAAGTAAAGCATTTACATAGTGACCTCTACCCAACTATGATAAATGATTCCAAGATCCAAATTCATATTAACTTGGGGCACGGTGTGCCGAAATACCCTTTATTAATATAACTCGGTGGATTAACTCTTTAATCGATTCTACTTTTAGAACTCTTGGTCGATAAAATTACATTAATATTTATCTCTAACCCGAAACACATCCGGAAATCGTCGTGAATACTTTCGTTGAGTTCAACCCAAATTTCGAATAAATGTGTCCATGATCCAAATTCATATTAACTTAGGGCACGGTGTGCCGAAATACCCTTTATTAACATAAATTCGGTGGATAGACATTTATCACCTACTTCCCCTACGTAACAAGGTTTGTACCCCGGTGTGGCCGAGTGCACTCCCTCACGAAATAGGTTTTCATGGTTTCTACTTTTTGGTAAGGCTAAGTCTCAATTGTTTATTTTAGCGAGAGGTCATGTCAATTTATTATTTATCACGTTTTAAGTAAACTAAAGCGGTGAACTACGATAATTGTAATTGACACGGTCGATATACACGATTTAATGATAATGCATGTTTTAGTTATGGCGATTTAGCGATACATGCAACATATAAATAAAATGCAAAACATAAATAAAATCCTAGTATGGTCTTCCTAGAATAGTAAATCTAATAAAATATTACAAATTCGGAAACCAACTCCTTTGGTCCCTTGAACTTCGGTCTTGGCACGCATTTCAAGGCAGCACTTTCTTTAATGGATCGCCTTCTCGAGTGGCACCGTCTTCAAGGAACTCCGGAATAATTAAATTACAAAATGAATTACATAATTTCCTATTATACATTTGTAATTAAAATAAAAATAAATCTATTAAATTATAAAACGGTGATACGAGATCACAATAACTACAACCGAATCAATATTCCCATACATTTCGGATAATACCAATTAAAACTAAGGCCATACTAAGTAAAATTACATAATTCAAAAATTACATAAAAATTAAAATATGACAATCATAAATAAAATGTAGCATTATAAAATGTATGAACATGCCCAATCTTATGCTAAATCGCCTTTAAGGAGCAAATATCGTATATTAATCGGTTTTTACGGATTTGCATGATTTAACCTTTTAAAATCACAATAATTAAATAAATTCATATTTATGTACAAGTTAATTACCCTAACCATCTTAGGATTCAAAATTAGTCTCCACTAACATTTGACAATAATTAACTTATATTTCTTAATATTGTTCATAAATGGACTCAAAATACAAAATTTTGCCATAAACTTCAAATTAAATCATAAAAATTTCAAATAATTTCAAATTTTGAAATTTAAACTCATGAACATTCTGTAAAAATACCATGATACTCATAATGTTCAAAAAATAGGTTAAAAATTTCAAAACTTTATCGAGAAAAACACTGTTGCGGTTTATCGGATTTATCAATTATTACCATAAAAATATGAGAAAAATTATTTTTATCAAATTTTCACTTTTAGATCTGAAACATATGATAAAATAAAACATGTGACATTTTTCCTTAGTCATGAAGTATGTTTTAGCATTTTTTTACTAATTAAAGTCACTATTTATGTGATTTTTCATCAAAAATTCATAAATCATGCATAACGACTTCATTATAGCCAAATAATTTACACACATCTTATAAAATTGCATGTGACAACATACTAAATGTCCATGACCGGATTCAAAATATAACTCATATTAACCTATTTACCCATTTAAATACGATTTTAACTTGAAAAATCCATATTTCGAGCAAAACAACTCATTTTATCATGAAAATTTACAGGCCATTAGTAGATAATATTTGTGAAAACATATCCAAAAACCACTGAAAAAATCAAAGTTTAGCTAATTTTCGTCCAAAAATGACATTGTTATCATAAAAATCACATTTTAATGTCAATATTATATAAAATGAACAATAAAATCCATAAATAAACCAAAATATCTTAAAAATCAATTAGGATCAGAAACTTTAACATGCAAATTTATTTTAAGGTTTATCTTCATAAAACCAATTTAATTAGTTTTGTATGTTAATCATATAACTCGGAAAAACTATAAACCGATTTGCATGCAAACAACCTAAGGCTCTTGATACCTCTTGTTAGTATTCATTAATCTCATTAATTTACATATTAATATATGAATTAATTTATTTAGTCATAAAATAAATTGTTGATCTTATGCATGCAAACAAAATAAGAAGAGATAAGAAAATCGTTTTCTCACCATCAAAAATTCGGCCAAATGGGCACAAATAAAGGTCTCCTACCTTCATTTGTTCTTGAGCTAGAAAATACATTAGGATGATCATCCATGACTTCAAAGTAGAAGCCCTCCAATAAGTAGCACCCAAGACTATCCCAAAATCCCACAAAATAATATGTACTAGATATTTGTAATGTGGTTTACCTTAAAATCGATTACTAATACTCATATACTACTACTAGTATTATTATTAGTGATTGATTTGTACAAATTAGATTCATAAAAATGATTTTTATGAAGAACAAGAGAGAGAGAGAGAGAGAGTGTGTATGTTGTTTTTCATAAAACATGAGAGAATGATAAAAATTGAGAAAAATCTCTCAATTATTATGGTCAAAAACCGGTGGGTAGGGTGGTATTAGGACCTTAATTCTTTTTCTTTTTTGTCTTCACAAGACAAATTAGTGTAAGACTTTGTCATGGTCAAGTCACTATCAAGTGTCATAGACAAATGAATAAGACAAAACTTCTAAAATTTGCCCACCAATTTCGGTTATCATATGTAATATGGAGTCCATTTTATTTTTGTCAATAGTACAATTGTATGTCATGTGACATGTGACATGTCTTATGTCATGTTTTAATTTAAAATGCTAGTCAACAAATTAAATATCATTTACAAATTAAATAAATCACATTTAACAAATTGACTAGTAATTCAAAATTACTTTAACATAAAATGGTCATTTAAATACTAGTTAGTATAATTCACAACATCTTGTAATTATAACTAACTTATCATTCTCATCTCGCGTGTTTCGCAAACACCGATTAATTTTAGTAATATAACTTCTTAAATTACTAAATAAAATCTTATTTAATCACAATATAATAAGATGTCATTTTCTCTCTTATGATAATAATTTGTTCAATTTTAAGGAATTAATTAATCTGTATCAACATACAATTAATTAACCTTTTTCAATTAAGGGAATCGTCCTTTAGGTGTGACCTCAAGGGATCAACTGATCACCACCGTCGCACGACAGTAATGTCAAACTCTAGCCAGCCAATCATTACCGATATGTGTGGACCAGTTGACTATATATTTAATGTATCATCCCTTTCGTATTTTTGTTCTGAGATTTAAATATGTGATCAATATGATCGACAATTGTGATCGCATTATTGTAACACCCCCATACTCCGAGTGCCTTACCAGGACCACTCAGGTATGAAGACATCACCATCTCGGTCGCCCGAGGTATGATAATCAAATAGACAAAACAGAAACAACATTTATTGTAAATAGTTTAATGAATCAATACAATCCTCAAAACCAAACCAAAGTACAATACATTATTCCAAACTATCTCGTTCTCAATCAAACGTAAATAAATGCTAAACTACAGCGGAAGACTCTATCGTCATGTCGTGGCCATCCCAAATATCCCAAGTACTCATCTCAATACCTGCTCAATATCTGCTCACCATCCCCGAATGGATCACCGCAGTTTTACAAAACAACACCGGTCGATACTAATCACACAATCAATATAAACGGCAATAACAAGACAACATACAAAATGAACTATCACACACACACACACCACCAACTCCCATCATCTCAATCTTGACCGTCCACTTTGGACTAGCCTCGCCAGGGGGGACCGCAACCGTTCCCACCTAAGCCCCGCTCATCGTACGAGCGATAACCCTGTCCATTAATGTGCACATCCCCTTTCGTGGCGGGTTCCACGAAGGGCGAAACTAGGGCGTGAGATCACTCCCGCAAGTGACCCCACTCAGCAGAGAACGCATCTCGAGAGCCATAGAACCCAATCACAATCACAATCACAATCACAATCACAATCATCATATTAAACAACTAACTACAGCACATCACCAATATCCCATTATGGGACTAATACTGAGTAGGAAATCCTACCTGGAAAGCACAACACGCAGACGGTATCTACAGCTGTATCAAAACGGCTCCTCTACGAATTCTCCTCCTACCATACAACACATAGACGCTACCATTCAATTACTACTCATAAAAACCCCCAATTCCTAAATTAGGGTTTCATCAATCTTAACAAAACATAATATAAATTATATTAAAAGCTTACCCTCGACGCAAGGAATCCAACGACGCGAACTACGATACAAAGTGACCGTCTGAACTCCGGGAATTGTCAAGAACGCGATTAGGAAGAAGACTAGTTGCTTTCTCTCTTAAACAGGTTTTAGGTTTTGTAAAAAAGTGATTTAGAACAAATACGAATATGTTTAAATACCTTAATCGCGTAATTAACAAAACCAGAGAAAACTCCCCGTAAAACCGGACACTCGATCGAGTACCCAAGGTACTCGATCGAGTACCCCCCTACTCGATCGAGTGCCCCAGCTACTCGATCGAGTACCCAACAGGTCAGAAACTGTTTTATTCCGCAACTTGCCATTACTCGACAGAGTAAGGGCTACTCGATAGAGTACCCCCAAGACATATAAATACGGAGTATTACAATTATTGTCGGAGGACACATATTCCAACACATGGGAGATAAAAGATAGCACCTTTTATTAAATAACATGGACCTCCGACCAAACAACCCAAAGAACAATGAATTTTAATGATATCCAAACAGCGACAAAGCCAATCGTATGGAAGCAGGACGACGTACAAATATGTCACTAAAGAACCCGTGATCAAAGATAAGAAATGAAAACTTTGAATTCCCAATTTATAAGAACATCAGGCTAGTAGTGAGAAATCGAGAAATAAACCGTATTGTTATTTTACACAGTTGAGATTTACTGATACAAGTCTTGTACTATCAAATAGACTCTTTAGGGAATGCTAGTCAATAAAAATTATCCCCTCCCTTTAAGCTTGTTACTTTTGTAACTTTCATATGTCGGTTGTTGACGACCGTGACTAGAATTATTACCGACACACAATCCCGAGAATTAAGAAGCATGCTAGTAGGCGATCCCTTGCTAACATCAGGCCTTTATTACTTGCATTCTTGCCTTGATGTGGGTAAGTGTGCGCACCACAAAACGGTAAAAAGTATTGTACCGGGATCCTAACCAGTCATTTTTTTAACTAATTTACCTAAAACTTTTAGCCAAAAATATGGCTTTTACCAATTCAAAAAGATCCTTAATTAACATTAATTTTTACGGTTTTTTCTCATGGTACCTTTGTGGTTTGTTACTTTGTCAATGATACCCTCTTTTTAAGAATGTGTCTATGGTACCTCTGACTAAGGTTCAATATTTGTGCCTAGTGTGCTACTGCCGTTACAACTTCCGTTATTATCCTACATTTGAGCAGCAAACTTCATCTAATGACTCTTATACTTACTAATCACCTATTTCAATGACTTGTACTCTTTATCACAAACACAAACCAAAAATCCTAAACAAAGCTTACTGAGTACTCTCCATTAACATTCCTCTTTAATTCACCTTCATCATTTTGTTCTTAAACAAATTAATCTCTTACATATATTTTCATCGGGATATCTTATTTATTGTTGATTATTCATCATCAAAATAAAAGGTACGATTTTTTTCGAAAAAGATTATCAATTTTTTCACCAAACCAAAATCAATCAATCAATACTATATATTAAATCCAGAAACCAAGGGACTTCAATGTAATTAAAGAAAGTTCTACAAATTAATTATACTATATAGTTTTAAATCAATAGTACCGTGTGATGGACCCGATTAAGGGATCTCAATGCAAATATTATATAGTTTGGGTTAAAATTAAATTATATAGAAGTTTGGTAATTTTCCTAAACATTTATAAGAGACTAAAACATGGTCAATTTCCTTAAAATAAAATAATTAATTAAGGTCAATTTCTTTAAAATAAAATAATTAATTAAGATGGTCAATTTCAAAGAGACTAAAAGAAAGAAGATGCTTAGTAATTTTCCTAAATATTTATAGAAGACTAGAAGATGGTCAATTTCCTTAAAATAAAATAATTAATTTGTATAAACATGCACACTTATGATATTAATTATTATCATCATAAAATTATGTATTAAATTTAAAATCAATGCAATTTTATTAAACTTTATAGTTTATTAGATGTATAGATGTTAATTATTTAACATACAAAAATATAATAAGTAGGTTCTAAATAATTCAAGTTAGATTCCAAAATATATAATATTGCATAGTTCTTTCGATTTGATTTAATGCACAATCCTCTTAAAATTGCATGTCTAAGTAGTAAAAGTAATTTCGTCAGTAAAAAAAAGAATTGTAGTAACTTTGGATATAGTTATATGATAGTAATCACTCATTTGAATAGTAAAAGTAACAATATTATCAGCGAGATTAGTGAAAGTGGTAGAAACAACAACGGGAGTATTGAAATAATCAATATTAATGCGGCAATAGTGAAAGTAATAATAATTACGGCGGGAGTGGTGAAATTATCAATATTAATGCGGCAGTGATGAAAGTAACAATAATTACGGCGGGAGTAGTGAAAGTAACAATGATTACGGGCAAGTAGTGAAATGTTTGAAGGAAATCATATTTTAAACATCACATATTTTAGTTTAAAGTTTTAGTCATAAAAACTTAAGGATCTTATGCATGCAAAACATATAAATAAGTGTAGAGGAAAACCGGTTCCTTACATTGAATATTTCGGTTTATGGGTACAAGTGAGGTCTCCTACCTTCACTTGTTCTTGAGCTATGATGAGTAATAGGATGATCCTCCAAAGACTTCAAGTATGGAAGTCACTCCTCTTGATTGCACCCAAAATTACCCCTTATCTCTACTAAATAATATGTGCTAGATATTTGTTTAGTAGTTTACCTTAAAATTGATTACTAATACTCATATATTACATTAATAATATTAGTAATGTTTTATGAACAATTTGAATCAAAAATCTCATGTTTTGATGAAGAAAAAGATGAATATGTGAGAGAGGATAACTTTGCATGTAATATATTAGAATGAATAATGAGAGAACTAATTTCCTTAAGTTAAAGGAGGGTTCAAGGTTGGAACATCCAACATAGGGCATCTTACTTTTCTCTTTTTATCTTCACAAGAATTAGGTGTGTAAGATGTGTAAGAGTAGGTGTAAGGCTAGTTGTAGGTAGGCATCATCATGCTTGATAAGGTTATTTTCAGTCGTTTGCCTTAATCAAAGTAAACCTAAACTACTACTAACAAAATAGCTAGCGGTAAGTCAGGGTCGAATCCACAGGGAAGCGGTGATTATCTAGTTTGTTTATATTTAAATCTGTCTTAAAGTAACCAATTGTGGGGGTTTGTTTTGTTTGTATGCTAACCAACTATTTGCAAGTAATTTAAAGGGCAAATAACAATAATATTAAAGGTCTAGGATTTCCGGTTCACTAGGTCAATTATATGGGGTATGTTAATCAATTGCTAGATCTGTAAAGCTGTCTAAGGTCATAAGATCGGTCGACTCTATTATGCCCTTTAGATCGATTCTAACATGCGGTCGCTATAATAGATACAATCTATTTGATTATCGCAGCCTATATTAATTCTAACCCGGTCGGTGAAAGAATTAATTCGCTACACTAATTAACAACTCAGGCCTAAGTTAATTAACTAGAATAAGAAAAATAATCAAACGGCAACTTATATGATTTCCCTAGCAATTAATCAATTTTCCTCTTTTAATTAACCTAGATCCTCTTCATCCTAGATGAGGAAATTAGCTACGCATAATAGAAAGATTAACAATAATAGTAATGGAAAACATGATGAACAATAATAAAGATAAACAAGTAATTGAAATAATAATTAAAGAAAGATTAGAACAATACCGTAATTAAAGGCAATAGATCCGAACAATAATTAAACTAAACTAAGTATTTGAGAGAGTTTTATAAGGTAGCTATACTAAACCTATGTAAAATAAGGCATAAATAACCTAGGGTACGAGTTTTGGTATTTATAGTAGTCATAACCGACTTAAGGAAATTTGCGGAATATTGCGGAAACATGAAGTTCCTCGATCGAGCCAAGGTTGACTCGATCGAGGCACCAATTCCCAGATACCCCAACTCTCGACATTGCAAAGTTTATTGATTAGGTTGGTTCCTCAATCGAGTCGAGAGTGATTCGATCGAGCATGAAGTTCCTCGATCGAGCCAAGGTTGACTCGATCGAGGCACCAATTTCCTGCTTCGCGCACTGCACTTCAAACGGCCGCCATTTCTTCGTTACTTGTCAGAAACAAGCGATTTTTGCGGCGTTGGAAAGCTAAGAAGATAAGCTTTTACCTCCAATTAGAATCACTTGAAAATATGTTGTAGAATTAGAGATATGGATCTTCAAAGTAGGCACTTATAATAAGAAGCTATTTTCTTCGTGTTTTCTTCTTAACTTCTCTTCCTTCATTCTTATGGATTCTCGTGCCATGCTTCGTGTATCCCTTCATGCTCACTCCGCGATACCCATTTCATTCCTTTGCTCCTCAAATGCATCATTTCTGCATTAAACATCAAAAGGCGGAAATATCAACATTCTAACATAAAAGGCATGTAAATGATATAAACTAGCACGAAAACCATATAAAAAGCAATTAAGAGAAGGCATAAATATGCATATAATTATGACTCATCAAACTCCCCCAAACCATCTCTTTGCTTGTCCTCAAGCAAAGCAACACACAATTATAAAAGACAAACATACAAATGGCGAATAAATAACTCAGAGCTAATGTTTAATGCACATACAAATTCCAAGCCATCCATATCTGTAACAAAGTAATGACTAAAGTGTACCAATAAAACAAATTCAAAGGTACGGGAAATAGAAAACGTAGCTTAAGTCTCAAGTTACCATACTATAGACAAATGTCAAATACCTTTCGATCTTGCAAGACAAATTAGTCGGATTCTCGCGGATTCACTCATGCACTCATAAGTATTGTAAGGGTGAGTTATATGTGAAGATAGAGAGAAGTAGAAACACTCACTCAACTTATGAAACATGCATGCAATCTAATGTGATAGAAATTTCCCCAACTAACATGCAATCACCATATGTAGACAAAAGTACATGTATCAAAGTGATAAGTCCAATTTATATATATTCTATCCCCATATTTTAGCTTTAATTTACATGTCATTATGCACTAATCTTAGTGATATTGAGCTAATATTTGCTTTCTAGTTCTATTTGTATGTTTTGTCATGTTTTGTAGGTATAAGAGCTTTTAGGAGCTTAATCCTACACATTTGCAAGTAAACTAGAAGCTTGCCTAACAAAGGAGCAAGATTGGACTAAGTGTTGGAAGTGTGTGGACTTGCATGAGAAAATGTGGTGGATTAATTTGAGAAATGCACAACACAAGTCAAGAAATGAGCCCAAGTATAAAATCAAGTGTTAAAGCCCAAGTAGAAGAAGATGGGAGAATGCCTTGGATGCTCATCTTAAGATGCTCTTTGGATGCTAATTGTGCAATTATGAAGGTGTTGATGGCCAACATGAGATTCTCTAGGAAATTACTCTAGTAATTAAGAGAGAATATTTGGGGTTGACCCCTTGTATTTGCTCTACAAAGTTCACCCTTTATTTCCTATATAAAGGGTATAGAGTTCAACACTACACACCATCTTTCTACATATTTTTCCATCTAAATTCTCTCTAAATTTTAGTAGTTAGTTTAGGTTAGCTTAGTTTAGTTTAGTTTGTTTACATTTCATTTTAGCAATTACATTACAATTCCATTTCAAGTTTGATTCCAAGTTATATTTCAAGTTTGTTCTAGTTTCATTGTTCTTCTATTTCTATTTCCATTCCCATTTCAAGGTAATTCTATTTACATTTTCATTATGTTTATCATTTTAATTATCATTAGTGTAGTTTACATTTCCACCATGTTAGAGTAGTTGCATTTGTCTAAGGAGTAAGGGAAACCATGCATGACTAAGTAAATTGTAAATGTTCAAATGAGGCTAAGTTAAATTGATAAATTGTTTCTATCACATGTTTGCATCGTCACGTTTAATCTATGTTTAAAGGCTTTATTCATTGATTAAGTTTGTTCATTCATTCTAAAAGTCGAGAGGCACGGAATTGAATTAGACAAAGCATGTGTAGTAGGACGACCTAGTCATGGACGAGAGTATCTCTAGGACCCGGTCTATGGTTGACACTAATATCGTAAGGTGGGTGTCTTTAAGCCTAAACATTTATCGTAAAATCAACTTTGTAACTTGACATGAGCATTTACATAATTAGCATGTGTGACCCGACCTCCCTAGACATTTTCTTTATTATTGTTTTATCATCACATCAAACCAAGCCAATCAATCAACCATTAACCTACCGTTTTAAAAGTTCAATCCATATCAACTAATTAACAACTCCCGTCTCTCTGTGGTTCGACCCCTACGTACTACATTCATTTGTTTTGCTAGGGTATAAATATTATCTTTGTATAGGTGTGCGATAACCTATCAAATTTTTGCGCCGTTGCCGGGGAGACGGTTTTGTTTGTTTTTAGTTGTTGAATTTTATCTTTTTATTTTGTCTTGAGGAACACTTGTTCCTTGAGATTCATCTCACTATTTTCTTTGTAGTTTTAGTGCCTATTTTTGTAGGTGATAAAGCTATTGGCCTTACATAATGAATTACGAATTCGCCCCACAACTCAAAGATGAGCCTTTTCATGACTATCTTGCCCGATTCAACCATTTTTACGATAGTCTCCTCTCTTTTGGACATGTCCTTGATGGGGATTACATGGTTCAATTCGCGCTTAATGGCATGAATTTTGAGACCCGTTTAATAGCTCTAAACTTGAGTAATGGAAGTGTCTACTACATGATGGGGCTAGAACTTTGGGATTTCTTTGATTTCATGTCTAGCCAAAGTCAATTGCGGGAGGTAACTCGTCAAGAAGAATTGAGGCGTACAATGCTTCTTCAAGATCATTTGGAGCAACAAGCGTCCGAGGCTCGTATTATAAAAATGTTCGAAGACATGCTCACAGAAATGCTAGAAGGAAATGAGCGATTTATCAAAGCTTCTAATCTTCCACCTTCCCAATGTGAGTCTTTTGCAACTAATAATTTAGAACTATTGGAAGATGATGATGATGGTCCTAATTTTTCTTTTAAAATTCCCCATAACATCACTCCGATTGACCATGTAGAGACTCATGACATTGACCTTGTAGTATATGACACCTATGTCGTGGACGATGTTGGGCCCCTTTTTAATGAAAAGGACGAGGTTTTACCCAAAACCTTAGAACCCTTTACAAATCCTTTCATGGAGGATATAGTGGACCCATTAGAAGTAGATGGTGGACTATGTGACATAGATGTTAATAAGATTGAAACCCCCAATTCCCCAAAGTCCTACCTTTTAGAGTTTTCATATCACCTAATTGAGACCGTTTATGATGATATTTTGTGCACTAACAATTTGTTTCATGGTCTTAAGCATGATGCTCCATCTCTTACTGACGAGTGGAGTAGTACGGTGGTTCTCTATGAAATATCTCATAAGCATTTTGATAAGATATCCTATCTCTTACCTTTGCTTTATCATGTTTTTATCTTATCAATTGCTTACATATGCTTGTATATTGCTCATGCGCAGGAATATGATCAACTTCTAAGGGCATTGACGTGCTTTTTAGAGGACGATGGAGGATCCATTAGACAAAAAATAGTTTTTTTTGTTTTATTTCAATTTTTACGCAATTTCATGTTTTATTAGAATTAGGAATAAATTTTAGACTAATTAGCTAGTTTGAGTTGTGATTTGTAGGTGTTGGAAGAGGAGAATAGGCCTTTTGAAGAATAGCATACTACCCCATGTTGTAACCCCGTTCGGGGTCGTAACGTTTCCGTTTTCAAGCAAAAAAAAAAAAAAAAAAAAAAAAAAAAAAAAGAGTCAACGGTCAACCCCGATCGGGGTCGTGACTTTCTTCCTTTTTGCGCGTTTTAATAAAATCTGGGATATGCTAAATCTTTTCCACATGCTTCAAAAGCAAAGGACGGTACTCCTTCTCTATATTTCTCTTCATTTCTCAATCAAATCACCTCCGACAACCTCTATTAGCATCAAGGACCTCGTACCCACCAGATTTTTGACCCATTTTTTTGATGAGATGCTAAGTGGAGGAATCCCCCAATGTTTATGCTAGCTTGGGGGAGGCTCGTTAGTCTAGTAAGTTTTCTTTCTTTTGCATTTTAGTTTATTTCTCGCAACCCATTAAATATGACCTCTTGTCCTTCTTGTTTATGTGATTTGCGCCATTTTTATGGTTTCGTTGGGTAATTTGATTGTTGGCACATTGAGGACAATGTTATGTTTAGCTTGGGGGGAGATTACATTCGCATATTAGTTAGTTTGCATTTAGTTAGTATCGATTTAGTGAGAATTTTTGAAAAATTTGTGTGAATATTTGCTTCTAATTCTTTGCTTGTCCTACTTATGCCCTCTTGTTTGTCCCATTTTTGGCTTGATAACTCTTGATTCGCTACTTTTGACGGGATATAGCATGCATGGGGATGTCTTGACATAGTAGGTGGAAGATGGATTTTGAACCAAGTAAGCTTGATCTTGACTTTTGGCAAGCCACAAAATGGTAAGGTAGAGCCTTCTTTAGACCAATGCATCCATATCCGGTCTCTCTTAGGTGAGTGTAGGTCTCCTTATGTTGTGTGTTACATCAAAACGCACAAGTATGGTCTTTATTTCATCTCTTGTTAAGCATGCATTCATTTGTTAAAGCATTTTGGAGCCATTCACATGATAAATTTAGCCTTTTTGACCCCTTCGCAAAATTTATCCCTAGCTACATCATTGAAATTGCCTACCTTTGTTGAGCTAGTAGCTTTGTTTGTCCTTGTTTGGGTGCTCAATTGGGATTTGTTTCAAAGTTTGGACAATCATGTGAGCTTGATCTTAATGCTCAAGAAAGAAAAGAAGAAAAAGTGATGATGAATTGAAATGAAAAATCAAGAAAAAAAAAGTTGAGAAAAAAAAATGAAAAAAAAAAGCATGAAAGAAAATGAAAAAAGAAGTATGAATTGAAAAAAGAAAAAGAGAAGAAGAAGTTGATATGAGAAACTCTCATGCATTATTCATATATTTTGGAGAGTTTACTTATGATTAAAATTGCAAAATTGGGTTAGAATTGGGATTGAGCATCCTTACATTTGGTTGTTGCTAGCTTGACATTAGTTCCACAATCCATAATTTATTTGTTCCCCCTTCTTACCCATTACATATTACCTTCTTCCTACCCATTTTGGCTTCTGTATCATGCTTACATTTGACTGTTTTGGCTTACTAGTTTTAATTGATTACCATATTAGATTGCGGGTACACTCTCATGAGTCGAGGATTGTTGAGTGATTAATCGCAAAATGTCCTTTTACACAAAATTGAGTTATGAGTGGATCGTGAGAGTCCGAAAGTCAAAAGATCATGCAAAAGCCGAAAAGTTTACTTGAAGTCGACCACACTACGCCGTCGTGTAAATCTCAACCATGATGTTGCTTATCCTTATGCCCATGTTGTTTAGGGATTTGAATCATTTTGCTTGTTAGCTATTTTGGGATTTGCAATGTTGGGATGATTTCTTGCTTGAGGACAAGCAAGGGTTTAGCTTGGGAGAGTTTGATAAGTCCAATTTATATATATTCTATCCCCATATTTTAGCTTTAATTTACATGTCATTATGCACTAATCTTAGTGATATTGAGCTAATATTTGCTTTCTAGTTCTATTTGTATGTTTTGTCATGTTTTGTAGGTATAAGAGCTTTTAGGAGCTTAATCCTACACATTTGCAAGTAAACTAGAAGCCTGGCTAACAAAGGAGCAAGATTGGACTAAGTGTTGGAAGTGTGTGGACTTGCATGAGCAAATGTGGTGGATTAATTTGAGAAATACACAACACAAGTCAAGAAATGAGCCCAAGTATAAAATCAAGTGTTAAAGCCCAAGTAGAAGAAGATGGGAGAATGCCTTGGATGCTCATCTTAAGATGCTCTTTGGATGCTAATTGTGCAATTATGAAGGTGTTGATGGCCAACATAAGATTCTCTAGGAAATTACTCTAGTAATTAAGAGAGAATATTTGGGGTTGACCCCTTGTATTTGCTCTACAAAGTTCACCCTTTATTTCCTATATAAAGGGTGTAGAGTTCAACACTACACACCATCTTTCTATATATTTTTCCATCTAAATTCTCTCTAAATTTTAGTAGTTAGTTTAGGTTAGCTTAGTTTAGTTTAGTTTGTTTACATTTCATTTTAGCAATTACATTACAATTCCATTTCAAGTTTGATTCCAAGTTATATTTCAAGTTTGTTCTAGTTTCATTGTTCTTCTATTTCTATTTCCATTTCCATTTCAAGGTAATTCTATTTACATTTTCATTTTGTTTATCATTTTAATTATCATTAGTGTAGTTTACATTTCCACCATGTTAGAGTAGTTGCATTTGTCTAAGGAGTAAGGGAAACCATGCATGACTAAGTAAATTGTAAATGTTAAAATGAGGCTAAGTTAAATTGATAAATTGTTTCTATCACATGTTTGCATCGTCACGTTTAATCTATGTTTAAAGGCCTTTTTCATTGATTAAGTTTGTTCATTCATTCTAAAAGTCGAGAGGCACGGAATTGAATTAGACAAAGCATGTGTAGTAGGACGACCTAGTCATGGACGAGAGTTTCTCTAGTACCCGGTCTATGGTTGACACTAATATCGTAAGGTGGGTGTCTTTAAGCCTAAACATTTATCGTAAAATCAACTTTGTAACTTGACATGAGCATTTACATAATTAGCATGTATGACCCGGCCTCCCTAGACATTTTCTTTATTATTGTTTTATCATCACATCAAACCAAGCCAATCAATCAACCATTAACCTACCGAGATAAAAGTTCAATCCATATCAACTAATTAACAACTCCCGTCTCTCTGTGGTTCGACCCCTACGTACTACATTCATTTGTTTTGCTAGGGTATAAATATTATCTTTGTATAGGTGTGCGATAGCCTATCACAAAGACAATAAGGGTGGCAAATGGGTTAAAGGGATAGAAATGGTTTGTGCCGAAGCACGTTATGAATATGTGGACTAAGACGGTAGTCGCAGCGCTAACCAAAACAAAAACCAAATCTTTGATAATAAATGAACCCAACTTAGAGAATGATCTCAACTTTACAACGTATGAGAGCTAATAAATTATTCTCCAATTATGCATTAGACTCTAACAACCATCCTTTTGATCCTTGACAAAACCGAATGAAGCAATCTCTTTTCTTTTCC
The DNA here is from genome assembly GCF_048544455.1 of Silene latifolia. NCBI lineage: Eukaryota > Viridiplantae > Streptophyta > Magnoliopsida > Caryophyllales > Caryophyllaceae > Silene > Silene latifolia. The sequence continues at coordinate 172,265,362 of NC_133527.1, read as the reverse complement.
TTTTCTCTTTTTCAATATTTTTCGATTTTTCCTTTTTTTTTTTTTTTTTCACTTCATATTTTTCTTTTTCCAACACAAGGATACAACACAATCGCTAAAAGTATTTTGCTATACCCACATGACAACAATAAGTCTCGACCCAACCATAATAGCAAAATAAACATGATAAACAAGCAACCGCGACTGTCCCAAAAAGGTAGGCAAATTCTTGGATTGTAGCTCATAGGATGTAATTAATATTAGCTACAAGGGTTCAAACGGGCTAACAAAAGGTAATGTAAGGCTTATTTGAACGGGAAGAACCGTCTATCCACATGTACTTAGTCAAATGAAAGCAATAAAAGTATCAAGAAATCAATGTCACACTTATGTAATTTGATATTACACATTCCACAAGGAGAAACCACACTCAAGCCTAATTGACAATGAGACCAGTTTATTGATGTTCCTGGCCTTGGAAGCTCTATAGACCTCAGAATTTAAGTAGTTTACCAACGTAATTATGTCAAATCTAATCAATATAAGGCATGTCAATACGGTAAAGACTTGAATTATGAGTTTTGTTTTCATGGCTAACGAGTCAAAAACAATGTACATGGACAACTATTTGAGATTCAAATGCAAAAACAATGCAATTTAACATCATTTTTATTCAATTCACCAAGACTCGACCTAAAACAAAGGAAAAACATGTTTTTGTATTTTATAAATTTTTTTAATTTTTATGGATTTTTTATATAAATGCACACAACATAAATAAAAAGCACACAACATAATAAAAGACCCTCCCCCAAACCTAAATGTCACAGTGTCCTCATTGTGACGCCTACAACATAGCAATCACACACAAATCAAGCAACCTAAAGGACACAACTAACAAAAAGAATGGGAAATAACTAGATAATACAATAAAAGAAGGTACAAGGGAAGAGAATACCGGGTAAGAGCTTATGATTCCCCCAAACCAGCTGCAAAACAGAGGTAAATAATCATCCTCGCAAATCATATCATCGTCTGGCTACGAAATAAACCCAAAAACGTGGTTACTCGATCGAGCCTCGTCTTACTCGATCAAGGAACCTGTTGCCGTCCCCTTCCTTTCTTTATATATCGATTACCCGCAATTGAGCATAATCAAAACAGCTCAAAGCTCTTAATAGTTGATCATAAATCTGCGCATGTGCTACACAAAAGCATAAGTAGCACCAAGATATAACAGGAGCATATAAAATCAATGTTAAAGACTGTCTCAGCATATCAAAATTTTGATGACAATTATAATAAAACCGCATCAATTTGTTCGTCCAACCAAAAGAATAAGGAGAATCAAAACACAAAGTAGAAGTCATACGAGGTAATTTCTCACTCACCACACCAGTAATCCTTATGAAGTTATCGTCAACAATTACCTCTTGGTCAGGAGGTCTACCGCTCCTAATGACAAAATTAGTGGCAAAATAATATATTACCTCTACCATGCTAGGACTCTAGGAGTATTCACTGACTCATATACCTTCGCGTTCCCTTTGTTGATAGGCTCTATCCCATATATTTCAGCCTCTAAAGCATCCAACTGAGCTTTCCAAATGGGAGATTCACCTGCACATGTCTCAAAACATATCAAAGCATCTGAAGGGTCCTTAGTAGGGGTCCCTTGTGTAGAGTATTCATCAATATCATCTTCAACATCAGAAACATCAAAATATGCATTCTCCACAGGTGGAATAAAATGACCCTCACTAGACTCAAAATTAGAATCAAATTCAATAATGAGAGAACTAATTTCCTTAAGTTAAAGGAGGGTTCACGGTTGGAACATCCAACATAGGGCATCTTACTTTTCTCTTTTTATCTTCACAAGAATTAGGTGTGTAAGATGTGTAAGAGTAGGTGTAAGGCTAGTTGTAGGTAGGCATCATCATGCTTGATAAGGTTATTTTCAGTCGTTTGCCTTAATCAAAGTAAACCTAAACTACTACTAACAAAATAGCTAGCGGTAAGTCAGGGTCGAATCCACAGGGAAGCGGTGATTATCTAGTTTGTTTATATTTAAATCTGTCTTAAAGTAACCAATTGTGGGGGTTTGTTTTGTTTGTATGCTAACCAACTATTTGCAAGTAATTTAAAGGGCAAATAACAATAATATTAAAGGTCTAGGATTTCCGGTTCACTAGGTCAATTATATGGGGTCTGTTAATCAATTGCTAGATCTGTCAAGTTGTCTAAGGTCATAAGATCGGTCGACTCTATTATGCCCTTTAGATCGATTCTAACATGCGGTCGCTATAATTAGATACAATCTATTTGATTATCGCAGCCTATATTAATTCTAACCCGGTCGGTGAAAGAATTAATTCGCTACACTAATTACTAACTCAGGCCTAAGTTAATTAACTAGAATAAGAACAATAATCAAACGGCAACTTATATGATTTCCCTAGCAATTAATCAATTTTCCCCTTTTAATTAACCTAGATCCTCTTCATCCTAGATGAGGAAATTAGCTACGCATAATAGAAAGATTAACAATAATAGTAATGGAAAACATGATGAACAATAATAAAGATAAACAAGTAATTGAAATAATAATTGAAGAAAGATTAGAACAATACCGTAATTAAAGGCAATAGATCCGAACAATAATTAAACTAAACTAAGTATTTGAGAGAGTTTTATAAGGTAGCTATACTAAACCTATGTAAAATAAGGCATAAATAACCTAGGGTACGAGTTTTGGTATTTATAGTAGTCATAACCGACTTAAGGAAATTTGCGGAATATTGCGGAAACATGAAGTTCCTCGATCGAGCCAAGGTTGACTCGATCGAGGCACCAATTCCCAGATACCCCAACTCTCGACATTTCAAAGTTTATTGATTAGGTTGGTTCCTCGACCGAGTCGAGAGTGGATCGATCGAGCATGAAGTTCCTCGATCGAGCCAAGGTTGACTCGATCGAGGCACCAATTTCCTGATTCGCGCACTGAACTTCAAACGGCCGCCATTTCTTCGTTACTTGTCAGAAATAAGCGATTTTTGCGGCGTTGGAAAGCTAAGAAGATAAGATTTTACCTCCAATTAGAATCACTTGAAAATATGTTGTAGAATTCGAGATATGGCTCTTCAAATAGGCACTTATAATAAGAAGCTATTTTCTTCGTGTTTTCTTCTTAACTTCTCTTCCTTCATTCTTATGGATTCTCGTGCCATGCTTCGTGTATCCCTTCATGCTCACTCCGCGATGCCCATTTCATTCATTTGCTCCTCAAATGCATCATTTCTGCATTAAACATCAAAAGGCGGAAATATCAACATTCTAACATAAAAGACATGTAAATGATATAAATTAGCACGAAAACCATATAAAAAGCAATTAAGGAAAGGCATAAATATGCATATAATTATGACTCATCAATGCTACTTTATCAATTAAAATAAAACAACCAAAACACACTAATACTCCCTCCTTTTTCGGTCCATCCTCCATAAAATGGACTACCATTTTATTTTGTCAATTTGTCAATTGTCACACAATATGTCACATGTAGTATGTTACATGTTATTGCATATTTATCACATAAATATCATTTTTTTATAAATTAATTAAATTATATTCAAAAAATTGACTAGTGATACTTGATCACATAAATAAAATGGGTCATTTAATTATAATTCACAACATCTTGTAATTATAATCAACCATTCATTCTTATCTCTATTGTTTCTCAAACAATAAACAATTTTAGTAATAAAGTATCTCAATTACTAAAATAAATCTTATTTAATCCCATTACAATAAGATATCAATATTCTCTCTCACAAATTGAATTGTTCAATTTTAAGGAATTGATTAACTTGCATCGTCATACAATTAATCAACTTTACAGATTAGGGCATCATCCTTTAGGTGTGACCTTAAGGGTGTGTTTGGATAGCAAAAGTGGAGGGAAAGGGAGGGGAGGGAGAAGGAGGGAAGAGAAAGGGAAGGAAGGGAAGGAGAGGGAGAATGGAGGAGGTCATTTTCCCTTCAAATCTTGTCTTTGTTGGAGAGGAAATAATTTGGCTTGGAGGGGGGAAGTGGAAGGATTCATTTTCCCTCCCCTCAAAATCCCTCCACCTCCATTTTGCTAACCAAACAAAGGATTTATCATCCCTTCCTTTCCCTCCCCTCTCTTTCCCTCCAAATCCTCCTATCCAAACAGACCCTAAGGGATCAACTGACCACCACCGTCCCACGACAGTAACTTCAAACTCTAGCAAGCCAATCGTTACCGATTAATGTTGATCAGTTGACTATAAAATGAATCATCCCTTACGTATTCTTAAAAATGAGACTTAAACATGTGATCATCGTGATCGACAATTGTGATCGCATTATTGTCGGGGACACTCCAACCATGTTATTACTATTGTTTCATTAATCAGAGTAAAATATTAATAGCGAGAGTGTGAATTGTCTCAAAATTTATTTCCGTAATGGATATGTCATAGAAAAATATATTAATGATAAATTTATGGGTTATACAATTTTAAGTAATTTTATTTAATAAAAAAATAATTAATGGTAAGTAGAGGTAGCCCGGGCGAAGCCGGGCACCAATACTAGTACTATCAATACTATATATTAAATCCAGAAAGCAATGGACTTCAATGTAATTAAAGAAAGTTATACAAATTAATTATACTATATAGTTTTAAATCAATAGCACCGTGTGAAGGACCCGATTAAGTTATCTCAATACAAATATTATATAGTTTGGGTTAAAATTAAATTATATAGAAGCTTGGTAATTTTCCTAAACATGGTCAATTTTCTTAAAATAAAATAATTAATTAAGATGGTCAATTTCCTTAAAATAAAATAATTAATTAAGATGGTTAATTTCAAGGAGACTAAAAGAAAGGAGATGTCTGGTAATTTTCCTAAATATTTGTAGAAGACTAGAAGATGGTCAATTTATTTAAAATAAAATAATTAATTAGTATAAACATGCACACTTATGGTATTATTAATTTTTATCATCATAAAATTATATATTAAATTTAAAATTTACGCAATTTTATTAAACTTTATAGTTTATTAGATGTATAGAGATGTTAATTATTTAACATACAAAAATATAATAAGTAAGTTATAAATAATTCAAGTTAGATTCCATAATATATAATATTGCATAATTCTTTCGATATGATTTAATGCATATATGTAATATATATATTTATATAAATATATAATCCTCTTAAAATTGCATAATTCATTAGATTTCTAAAAAATATAATATTCCATAATTCATTAGATTTGTAATTTAATTAATAAATAATAAGGATTGCTCTTAAATAACATTCTAATCTAATATTTCAGATTTATTTAAATATATAACTCTAATACAACTAGATAATAAACTATTATGATATGATAGTAACCAACTAACCACCCACGTGAGTAGTAAAAGCAACTATAATAGCAACCAGAGTAGTGAAAGTCATATTAGCAGCAATGGAAGTAGTGAAATTAACAACAATAAATGCGGGAGTAGTGAAAGAATAATTATGACGGTAGGAGTAGTGAAAGTAATAGTACTAAACAATGGAGAGAGTATGGAAAATTAACTAACAATTCAATTTTAAGAAAATATTAATTTATTAATTTTATATCTCATCATAATTTCAAGATATAAATTGTAAATGTATGTGTGAATCAATAGCGAAACAGATTTCATAGAAAATAAAATTTAAATGATAAATAAAGGTAGTCTGGGCGTAGCCCGGTACCAAACCTAGTATATATTAAATCCAGAAACCAAGAGACTTCAATGTAATTAAAGAAAGTTATACAAATTAATTATATTATATAGTTTTAAATCACTAGCACTGTGTGATGGACCCAATTAAGGGATCTCAATGCAAATATTATATAGTTTGGGTTAAAATTAAATTATATAGAAGCTTGGTAATTGTCCTAAACATTTGTAAGAGACTAAAACATGGTCAATTTCCTTAAAATAAAATAATTAATTAAGATGATCAATTTCTTTAAAATAAAATAATTAATTAAGATGGTCAATTTCAAAGAGACTAAAAGAAAGAAGATGCTTGGTAATTTTCCTAAATATTTATATAAGACCAGAAAATGGTCAATTTCTTTAAAATAAAATAATTAATTAGTATAAACATGCACACTTGTAGTTTAATTATTATCATCATAAAATTATATATTAAATTTAAAATCTATGCAATTTTATTGAATCCATTTTTAAAATAATGCTCAAAAATAAAGTATTTGTCATTTTGGGTCGGTTTTGAAAATATTTGTCAAAATGTTGTCCACGTAGGCTCGGGTTTTCAAAACCTGAAACACAGAACAGACACGCCATTACTAATGGCGTGTTTATAGTAAGTAGGAAAAAAAACTTCTATAAAACGGACTAAAGGAAACACGCCATTGAGAATGACGGGTTTCGGGGAGGAAACACGCCACTCTCAATGGCGTGTCTATGTATAATTTTTTTTTCTTAAGTTCATGGGAGTCTGTCAGTTGGGAAAAAACTGTAAAGACACGCCAATGCTAATGGCGTGTTTCCTTCATAAAACACGCCATTGGCGTGTTTGTTCCGTATTTTAGGTTTTGAAAACCAGAGCCTACGTGGACACCATTTTGACAAATATTTTCAAAACCGACCCAAAACGACAAATATTTTATTTTTGACCATTATTTTAAAAAATCGTTCAATTTTATTAAATTTTATAGTTTATTAGATGTATAGAGATGTTAATTATTTAACATAAAAAAATATAATATAAGTAGGTTATAAATAATTCAAGTTAGATTCCATAATATATAATATTGCATAATTATTTCGATTTGATTTAATGCATATATGTAATATATTTATATAAATATATAATCCTCTTAAAATTGCATACCTAAGTAATAAAAGTAATTTCGTCAGTAAAGAAAAGAATTGTAGTAACATTGGATATAGTTATATGATAGTAATCACTCATTTGAATAGTAAAAGTAACAATATTATCACCGAGATTAGTGAAAGTGGTAGAAACAACTACGGCAGTAGTGAAATAATCAATATTAATGCGGCAATAGTGAAAGTAACAATAATTACGGCGGGAGTAGTGAAATTATCAATATTAATGCGGCAGTAGTTACAGTAACAATAATTACGGCGGGAGTAGTGAAAGTAACAATGATTACGAGCAAGTAGTGAAATGTTATTACTATTGTTTCATTAATAAGAGTAAAATATTAATAGCGGGAGTAGTGAATTTGTCTCAAAATTTATTTCATCATAATTTTAGGATATGTCATAGAAAAATATATTAATGATAAATTTATGGGTTATACAACTTTAAGTAATTTTATTTAATGAAAAAAAAATAATGGTAAGTAGAGGTAGCCCGGGCGAAGCCGGACACCAATATTAGTTAACATGTATATTGCAAACCTCAGAGGTATTTGGTGCAAACTTTATTTTTTAATAGAGTTGTTAAAAAGCTAATTTTCCCGCCAAATTTAGTTCGACCTTAATTAAGCTCCGTTAATCCTAATTTAATGTTAGGGGCACCATCGACACATTCTTAAAAAGAGGGGTACCATGGACAAAGTGACAAACCACAGGGGTAATATGGAAAAAATCCGTAATTTTTATCTATTGATGTAATGATAAATCTGAATATTATCTAATCATAAAAGGACTTGTGCAATGACAAATCTAAAACACAATCTCTTAAAAATCCAGTGATGATCTAAGAAATTCATATATCCAAATGATTTGTTTATATCATCTCGAGCAACACAATCTTCTTTATTTTAAAAGCCCACCCAAATATATTACCAATTGGATCCGATTCAGTCCACCTAATCACTCCATTCTCGTCACAATCTCACATCTTAGAGATTTACACGTAACTACTACTATTATCCACATTTACAACTGTTGGTAAGAAAGCGCCAATAAATTCACTTCCAAAAGCGTCCAAAATGCATGTTGAAAAATATGACAAATGATATGAACAAACTTAATTGACACTATTTTCTGACTCATTGATACTATCTATGGAGTAATTTTTATTAATCATCTTTTATTATTCCTATACTCTGTATATTTTAGTTCTTATCTTGTTTTCTTGTTTTTGGAATTCATCAAATGGCATCATCATTAGTGAAATCAAGAGGTTTAATTTCAAGATTAAGATCAAAATTTGGTCCAATTAGTTTATTTCATCAAAATAGTTATTGCATGAGCTCTTCAAAATCAAATACCCACAGCGTTGTTTATTCATCTCAAATTCTAAGAAACCCGGTTTTCGTTTCGTATAATTTACCGACCCATTTTGTTTCTCGGCGATTTGAATCCACAAAAGCCCAAAATCGGTTGTTGGATATTGCTTATGAGGAAGATGATCAGGTCAGTTTTTGTATTTTAGTTTGTTTCATATATTGGGGGTTTGAACCCGGGTCACAGCGGCACAGCTCCTCGAAACTTTATCAGCTAAGCTAGCTGAATTTTAGTTTTGTATGGAGTTGCCGGTTTTTTTGCATGTTACAATTGTTAGAGCTATTATATTATTTCTAGGATTAATGTATTTGATCATGGTTTCTCCACGTTTAAATCGTTAATTTTTTTAGTACATTAAATTGTTTCATTATATATAGTTTAAAGTAACAAAATTGTTAGTCCAAAAGTACTAGCTGAGTAAATGTCAACTGACTTAGCTGTTAAAGTCGCAAATTAGTAAATTGACAATTGGTTGAAAATCGTGTTTGCTTCAATATTTCTATGTTTTCATTATCTCTCATACTATATGATGGATCATTGATACCTATCAGGTTTAACGACTAAGATAGTTTAATATACTCCTTGTGTTTTACGAGTATTCATTTGTTTAACTTTCATATTTCTCTCTGAAGCGTATTTTAATCAAATATAAACAAATGGTTTGGACGGGTCAGTATATGTGATATATCATAATTTTGTGTTGCAAATATAGAGGTACGGGCCGTACGGCTGTGCACACCCGACCCCCTTACCCTGCGATTTGCAGAAGCCATTGAGACACTCGAATAATGTTGTTCTTGTTGTTGGTGGCGTCTAACAACTCCTTTTGTCAAAGCAGGCCCTGGATTTTCCTGGTGGTAAAGTTGGAATTACCTCTAAAATGAGGTTTATATCCGAAACAAATGGTAGCAGGGTTCAATGCTATAGGGTCCTTGATGATGATGGTCACCTTTTGGAAGACCCTTTCCACAAGGTTATTAATATATCCATTTACTGGAATAATATTCCGGATTAATCAATTTAATCCTATTATTATTACTGTTTAATAATGTCGGAACTTAGACTTGGTACTCATTTTTTTTTTTGTGTGTGTTACTATGTACTCCATATATTAGGTTAGCGAGGAACTTGCTGTGAAAATGTATGAGAAGATGCTAACCTTACAAGTTATGGATACCTTGTTCTACGAGGCTCAAAGACAAGGAAGAATTTCATTCTATCTTACCACAATTGGAGAAGAAGCCATCAATATCGCGTCCGCTGCAGCACTTAGTTCAGATGATTTGATATTCCCTCAGGTAGCCTGCAGTTTTCTTGGGTTTATTTTCATTGCATTGCGAAAGCTACTTAAAAATTATTTGAAATAGGTAAATTGCAATATTAATTTCGTCTAAGTTATGATGAATGATACAGTATAGGGAGCCTGGAGTTCTATTATGGCGCGGTTTCACCCTGCAAGACTTTGCAAACCAGTGCTTTGGCAATAAAGCTGATAATGGAAAAGGCAGGCAGATGCCAATACACTATGGATCCAACAAGCTCAATTACATCACGGTATCCTCAACTGTCGCGTACGTTCCATGGTTTTTCCAACTCATTTTTGGACTTCAATTGTTCCTTATAAAGAAGAATGTCGATAATCACGTATCAAAATGAAGCAAAAAACATGAATTTGCACTTACTTTTATCTGTTTCTTTTCAGTACACAACTTCCCCATGCAGTTGGCGCTGCATATTCTTTGAAAATGGACAGCAAAGATGCTTGTACTATCACTTACTTTGGAGACGGTGGCACCAGCACTGTGAGTAACTTCCCAATTAACAATATTCTCGAATTCCAACCCATAATACCCATTACCCCTCTAGAAACCGAATTCTGGAAATAATTATTAATTACCCTATAATATGGGTAAGTCGCATAATAATTTATCATAAGAACATCTTATGATAATCTTATCATAAGGCCGTCCCATGATCGTTATTTTTGCGTTTTTATTATGTCAGGGAGATTTCCATGCTGCATTAAACTTTGCAGCAGTCTTGGAGGCACCAGTCATATTTTTCTGCAGAAATAATGGTTGGGCTATCAGCACACCAATTTCTGACCAGCTAAGAAGTATAACTCCCAGTCTTTTTTTTACTCAAGATCTACGCCTATTTTTGAGCTCTCTTCACAAGAGGCATCTCTGGAAACATGCAATTGAAGTGACATTATTTTTGCAGGTGACGGGATAGTTGTTCGAGGGCAAGCTTATGGAATCCGAAGCATCCGGGTTGACGGCAATGATGCTCTTGCTATTTACAATGCAGTTCATGAAGCCAGGACAATGGCAGTAACGGAGAAAAGGCCAGTCTTGATTGAGGTGGGTACACTCCAGATAACTGTTTTTTCCCAGTTCTCCAATGTAGGATGTCAAATTGTCAATGGATCCTTGACTTTATCCAGATCACTTGAACATATTGTTACGGGTCAGATTCGGATCTCTACGGATCTAGGTAGAACTTGAATCGATTGGCATGAAGACAATCCGAATCAAAATTTCATTTATTCGCAGAAACAATCAATTTTTTACAAATACAAATTGGATCCATTAGACCCTAGATTGACGATCTGCATCTGATCTGAGACCTTCAGATGTTACAGACCTAACTCTGATCTGTATATGAAACCAAACGAATCCAATCCATTGTCGTCCTACATTCCTACTTCATGGTATAGCCTATTGGCAAAGTTGATCACTTAGATAGACATATCTCTGTGTGTACGTAGGCACTGACGTATAGAGCAGGTCACCACTCTACTTCAGATGATTCGGCAAAATATCGGCCTCTTGAGGAAATTGAGTGGTGGAAAAGGACACGAGACCCTGTGACAAGATATAGAAGATGGATTGTCAGGAATGGGTGGTGGAATGACAAAAAGGAATCAGAACTGCAAAGCGACGTCAGGAAGCAGGTAACGCAAACCATGAAAAAGTCGCTGTAGACTCATACTATGGCTAACTTAACTCAATCTAAGAACTCCTTCATTATAGGATAAAAGTTGAGATTATGAACTCTGACTAATTTCAATCTATAGGATTCTATACACTGTCAATTTAGCCAAAATGTTGTTATTCTGCAGGTACTGAATGCAATTCAAGTTGCAGAGAAACTCGAAAAGCCGCCAGTGGCAGATCTTTTCAGTGACGTCTATGATGTTCAGTCACCAAATCTCAAGGAGCAGGAAAGATGTTTAAGGGAGACCATAACAGCACACAGGAAAGAGTACCCACAAAATGTACCTGTGTAAAATGTAGTCGAAATCTTCAGCACATAGGGATATTTAGTATTGCCTAATGTACATGAAATTTTATCAGCATGCATATAGGATTATAGGTTATCTGCAGTTAGTTCAATCATAAAGGAAGTAAAGTCTGATTTTTAAGGCCCGAGTTCAAACCCCATCCGCATCAAAGATATATGATCCGACATGAGATTTATTTGTGGTAAAATGCAGGTATTAACTTAAAACCAGAATAAACGGACTAAAATGTCCTAAACATGAGATTATATTGCTCCACACTTAAAAGAGCATAATGAAATACCCCCTAATAACCAAATCTATTAATGATCATACTTAAATCAACCCGACCTGTAGCAAGAATCGAGCCAAGCGATCTGATTGCCGACCATACTTTTCCTTGACTAGAAAATACAGTAATAAAATTTAAAAGGCTATGAATTATGATCTGAGTACAAATATTAAGTATTAACCCAACAAAACCAAAACCCAATTTAAATTGACTCTAACCAATCCGAGCGATCCGATTGCCGACATACTTTTACTTAACTAGAGAATAACAGTAAAATTTAAAAGGTTATGAATTATGATATCTAGAGTACAGATCAAAACTTATTGACACTTGTGCATTCCTTAATTTTTTTTACAAGAATTGTAATACTATAATATAGATTGCCTAGAAATAGTGTGTATTTTTAGTAAGCTTAAACTGTGGACATAATAGATTTGCTCCTAAATTGATGCACAACCAGATGAAGCTATAAATGTAACTCATTTCTAAACATTGTTACTCATTTTTAGCTGAAAATTCCATAAAGACAACAAAAGTGTTTTTACCCTTTTACCTTTTTTCCCTTTTCCCCACTTTTATAGCTCTCTGCAAGCAGCAAAAAATAAGCATTTTTGCTTTTTTTTTAACAGCATCATTATGATTCAGAGATGTCATTGAACACATTTTTGCTTGAAAAATAAATTTAGTTGAAAAATGTCGAATACATCAAACACGGAAATGGGAGTTAACCCCATAGTTTGTTATGCACCCACAATGATAACAACCCTTGGGATATGGCAAGGGGATAATCCATTAGATTATTCTTTACCTCTATTCATCGTACAGTTAACGCTGGTGGTACTTGTTACTCGTATCCTTGTCTTCCTTCTGAAACCACTTCGCCAACCTCGTGTCATCGCTGAGATTCTTGTAAGTATTAATTATTACTCCGTATGTTGTAGTGTCGATTTCCTTTTGTTAACATGACTTTATTTGGTTGCTGGCTGCTAGGGTGGTGTGATACTGGGACCATCGTTACTAGGAAGAAGTGAAAAATTCGGCAAAGTGATATTTCCTCTGAGAAGTGTAATGCTACTAGAGACAATGGCCAACATTGGTCTCCTCTATTTCATGTTCTTAGTTGGGGTAGAGATGGATATAGCCGTGGTGAAGCGCACCGGAAGGAAGGCAATAAGCATCGCTCTTGGGGGAATGATTTTGCCTTTTGTAATCGGGTGCACCTTCTCTCTAGTCATACAAAGTGAAGCTGGAACACACCAAGGAACTTTCGTCCTTTTCCTAGGCGTTGCCCTTGCTGTCACCGCATTCCCTGTGCTAGCTCGGGTCCTGGCAGAGCTCAAACTCATCAACACCGAAATGGGACGTATTGCCATGTCATCTGCCCTGGTAAGTGACATTTGCGCCTGGATTCTCTTAGCCCTAGCCATAGCCCTTGCAGAAACCAAATCCTCCTCCATAACCTCGCTCTGGGTGATCCTTGCAAGCACGGGCTTTGTGGTGCTTTGCTTCTTTCTGGTTCGGCCTCTGATTATGTGGATAGTTCGACGAACACCAGAGGGAGAGCCTGTCAGTGACTACTACATATGCTTAATCCTCACAGGAGTTGTGATCGCAGGGTTTCTTACTGATGCTATAGGAACACATTCTGTGTTTGGGGCCTTTGTGTTTGGGCTAGTCATCCCAAATGGTCCTTTAGGATTAGCCCTCATAGAAAAGCTTGAAGATTTCGTGTCGGGGCTGCTTCTTCCACTGTTTTTCGCCATCAGTGGACTTAAGACTGACGTCCGAAATGTCCGAGGTACAAACACCTGGTGGAATCTGATGATTGTCATTTTATTGGCATGCATTGGCAAGGTTGCTGGTACTACTGCTGTCGCCTGCTTCTACAAGATGCCACTCCGTGAAGGAATTACCCTCGGTCTACTTATGAACACCAAAGGACTTGTGGAAATGATCATCCTAAATGTTGGCAAGGATGAAAAGGTAACTCGTCTTTTTTCACCTCAACATTGTCGAAATAATAATGTACAAGATGGACTTTACTAAACTAGTATATTGTTGCAGGTCATAGATGATTCATCATTTTCAATCATGGTAATTGCAGCTGTTATAATGACGAGCCTGATTGGTCCTCTCGTCACTACAATATATCGACCAGCGAAAAGATTTGTGTCATACAAGAGAAGAACCATACAAAGTTCTAAGCTAGATGCAGAGCTTCGAGTATTAGTTTGTGTCCACACTCCAAGAAACGTCCCAACAATCATAAACCTTCTAGAAGCCAGCAATGCAACAAAAAGATCGCCAATATGTGTCTATGTCTTACATCTAGTGGAACTAACTGGACGAGCCTCGGCCATGCTCATAGTCCACAACACCAGGAAGTCGGGTAGGCCAGCCCAAAATAGAACACAGGCCCAGTCTGATCATATCATCAATGCCTTTGAAAGTTACGAGGAGAATGCTGCACATGTCTCTGTACAACCCCTTACCGCCATTTCTCCATACTCTTCCATGCATGAAGATGTCTGCAACTTGGCTGAGGATAAGCGAGTGGCATTCATCATCATCCCGTTTCATAAGCAACAAACTGTGGATGGAGGCATGGAAAATACTAACCCAGCATTCCGAATGGTAAACCAAAACATATTGGCTAATTCCCCTTGCTCAGTTGGCATCCTTGTTGATCGAGGGCTAACTGGGTCAACCCTAGCTCCTAATCGAGTATCTCATAATGTTGCCGTGCTCTTTTTTGGTGGACCCGACGACAGGGAAGCCATTGCATATGCCTGGAGGATGTCAGATCATTCTAGCACCACAGTAACGGTAATGCGGTTCATACCTGGTGAGGATGCATCCAGGTCAATAGTAGACCAGACCCCTGAGCATGACGACCCGAAAGTGCTGACAGTGATGACAGACAGTGAGCACGAAAGGCAACAGGATGAGGAATATATTAAAGAATTCCAGATGAAGACTGCCAACAACGGTTCCATAACCTACTGTGAACGTGTTGTAAACAATGCAGAGGAAACAGTGGATGCCATAAGATCAATTGAAAGTGTCCATGATCTGTACATAGTGGGTAGAGGGCAGGGCATGATTTCACCGCTTACAGCAGGTCTGACAGACTGGAGTGAATGTCCCGAGCTTGGAGCAATAGGTGACATGTTGGCGTCCTCAGATTTTGCAGCAACCGTATCTGTGCTAGTTATACAACAATACATCGGTGCAGGCGCACAGAGTGAGGGCCTTGCAACTCCTGATAGTCCTACACGACAAATTGATATTGGTGAGCAGCTGAACACAGAACTCCGTCAGATGAGTTATAGACACAATCGAGGAAAGAGTCAGGATATTTTTTAAGGTTGAAAAGTTTGACACAAAATCTCGAAAGGCCTCACTAGCTGATATGGAGCTTGCAGATCTGTTACAATAGAGTCTAGGGAGTTGTCGTTGTCTTATGTATTTTGTTTGAGTATGACTTGCATATTTAGGCCACCTACAATTCTGTGAAACATAACAGGGTGTACAGAGATTTGGAGCTTCTTTGTGAAGTACTCCGTATTAGTTAAAGGAGAGCATGGTTTCAGAAATCCACAAGTATAGTCAGTCCAAAGGTCGAGCCTTATACTTTACGAGACAAGATAAAATTGTAAAGAGGCAATGTTAAGAAATAATGGAACTGAACATAAGAACACCAACTTTGCAATAGAATGTACTCGTAATGTCAACCGACTTAGAAACATACAGTACCTATCAGAACATGAGAAATCTACGAAAAATACAGGCTAAACACTTGTAAAACTATCCTAATGGCATATTGAACTATCTAAAAGACTTCAACTTGAAGCTATGAAGCACAATTACTAATTTTTTGCCATGGCCTTTTGTCGCGACAGTAAATGTATTAGTTTCTTCAAACTTCCCATCAACAAGTTTATCATTAACCACAATTGACACTTAACTTTTCGCTACTAATGGCTTGTACATTCACAATAACATCATTCTGATTTCCATGAATGGGTTGAAAATTGAAATGTGCAAGCTTTGTATGCTTGATGTCTGTCTATAAATTCTAAAGAACAAAAATCATTCATTTTGGAGGCTCCCTGAATTGAACTTGGGACCTTAGGGTCATTACACTCACACCACGTGAGAATACCATCTCAACCAAAACCTTAAGTCTCAAGTATTTGTTTAAACAATTGAGGGGGACAGAGGGAGTAATAGTTAATTCTATCAGGATGGTAATGTCATGGCCTAATTGGTTAGTATTTCCTAACCTGATTAGCATGAGAAGAGAAAAGAATACTTACTTGGAGTAACAAGCATATGAATATTGATTGATTATAGAAGAAATTGCACATAACACACGAGCACAAAGGAATGCCAGAAATCTGGAGAAACACAGACGTTTCAGGCTGCTGCTTGAGTTCCTAGAGCAGAAGTGCAGAACATCATTTAGACCACTGAGAAAATGCGCATAACAAGAGAGGGGCTCAATTGGCGGAGCCAGGATTTGAGTTTAGGGGGCGAAAAATTTTATAAAGACAGATGAATAATAATATAAGGCACATATTTAAAACGGAGGGAGCGAAAAATTTTAAAAGGGCATATGAATAATAATATAAGGGCACATATTTAAAACTGAGAACCTTATATACTACACTCAAATTCAAATCAAACCTTGTAAACTTCACTCAAATTCAAACCACTATAAGATATGAGATACAAGGTTGAATGAATGTTATATTAACTGTGAAAGGAATACAAGTATTTATAGGGAGGTGTTAGCTAGGTTTACAAAGATTATATGCTTGAGGGAAAAGCTACCTATATTTACATATGAGAATAATATCTAATATATTTACTATATCTAAATATTATTGTTAATACGCCCCCGCAAGATGGACGTCGGAGGAAGTAGGCCAATCTTGTCTCGTAGAATAAGGAATTGTTGCTTGTGTAGGGGTTTGGTGAGAGCGTCAGCTAGTTGATCGGTACTGGCAATGTGCTGAATTCGAATAGAGCCTTGATGAAGCTGTTCTCGAACAAAGTGAAAGGATAAGGCCATGTGCTTCATGCGAGAGTGAAAAACTGGATTCTTTGCGTACATGGTAGCTGACAAGTTGTCGCAGTAGATAGCAGGTGGTTTCGTGACTTGGAAGTTAAGTTCAGTGAGAAGATTTCGAAGCCAGAGTAACTCAGTTGTGACGGAAGCGACTGCTCGAAATTCGGCCTCAATAGTCGATAGAGAGAGGCCACGTTGCTTTTTGGAGGACCATATTATAGGATTACGTCCGAGATAGAGAATATAGCCGGTGGTTGAAATGTAGTTGTCTTTGTCTCCAGCGAAGTCAGCATCGCAGAAGGCATGTAGACAGAGCGGGTTTTTGGAGTATAGTTGTATGCCATGGTGTTGAGTCCCTTGAAGGTAACGAAGGAGACGTTTGAGAGCAGACCAATGAGTATCGGTGGGATGATGAAGAAATTGAGCTAACCGATTGACAGTAAAGGCAATGTCAGGTCTGGTAAGAGAGAGATATTGTAAGCTTCCAACTATGGCACGATAGTCGGGATGATTTTGAATTGGTTTGTTGTCTTCCCGAGTGAGGTGTACGTCGGGCGACATGGGGGTAGTGATCGGTTTTGCATTGTCCATGTGGTATTTTGTTAATAGGTCATGGACGTATTTGGACTGATTTAAGTGAAGACTGTCGGGGTTCGGTGTGACTTCAATGCCAAGGAAGTAGGAGAGTGGTCCAAGATCTTTGAGGGAGAATCGTTTGGAGAGGTCGTTAATAAGGCATTGTAAATGAGCTTGGTTAGGACCAGTAATAATTATATCATCTACATAGACTAGCATAAATATGCGAGTTGTATTGGTTGTATAAATAAATAAAGATGAATCGGAAATTGATTGTTTAAATCCATAAGCAACGAGAAAGGTTTTGAGCTCCGTGTACCAGGCTCGAGGAGCTTGTTTTAGACCGTAAATGGCTTTGTTTAGTTGACATACAAAATCCGGTTTAGAGGTGTCAACGAAACCTTGTGGTTGACTCATAAAAACATTGTCATTTAAAGTCCCTTGAAGAAATGCATTATTTACATCGAGTTGTCTTAGGGTCCATGAATTGCTAACAGCAAGGGATAAGATAAGACGAACGGTGGTGGGTTTGACTACAGGACTGAATGTTTCTGTGTAGTCAATGCCAGGTCGTTGATGAAATCCTTTTGCGACCAAGCGAGCTTTGTGTTGTTTTAGAGAACCATCGGGATTATACTTAATGCGATAGACCCATTTACAACCTATGACGTTTTGAGATGGTTGACGCGGGACTAAAGTCCACGTTTGATTTTTCTCAAGGGCATTAAATTCGTCTTGCATCGCGTTTCTCCATGGAGGTATTATGAGAGCTTGTTTGACGGTTTTGGGAAGAGCGTTGGGTGATGCAGATGTATGAGCGAGATTGGCATATTTGGAGGTGGTTTGTATGTATTTGGGATTGGGTTTTCTAATGTTGTTGTCTAGTCGAGTGACAACAGTGTGTTTGGGAGGAGGTGGTGGTGGAGGTGGAGGAGGGGACGGTGTGGTGGAGGCAGGGGTATGCGGGGTGACAGGAGTGGGTGTGACGGGTTGTGAGGTAGAGGTGGGGGTTTGTGGGATGGCAGGGGAGGGTGTGACGGGTTCGGGTGCAGGGTGTGAGGGAATGGCAGGAGAGTTGGGCTGGACGGGAGGAGGTCGACGATGATAGACGTGGGTTATGGGAGGGCGTGGCCGAGGGTCAGGTGGAGGGGTGGGGTTTGACGCGGGTGGAGAGTGAGTAGGGATAATGGGTATGATGAGCGGGCACCAATCGTTTGGATCGGTGTTGGTATTATTGGGTGAGTCAGAAGTAATTAACTGAGTGTAAGAGAAATTATCTTCAACAAATTTGACATGTCTCGATGTATAGATACGATTGGTTTTTGGTTCAAAACAATGGAACGCACTTTGAGTAGAGGAATAGCCTACGAAAATACAAGGAGTCGACCGATATTCAAGTTTGTGTCGTGTATATGGTCGAAGCCAGGGATAGCATAGGCATCCAAAATTATGTAGTTTTGTATAATTGGGAGGTTTATTATGTAGCTTGAAGTATGGAGTTTGACCTTGTAATGTTCGGGTTGGAAGGCGGTTAATAAGATAGGTAGCGGTGTTGAAAGCAAACGGCCATAGGGTGGTCGGCATTTTGGCGTGAGCGAGTAGGGCTAAGCCCGTTTCTACAATGTGACGGTGTCTCCGTTCAGCATAACCATTATGTTCGGGTGTATGCGGAGGAGAAGTAAAATGACTAATTCCATTATTGAGTAAATCATGGGTAAGTTTTTTGAATTCGCCTCCATTGTCGGAAAAGAATTGAATAATTGGTTTTTGAAAGTATTTCTCAACAAGTGCCTTAAATTGAAGGAATACTTTGGTTGTGTCGGATTTTCGTTTTAACGGAAAAAGCCAAGTATATTTGCTAAAGTGGTCGACGAATATCACATAATATTTGTAATGGTCATATGAAAGGACTGGACTAGTCCAAAGGTCCGAGTAAATGAGTTCGAGTGGAGCGGTTGTTTTGAATGAATTCGTCGCAAATGGTAATTTGGTACTCTTGCTAATATTGCACGCATCACAGGAAGAAAAATTTGATAAACTAAATGGTAAACTTTTATTGATAGTTTTCATTACATCAAAAGTAGGATGGCCTAATTTATGATGCCATGAAATAGGAGATGAGCCTTTCTTAATTAAATTCGCGGTTGGAGACGATGGGCTCAACTCGTAGATTCCATCTCTAGCTTGGCCCTGGAGTATCGTCGATCCCGTCAATTTGTCCTATATTAGCGATGTCGAGACCCGTACCATCACCAATAATAAGGTCATCATTGCCGAAATAGGGAGAGTGGAAGGCCAATGTGTCGAGGTCGTTGGTGACATGGTTGGAGGCTCCACTGTCAAGAAGGTACTGGTTGTTGGGTGGCGGTGCAGCAGCGGCAGAGGTGGTTGCAGAATGGGCTTGTGGTTGTTGGTGTTGGCGGGTTGGAGGTTCGGGAAAGGTGATGGTGGGGAAGAGCTTGCGGAAGAGAGGACAATCAGCGATGACATGGCCTACTTGACGGCACCATTGACAGCGGCCCTTGAAGGGACGCGGGTTCGGGTTAGAGGTGTACCGGGCAGCGGGTTGGCGGGTGAAGTTGGCGTTGGTGTTGGGTTGATAACGGTTGTTGTTGTAGTTGTTTTGTCGTTGATTGTTGTAGTGGTTGGGACGATATGCGGCATTGGCCGTGGGATTAAAAATATCGGTGTCGGGTTGTTGTTGTTTGATTAAAAGTTCATGTTAGAGCAATTTTTCATGGAGTGCTTCAAATGAAATTGGGTTGTCACGTGCTCTAACGGTGTCGATGACGGGTTTAAAGGTTTTATAGTCTAAGCCTTTAAGGACTTTGGAAATAATGTCTTCGGGGTCAATTATTTTGCCCATCAATGCGAGTTGGTCAATACATGATTTCATGGTGTTCATGTATTCGGTTATGGATTGGTTAGAGGTTTTGACAATCGAGTCTAAGCGGTCTTTTAATTGCATAATATGCGCACGCGAAGGGTTTGCGTAGGTTTGCGCTAAAATATCTCATGCTTCTTTAGAGGTTTTAGCACGGATTATGAGGGCTTGGACGGTTGATGATAGGGTACCCATAAGAGCCCCTAGAATCAACCCATCTTGTTTAAGCCATGAAAGATAGTAGGGGTTGGTTTTCTCGGTTTTGTCATCACCGACTATGGTTGGTGATGGTGTAACACCCAGGATCTGTAGGAACACGATTGACCGATCTTGTTGACCAATTAGACCTTAGGGATGAATGGGTGAGGGATCAGACTTGTAACAGGAGATTTATAGGTTTAGTTACTCGACCTAGCTGAGACCACTCGGCCGAGTGTCACCAGTACTCGACCGAGTGGAGTCTACTCGGCCGAGTATTCCTATACTCGACCGAGTATGGACGCTGTCGACACGTTATTATAAACGCAAGTTCGCGAGATTCATTTCAGTATCTCATTTCCTCGACAGTTTCTCTTTCTCTAACCCTAGACTATCTCCCTCCTCTATCACTCCATAGCTTCATACCCTAATGATATTAGCCTAAACCTCTACCATGGGAATGTCGGGATTCGCGGAGCAAGGATGATATGGGTGGTGGTTGTCTGTGCCATCACCAACGTGTAAGGTTAGGTAAGTTCCTGCCCTGTGTCCTTTTGAATGATTCTCCGAGTATAGTCGTGTAATAGGATATGGTTATCATTGTTAGGGTGCTTATTGGAGTCGTGCGTGGCTGTAAATGGAAATCCTTCATGCTTTGCGATGAGGTAGGGTTTCCCCTACTCAGTCTACTGTTAATTGATTTGAGATTATGATTGTATTGTAATTTGTGATTATCCGCTGATCATCGGAGTATAGTTGTTGTAGTGACGATGGCGTTGTAGTGTGACAGCTGTGATCCTGAGGGTGTGATTGCGGTGGAGTCACTTGCGGGAGTGGCTTCACACCCTAGTTCGCCCTCCGTGGAACCCGTCACGGGAGGGGATGTGCACATTAAGGGACAGGGAATGTTAGTCACTCGATGATGAGCTGGACTAGGTGGGAATGTTATATTAACTGTGAAAGGAATACAAGTATTTATAGGGAGGTGTTAGCTAGGTTTACAAAGATTATATGCTTGAGGGAAAAGCTACCTATATTTACATATGAGAATAATATCTAATATATTTACTATATCTAAATATTATTGTTAATAACCACCACAGTAATAAACGTAAACATAAAAATTGAGTGGAAGTATCAAGCATTATATAGGGGAAATATATGGGTGTATGTAGGGGTGTTAATGAGACGAGACAACTCGCGAGCAATTCGAGATCGGCTCGGTCAAAGCTCGGCTCGAGAGTTTACCGAGTCAAAACCGAGCAAATGCTGGTTCGGCTCGAAAATGTCGCGAACGGCTCGAACTTGTGTGATTAGATAAGATATTATTCATATTTTATAAAATATTTTATCATGATTAATCTTCATATCATATATATTAAACGTCTTTCTAATTTACCAAATATTTTTACATATAACCTTCGAGACTTGTTGCTGAAAATCTCAAAAGAAAAATAAATAAAAAAACATTAACAATTATATAGGCTCGATGGCTCGAGCTCGTATTAAAGCTCGTAAGGTTGATAACAAGCACATTTTGTTAGGGTAAGCTCGAGCTCTGGTTTTGATTCTTCAGCATAAACCGAGCAAAACAAGCTCGGACTCGAGTGATAAAGTTTAAGACACGTAGAAGTGTAGGTAGTACACTCGTAGAGCGGAAATTAATTAAAAAACAGTAGCAGAATACCCAACGGACAGAAACGTAGAATTACGGAGTATTATCGTTAATACTTTGGCGGTGCGGTGCACTTTTTTGATCTCCTCAGTTTACACTTTTCCTGTTCAACAAATCAAATCCCTAATTCAAATCGGCTAATAATCACATCTAAAAATCAATCTCAACATTGAATCATCAATTCTGCTCAACATAATCCCCAGGTAATAAAATACATTTTAATTTCTTCAAACAATCTTTAATTTCCTAAAATGCGCTTACACTTTTTAAATTTTGATAATAACTATTAATTTGATAAATGCAGATGGATACGTCGCCGGAATTCGATTATTTATTCAAGCTGTTGATGATTGGAGATTCCGGTGTCGGAAAAAGTAGTCTTTTGTTGAGTTTCACTTCTGATACTTTTGAAGATCTCTCTCCTACTATCGGTACTCTCTTTAATTTCGTAATTAGGGTTAGGGTTTGAGTTTTTCGATGTTTTGTTTGTTATCGTTGTTATCGGTTGTATAATGTTGATGTTATTAATGTACTGAAATTTGTGACAGAAATTTTAAACCATAATAACTATCGATTGGGAGGGAGGGAGGGAGGGAGGGAGGGAGGGAGTAGGGAGGTGATTTGGTGGTAAGGTATTGTGAATTTGTATCTGACTCAGTGGAGTGGAGACCGAGCTTGAAGTTACGGGTTAAAGCATAGATGAACAAATTTACGTAGAATAGTAATGCAATAGAGTTATATAGGTAAAGATCGAGAATAAAAAAGTTTCATCGTGTAGGGGAGCTCAGAGCTCCTGCTAGCTCTCTTGCTTTGTCCCTGATTTGAGGTACATTGCACGAAAATGCTGGACTTATCTGTGAACACATTGATAAGCTCGTAATTCTACCATCTTTTCATCATGTTTTGAGCACAATAAGTCGACATTTGGAAGCGGTTTTATGTGATTTATGTCATTTCTACCAACTCCGAGTGTCAAGATCATTATGAAGATTTAATGAGGTTTCAAGTGGTGCATGGAGTCCAACTAAGACCCAAGGAAGGCATAGGAAGAAGCTACAAAAGATCAAGTGAGAAGCCATCCAAAGCAACAAACAAAAGAGAAATTGAAGACACGAATCCAGCAGCAAAACCGCACGGTGCGGTTTTCTCAGACTCAAAATCCTCACAAATGTATGGCCCTGAACTAATATGGCCATTAGGCGGAGTAGGTTTAGAAGGCAAAGATCATTTGTTGCTCGTTATTTTAGATTTTTACCCTGGTTGGGAAAGAAAATCGAGGGGTCCATACTTCGTAGAGGCGATAATCAGATTTCTGAAAGAAATTCAGGCAGTGTTTAATAATGCATTTAAGGTGACTGGAAATGGTATATGCCTATATACGAGTTCAAGAGAGAGATGCCGTGTAGCTGAAAAGGACAGCTCAGCTATATACTTTATCGTGGCTTTTAGCCTTTCAGAACCTACGAAAGCAAACACGCATACACGTATGTTTTGCAGAAATTTATGTCTGCACTTCTATTCTGAGAATCAAATCACCATTTCGGACGCTAGAATTTGGTCAAATCTCTCTAACCGCTATGTGTTAAAGTTTATGTGCAATTAAAACAATTGTCTGAACTCCCGGCATGGTGCCATGTCTCGTGCTTCCATCCTCTTGTGCTAAGATGTATAGCCATTGTCTTTTTTAATTGTATTTTTAGTTCAAAAAAAGCACTCGAACGTTTTAATCCCGAGACTAGTGAGGCATTAGCCAAAACGCCTCCGTGTGACTTGCCTCATGCGTGCCTGCTAGACAACTGTAGTTTGCAAGGCACAATACCATGGAATTTTCTAGTTCTTTTATTATACCCTTCTCTTTAGCATACTATTCCGAGCTTTTAATCATTACCATGTTAATCTTCTTCGAAATCCAAAATAAGGTTGCAAAAAATTTATTTGGATACAACATCTTTGGTTTTCAAAAGCAATGTTTTCCGGCTCGTCTAAGAGGCATGTGTCTTGTCGCCTCGGTTCTCTTTGGACCTTTCTAAAACTAAATTTTGTATTGTTATATGCATAGCGTTCAGCAAAACATCTTAGATGATTAGAAGTGTACTAGTTTGATGTTCTTCTAAATTAGTAAAAGAATTCAGTAGCTTTCTGCATTTGTACTAAAAGACTCAAGGAATGAAATCACTATGAATTGAACAGGTTTGATAGGCTGTAACCTAGCATACTATTCCGAGCTTTTAATCATTACCATGTTAATCTTCTTCGAAATCCAAAATAAGGTTGCAAAAAATTTATTTTGATACAACATCTTTGGTTTTCAAAGCAATGTTTTCCGGCTCGTCTAAGAGGCATGTGTCTTGTCGCCTCGGTTCTCTTTGGACCTTTCTAAAACTAAATTTTGTATTGTTATATGCATAGCGTTCAGCAAAACATCTTAGATGATTAGAAGTGTACTAGTTTGATGTACTTCTAAATTAAAAGAATTCGGTAGCTTTCTGCATTTGTACTAAAAGACTCCAGGAATGAAATCACTATGAATTGAACAGGTTTGATAGGCTGTAACGTAGTGGCTAGCTCAGACATGTTCATCTAGAAAGTTCACTTTTTATGGGTCTAATGATAGACAGAGAGTACATTCTACTGTTTATTATGGCTTTGGATAAACATAAAGGTAGTTGCGAGGGAACTTCATGTGGATAATGGGCTTGAGCTTATATTATTTTTTGGCTTTCATTCACTGTTTCATTTTGATTTTGCTTTACTTTTCCCTGACGTTTATCTTCTGCTTTTATCTTTCTTCTTACTCCTCTTCCCCTTTATTACCTGTGGAAATGGTGTTTTGAAGGCGAAGTTCATTGCTCCCGTATTTATACTAATTTGTGTTGTTGCAGTACAAATGTGAGGGGTTACTAACAAATGCAAGGGGTTTTTTGATTTTAATATTAACTACTGGTAGTATCTAATTAGAGAAATGTGGAGGGTTATGTTTAAAATTAGATGTTAAATAGACTGGTTTACGTTGCATGTTTTATTTGTTGGTGTTGACTTATAAGTTCACGTTGCATCTTGTGCTTGTAGGTGTTGACTTTAAAGTTAAGTATGTAAACATTGGGGGCAAAAAACTGAAGCTTGCTATCTGGGACACAGGTAACATCTTGCTACTCATAGATGGATCACAAGGCCTTTCTTATACAATTTCTGTTTGGTATTTGATTAGTCGCATATTTGTGTGTAGCTGACTACTGATATTGATCTTATTTCACGCAAATATTACTAGGCCACTGAATGTCTAATTTTAAAATTAAGTAGTGATTTCGTAAGTTAAAAGAAGGAAGTATTAAAAATAGATCTGTTGTTTTTTTTTTCCAAAAAAGAACACTCTTTGAGAAGTACTTTTGTCTGCATATGAACATTTGTGGTATAGATCTGTTGTTTTTTTTTTTTTTTCTAAAAAGAACACTCTTTGAGAAGTACGTTTGTCTGCATATGAACATTCGTGGTATAGGCACATCAGTCGAGTAGTAAGACTGTAAGAGCCTCTGTATGAGCTTATGGGTGTTTCCTTATGCTTTCACTGCCTATTCAACATGTCAGCTACGATTTCTATAATAAGCTGTCAAGCTGTCATTGTGATTGCGAGGCCTTCACTTCATATAAAAGAGGGTTGACATACATTCACTTCTTTAACATGCCCCTCAAAATCTACAATTTTGCTTTAAAAATTATGTTATTTAATTTGAGATTGAAGCTTAATTCAGCCTGCTTTCTTGTCATCTTTTGACGTAGTAAGCGCTTAAGGACCAACTCCAAAATATTATTGTTTTTTTTTTATAGCAACGAACTTCTTTTAAGGAATTAAATCTGATGTATTGTCTTGATAATGCCAAATGTACTCTCTCGCAGCCGGTCAAGAAAGATTCAGGACGTTAACAAGTTCATACTATAGAGGAGCACAAGGGGTTATCATGGGTAATTATTCAATTCTTTTAATGTCTCTTAATAGCAATTTCTAGGACGCATTGTTGCTCTAAAGCTGAAATGACATCGAAGTACAAGTGTACAATATACTCTTTTGATATTTTTGTAACTCCCGCCGATCTTGATCCCTATTGAGTACATTATAGTAGGCTTTTTTTTTTTTAAAAAAAAAAAAATACGACATTCAAGAGTTTCTATAGTTCCTATTGTTATTTTTCTTGTTGTTTATCATTGCATTTATCTTCATGTTACAAAAATGGGAATTCATCGTAGATTGATCTGTTAGATATAGGATTCTAGGAGCATGCTGCATGTTAGTGGCCCTTTTGCTATCTCTAGAACAAGTTGGATATTCAAGCCAGCCAGGTCGTAGACCAAATAGGTTTTTTTCCCGAGTTAATTGAAGACAAAGAACTTCACAAAAGATTCAGTAAAAAGGTTGCAACTGTTCACGATTCATGTTATCCAACACTGTCTAGGCCAGATCTTTTTAGAAGATGTGAATACTTTATTTTTTCCTTTTCCCTTGATCAGGTGTGGCATTATGAGGGAATAAGTTGTTGCTCCAGGCTAGCCATCCTGGTTCTTTATATAGAGTTTAAAGGAAACACTCGCAAGATGTTCACAATGTGTTATAGAGTTCGTTACTCATAACCTTTCCACAAAGGTCTACAATGTGTTATCGATTTTTGGTTGCAAAAAGCATATTGGTATTGGGTATCTTAACTTTAGATCTGAAACTACCCTTCAGCCAAGTGGGACTTTTTTATGAGCAATCAATCACAATACACCCCAGAATGAGTGTGAACTAGACATCTATCTTGGATGTAAGACTCTATAATATCTGGAGTTGGTCGGATTTTGGTGCTACGAAGTGTGCATGGATGGGAGTTGCATGCATTTGCTTTGAAGCTGCCTGTTACTCATGAAGTTAGTAGAATTTGTTTTAGGCTGCGAATCCTAGAACGCTTGCTTTGCATTGTGCGACATTTAGTTTTGAGCTCTAAAGCAATCAGCAAAACCCATCATTATGGTAAGTACATACCATCAGCTAGTCTCACAATTAGTTGCTAATCTGCACTTGTAACACGTCTAAATGTAGTCCATAATTTCATCACATGTCCTTTTCGATAGCTTTCCGTTTGATTTTGCCATGTTGAAGTAGGAATCTTCCCAATCGTGAATTATAGCTTTCAAATTCAGCATTTTGAGACCACACTGACCAACCCTATCAGAATAAGCTAGGGTTATTGACACAACTCATCATCACACTAGATGTACTTTTGGCCTTTTGGGTCACATGAGTGCTTGGGTTATCCCGCTTAGCGGTGTTTTTAGGAAGTGTGCCCTCACCACGTGATTGTCAAAGATGGCTTCATACACCGTTTTATTGGTTGTGCTTGCATCAATTTTGATCACCATAGTTAATATGAACCCTAGGTATAGTTTACAACAATTTTCATACATTTACGACATCATGCCTCTGTAAAGCGGGCCCAACGTGAACTAGAACAGTTATACTCAACACCCAAGGACTGCCTTGACCAAGTGTCAGAATTTGTGATTGTTAACACAAACTCCTAGAGATCCCATGACCACACCCCTATAATGGTGCAGCACTCCATGGTACGGTAAATGAGGCATGGTGAGTCAAGATATTACTACACTGCTGGGCACCCAAACCTCCCATTTAGGTGTAAGGCTCACCAAGGCGACAAAGGCCTGTGATGATGAGGCGCAAGACGGAGTAAAAATTGAGTTAATGTGTTACAGAGAAGGAAATAACAAAAGAGTTGGAAGAAGAAAAAGAAAAGTGCCCTGCTAGCCATGGCTTATTTACAAGGCACACATAAGGGGCTCTGAGGCGTGTTAGCTGGTGCCCCACTGCACTTTTGGCATAAGGCGCACCCTTTATAACTATGACCCCAAACATAGGATGTGTGTTTGGACATATTAAACTGTCATAGAGTTTTTTTTTTTTTTACTTGCACTTTTATTGAAACCTCTGGGCGGTTTCTTTGACATAGGGTAATTGCATTTGTGGCGCATACTTAATTTATGTCTCAGACAGCTTATGTGAATTATTGTTCCTGTTCCATTGTTTAAGGCAATCTGGTACATTGAACATATTTTTTAGACTTACTTTTGGCTTTGTAATCGTGATGTGAGCTCTGATGTTTACTTTGTTCGAAACAGTTTATGATGTAACAAGGAGAGATACATTTACCAATCTCCGTGATATATGGGCAAAGGAAATTGACCTTTACTCCACTAATCAAGACTGTATCAAGATGCTTGTAGGAAACAAAGTTGACAAGGTACATGGTGTCAATGTTTCATTCCTCCTGTCTTTTGATTCTGCATTTACATTTGTTTTACTTGTGATAGGGTAGAAGATGGATATTAAGTGTAGCCATTTTAAGGAAGACACGTGGTTGGGCTTTGAAGTACTAGGAGTTTTTGGCTATATTTCCATTAGTAAAAATTAAGTGAAGATGGCTGTGTAGGTTTATGGAAAGTTTCATATTTGAAGTCCAACCTGTCGTCACATTTTTTTTGAATACATTCACAAAGTTGTGCTTTTTTCGGGTTTGTTTGCCTTTCTTCGGCGTCCAACTTGTCTCTTCTTCAGTTGTACCTATGATAACAAATGGCTCATGTTTTTTATATTGTCCTTACGAGTAAATGCATATATTTGACCTAAACTACTTTTTTCATTATGTCAATATGATAGGAGAGTGAAAGAGTTGTGACGAAGAAAGAGGGAATTGACTTTGCTAGAGAGTATGGATGCCTATTTATTGAATGTAGTGCGAAGACTCGTGTAAATGTGCAACAATGCTTTGAGGAGCTTGTTTTGAAGGTAAGCTTTTATAATTTCTTATTTCATGTTATGTATGTGTTCATTACTTACTTACATTATCAATACTGGCTGGTGCTGTTACCTGGTAGATCCTTCGCTACATAAGTGATCGGGTCTTTTCATTACCAAGTTTACCTTTACATTTCTTCTGCGATTATTTTGTATTGGTTTCTTCTTTCATTTTCTGCTGAATACATTTTTCTTTTTGACAAATGTAAAAAGGATGCAATTACATAATGTTGAGGCTCTTTGAGCCTTTATTACATCAAAATCTGTTATAATTTTGTAACATTTAACTAAAACTAGCATTATCACAAGACTGTAACACCATTTTGGGGACGTTAAGGCCTTAAAGGTGGTAACCCTTCTTCGGTGGTATGGATCCTTGTGTGTTGGCAGTTTGGCACCCGTTTACTGAAAAGATTAGTAGAATTATTGGCCTTTGTGTGGCGGTTATGATAATCATGCGTCCGGTTTGGGTTGGCTTCGCCATAGTATGGTTTTCAGTGGTGTCGTTTTTAAGGGATTGGTTGAGAGAAGGTATTTGTCCCTGTTCATCTGTGTGCTGCTGGGGTTCTTGGTCCATTGGTACTATGACCGTAGAGTTTGATCACCCAGATGTAGGACCAAAGCTGAATACATAATTGGGAGCAATAATGATCAGCTCTAATAAATGTACATGACCAACAGACGATAGCTATTGTACGCATTGCATTTGATTTTGTTCTCCAAGTTGACAAGTCGAGTTAAATGTCTTTGCAGTCTGCATTTACGATTACAAGCACAATGTACTCTTAGGCCCTTAGTCTGATGGTGCTCACATAATTACTAATGTAATGTGTATAATGTTTAGAGTTTGCTTCTATGAATTACAATTGGTATTGGTATTGGTAGTCTGGGAGAATTAAACATTCTATCTGGAATGAAAATCTTGTGTCCTATATACCGCCCCATCTCTTGTCCCATTTAATTTCTTCTGACACACCAAATTAAGGCATTGGCTGCCCATTACTGAATTAATCTGGTGATGTGTTGGGAGTGATGAATGAGACGGGAAAAGGGAAACCAAATGAGATATGGGATATCCTCACTCCATTCGTGGCTACGGGTTCTATGGTTGTGAATTTAGAGGTGGCAATCAGGTCAGTCGGGACGGGTTTGGATCCGGGTTGGTTACATTTTAGGTCGGGTCATCATCCGGTGTCAAGCCTGGGTCGGGTTTGGTTCAGGTCAATATTGGGTCTAACAGCAATTCAGCATATATATCTATCCTACGTAATTTAATTTTGGATGGGTAATTTCATGTTAAAACAATGTATGTGTGTATTAGTTTTAGTTTTTCCGGAGTAACTGAAAACAATTAAGATAAATGTTAAATCGGTCTTATTGGCACCGGCTTTCGCGAAAGTGGTAAGTTAATTCATTACCGGGGCATATATCGGGTTGTGTCACTATCAGGTCACACAAGTCGGTTCAAGTCAGGTTCGGATTGAATAAATAAGGTTGCTATCGGTTATGGGTTTAGCCTCGGGTTGGGTTGAGTTGGTTTTGGTTCACCCAATTTTCGGTTCTATCTTGTTGAGTTTCGGGCTGTTCGGATAG
This sequence comes from Silene latifolia, assembly GCF_048544455.1. Taxonomy (NCBI): domain Eukaryota; kingdom Viridiplantae; phylum Streptophyta; class Magnoliopsida; order Caryophyllales; family Caryophyllaceae; genus Silene; species Silene latifolia. The sequence continues at coordinate 172,234,653 of NC_133527.1, read as the reverse complement.
GGCCAGCTTTTGCCAGCTCTAGTTGTAACTTGTAATTGTCGCAATTGGTTCTGATTTTCTTTTGTTTAGTGGTCAATTTGATCAATTGGTTTGTAACTACTCCGTATTATATAATTTTGGTAAGATGACGGTGAGAAATTTTGTTCCATAAATGCAGATTTTGGACACCCCTAGCTTAATAGCCGAGGGCTCAGCCGGAGGAAAGAAGAACATCTTCAAGCAAAAACCACCTGAAGCTGATGCATCTACAAGTGGCTGTTGCTGATGCTTGCTCTTGAAAATTTTGCAGGTTTTCGCAATGCTCTTTCTCGTCAAACTTTTTACTTGGATCTATAGGAAGCTGATAGGTTCCCTCGGGTGTACATGTTGTGCGCTACTAGCTGGGGAACATAGTCTGTGTTGTGCTTACTTGTAATTTTCCTTGGCTTCAGTTGATTGTCGTGTTGATTGAAAACTGTTAGTGTGTGAGTCTCTTCTTATATGGAACTTTTCTACTCCGTATAATCTAACAATTCCGTAGGTGTACGCATCAAAATGGTGTTTTGGGTGTCTTCTCCAATGTAAATGCTTGTGGTCTTCTGGAGGATCACAAATTCATTCCGTTGAAGGTTATTTTGTGTATAACTTTTAGTTTTCTTTCACTCTAATCTCCTTTTTTTATCATAATTCCGTTTTGTTTTACTATATTTTGGAGCATATTTTTTCCTAGAATATTTGTGACGTAAAAAAATATTGCCAGCTAAGAGATCGTCTAACTCGAGACTGAGATGATCAGCCAATTAATGTTGAGAAACAGTAGCCGTGAGAAGATATAGTAAACATACTTTTGGTGATATATGATTGAGCAGAAATAAGTGAGAAATCTATATCTACAATTCTACATTTATGTTCGTCGGACTCAGGCTAAAAACATGGCAATTAGAAAGTTTGGGTTTTGAGACTTAAGATTGAATTCTGTTATGCTGCACCAGAAAATGATCGACAGTTAAATAAAGCATCGAAGCAAACTTGCTTATATTTTGTGTTGGATATGGATACTAGAATAGCTGTCTCTCTAAGATGCCTTCCTTCAGCTCCATTATGAGTCGTTTGACTCGTTTCATCACATAACTTTGTTCATTAATGGAAGCCATAGTAGCAACATTAGTAAGCGGGTTTGTGGCGCGCATGAAAGTTTATGTGACGAACTATACGATTTCATTACAACCTTGTAAGAATTAACTAATCGCATGCGTGTAGCTTTGTTGGTTCGAGTTATGGCCCTATTTTACCAGTATTAGGGTTTAAGGTTGAGCTATTGCCTTTTTTTTTAATTATGATTACATTACATATGAAAATAGCTAAATCTTAATTAAACAACACAAACATAAAATTAAAAGGCACCACTAAATTAGATAACCATTATTATTAATACGTAATTATTGCTCAACATACAGGAACAAATATGTAGTAAATAAAAATAAAAAATTTCTTATGGGTTAAACTACGTAGCAACCCACTAGCTAGAATAAACTTATAAGTAATAATAATAGTAATAATGATAATAACTAATAATTATTATAACGTTAAATCTATAATTAATAACATATATATAGATTATATATGTAATCTAATGCCTTGGGCCCCTGGCAATAACTGAAAATTGGAGAGTCTGTGTGTAAGCACCTTTGTAGCGAAAACCGATTCGATCACCAGCTTTGAGGTTTCTTCTTTGGACGAAATCTCTACTCCATTTTTTACTCTCCAAATAATAACCATTATTCTTGAATGTAAACCTGTAATCTTTAAACTCTAAATTGGTATCAGTATCATGGATTAGCAACTTAAGAGATCCTTCACTCCTGAGGATACTTCTGAAACCTGGAATAAGACCATCGATGATATTGGCTTGCACGCTAGTGTGGTCATTAAGGTAAACTTTCTTAGCACCGGGTTGCACATCATCGCTCGTTAGTTGTACCTTAATTGGATATGATGCGTCGAGCTCTCGACTCCCGCCTTCACTACCCATAAAATCGTAATAGGTATTATCGCTTGGACGGTGTGCCATTGAAGGTTGATGTTGTTAACATTTAAGAATTTTGTGTGTGTGATTTGCGTTAAATGAAAAAGACATGCATGCTTTTTATATTGAAGTTTGTACGTGTAATAAGGAAATTTCTGCGTAAAACTAATGCTAGACATGCATGTTTTTTATATATATGATAGTTGATATTGAGATTTAATGAGAATATAAACACTTGTGTAATATTTACATAAAATCCTTGGGAGGAATCAAAATAAGAAAGTAGGTAATATTTAAAACCATCGCATTTTCTATAATGACTTTGCAGGATCCAAATTAAAATGAAAAAGGAATAGAGAATATTTGAACCGGAAGCATTTTCTATTAAAAAAAAATTAAAAATATAGATCGAAATAATATTGTGAAAGATAGGTATAAAATAAAGAATTTTTAGATTATTTTCTAAATTGCAGGTAGCTTTTAGATTTTATTTTCATAATAATAATAATACTAAGTTATAGCATAAAACACTTGTGTAATATTTACATAATACCCTTGGGAGAAATCAAAATAAGAAACTAGGTAATATTTAAATGGCATTTTCTATAATGACTTTGCAGGATCTAAATTAAAATAAAAAAGGAATAGAGAATATTTGAACCGGAAGCATTTTCTATTAAAAAAAAATTAAAAATATAGGATCGAAATAATATTGTGAAAGATAGGTATAAAATAAGGAATTTTTAGATTATTTTCTAAATGGGAGACAACTTTTAGATTTTATTTTCATAATAATTATACTAAGTTATAGCATGGTTAGAATTGTTATAAACACACACGTAATAATATAGTAATAATATCCTATCATAATGTATCTCCTAGCTTTGGATCAAACTTGTCCCTTGTAGGGGTGTTCAGAATAAACCGAACCGAAAAACCCAAAAACCGTGCATTTTTAAGGTTCGGTGAATCGAACCGTTTCGACAAAGCGGTTCTTTGAACCGAACCGTTAACTTTATTATGGTAACGGTTCGGTTGAGGTTTTCAATTTTAGAAAACCGGTTAATCGAACCGTTTCACAAAAAAGTAAGCAAAAAATTAAAATATTATATAAAAAAGTTGATCTTTCGTTTAATTTTTGTAGTGTTTCCAAATTTAAAATCTGTTAAATTGATTAATACTAAAGTTTAACTAATTAACTTTATTGTTGAGTATAATATATAATGAAAATTAAATTAATTTACTGATAATATTAACGAAAACAGAAAAAAAAAGTATATGTAGAACGATTATAGGTTAATCGGTAACCAAACCGCAAATAACCGTTTACACCGGTTAACTGAACCGTTTTTAACCGTTAGAAACGGTGCGGTTTAGGTTTGGTGTTTTGCCAAACCGAACCGTGTGCGAACCGAATTAAATATGCGATTCGGTAAATCGAACCGCGAATGAACACTCCTAGTCCCTTGAATAGGGGTCAAAGCAAAGCACGAGCAACCTATTATCCTCAATTCATCATAGGTTTCCGCCTTTTTGAACAATATTTCAGAAGGAACTTGCCAAGACAAAACAGAGCCAGACAATTTATTGATAATGTGAGTGGCAGCTAGTAAACATTCACCCCAAAACTTCTTTGGAAGATTAGCAAACAAATCAAGGCTCTTGCGGTCTCAATCAAGTGTCTATGCTTCCTCTCTACTCTACCATTCTGTTGGGGACAACTTGGTGCACTTTTCTGATGCAAGGTAAAAACAATCTATCACAAAGGCTGCTGCACAATCTCAGTCTCATTATCACTCCTAACTAGACCTGTCAAACGGGTCGGGCGGGTCGGGTCCCGGGTCGGGTCATACGGGTCGGGTCATACGGGTCACGGGTCGGGTTAGGGTCAGAATACGGGTCAAAAAATAATTTTTAACGCCTTTTTTAAACGATTTTTTTAATTTAAAAAATATTTTTTAAAAAAATTAAATATATTTTAAATTATTATTTTAGTCATATTCGTCATATACAATAACTATATTGATATAATTATTAAAATAAAGTTTTTTTAATAATTATTTTATTATTAAATATTATAAAGGTTATATAAAATTGACTTTTTAGTTGAATTTTTAATTTTAATTAATAAAAAAATAATTTTTTAACTATATTTTCAAATATAATATATAAATAATAATATTTTTAATAAAATTCCTGATTTTCCCTTGACCCAACGGGTCGACCCGTTCGGGTCGGGTCTCGACCCTAAAATAAAGGGTCATTTCGGGTTCGGGTCAAACGGGTCGCGGGTCAAGAAAACCGGGTTTGTAACCCTAAGAAAACGGGTCGGGTCGGGTCGGGTTTACGGGTCGGGTCGGGTTTTGACAGGTCTACTCCTAACCACTTAATCTGAGCTAAAAAATCTTTGATAGTCTGAAAAACTTGGTATTTATCCTTCAAAAGGAATGTTCAAGTTATCCTAGTGTGATCATCCACAATGGTCAGAAAGTAAGTAGCCCTAGTCAATGAAGGTCTTTATAAAGGGTCCCCAAAGATCAATATGAACCAAATCAAAAGAAGAGTAAGAAAGAGAATCACTTCTATTATATGGACATATGGTAATTTGTGCATTTTTGCCAAATCTAGATGTTTCATCTTAGATAATGATGAGTGGCCTAATCTTGCAGGTAACAATTCTATAACAGAAGTACAATCTTTATTGTTTTTATAAGCAGAATTAATACTAAGTTGTGAACTACTATACAATTTTCAACGGCGGTAAGAGACAGATCACAATAACCTCTTCTCTGATACCATGTGAAATTGAGAAGGACCAAGTGATCCAGGCGCCATTGATGATGTTGAAGGTTACCATTGATGAACACAAAAGAAATATCTAGATATTATGTGAGAAAACAGAACATGTAAATAGTTAAAATGTACTGTACAAGGGAGACTTCCTTACATACATTGTACAACAAAATGTAACTAGAAACTTCTATGTACAATAAGTTATAATAGAATGGGGAAAGTGGCAAATAAGCCCAATACGTTTGACCTTATGTGCATATTAGCCCCATGTCTTTCTATTAGTGCAAATCAACCCCACTACTTATACTTTATGTGCAATTAAACCCAATTGAAAATATTCAGATCAATTTCTCTGCGGAAAATAATGAAATGGCACCGGAAAGACGACTAGGACTGATTTAGTTGATTAAAAAAGAAACAAAACATGATTTTTATCACATATACAAAGTTGTTCAATCGGGTGAGAGATTGAAGAACAAGCAGTTGAAGAATCCTAATATGAAAAATGCAAATTTTGTTCAATTAGATGAGAAATTGAAAATCCCTAAGTTGGGTGATGCAGATGTTGTTCAATTGGATGAGGAATTGAAGAACCCTAATAAATTGGATGAGAAATTGAAGAACCCTAATTTTGGGAAATGCAAATGTTGTTCAATTAGATGAGAAAACAAAGAAAAAGAAGAGTAAGAGGGATGATTTGGAGAAAGAATGCAAGATGAAAAAGTATGGCAGTGTTGTTGTTGATGATGATGACGGTAAAAAGGGTGAAAAAGAGAAGGTAAAAGTCATATATCTCAGTCCTAGTCATTTTTCCGGTGCCCTGTCACTTTTTTCGGTGAGAAATTGGCCTGAAATCTTTAATTGGGCTTAATTGCACATCATGTATATTTTACGGGGTTAATTTGCACCAATTGGAAGTTATGGGGCTAATATGCACATAAGGTCAAACGTATGAGGCTTATTTGCCACTTTCCCGATAATAGAATTGATCAATTTATGCAGTCAACTAACCAGGCTTAACTAACTATTCTTCATAACCAAAAATTAGAGGTGACTAAATGCGGGATTGGGCTGAACATAGGTCAGGTTCACGTTAAATTTTCGGCCCACGGACAAGCGGATTAGCGGGTTTGAGACGGGTTAATGGGCTAGGCTTTTGTATTTTTCTTAAAATGCCTTGTTCGTACCCGCTTATTTTGCGGGCGGGATGAACTTGGCTCAATGGACGAGACGACCCATAAATAGCTCTACCTAAAATGGGTGGAAACATAAGGACGTGGGTTTGTGGAGCGCATGAAGGTGGGTGGGTCATAAATCATAATCATATTACTAAGTATAATAAAGGGGGATGTGAAACTTGGTCAAGAGCAAGGCTAGTCCAATTTTGATGGTCAGAGTGACGTCCATTTTTGCATGAACAAATTTGCAAATGTCATCTTCAACTTTATTGTTTATTGGATGCTGGTTGCCCAAACTTAGTCTCATTTTTGTCCACTTTCTCACCTTAGATACACATGTTTCATCTTTTTTTTGGAGTTTCAAAACATTACCCAATTCATCAATTCTTTTTTTCTTGACCAAATGATTTTAGTTTGAAAGTCCGGGTGGTTTTCTAATCCCTTGTAAGCAGAGGTGGAGTTTGTGTAGTGCCGGAGATATGGAAATGGCCGCCCAGGCATAGCCCATGGTGCATGGCGTGTTGTGCTTGGGAAATTCATCTACTTTAGTCTTTTTCTTTGTATTTCGGCTCAAGCATGGCCCATACTGCATACTGGGTCGTGCCAATTCCGTGTCTTGCCAAAATGGTCTGTGAATCATGCTGGAGGAATGCTAGCCCAACGGCTCACGTGCCTAGTTTTATCTCTACATTTGCCAATAATACAATGACTTGATCTTGTGAATACAATGTCGACAACAATATCAATGTCATATACTTGTATTTGAATGAAGTGCAATGAGGTAAAGTCGTAAAGGGGATCAAATCTACGTAAACATGTAGCCTTATGTATGTAATTTCCATACAAATAGACCGTTTTTAGACGATTCATAATAAAAATTTACGAGTGACATGAAATTTTCAAAATCCAAGTCATTAGTCATTACTCATTAGGGTCACAAAGAGTACAAACATAAAAGAAGGGTCCCTAACTCCTTTCCTAGTTTCCTTGCATTGATATTTCCACTTCAAAGAATTAAACTAGTACTACTTCACAAAGACCCTACCTTTCCCAATAATACCCTTTTAGACCTCACAAAAAAAAAAAAGCAAAAAAACTAGACATGTTTTGGGTCCTTAACCCACATGGATCTAAGCAGCTTTAACAGCATTCTTGCTCTTGTCTTGACTCTCCCATTACACTGACTTTGTAACAGCAACAACAGCTGTGTTAATATTCCTCCACATATTGCAGCTTCCCTTACTTCTACTGATTCACAACATAACATCATTAAACAATTTACTGCACTTTCACTTCCTTGATCATCTCCTGATACTCTGAACACCATCTTAATTACTGCTTTTACCCCATTTTTTACCTCATTTGTGATAAATGTTTGTTTTCCGGTTTCCGATTCTAACACCATTTCAAGTGCTTTTGTTGCTTTGGGTCCTAAGTTGTTTTCTTTCCCTTCCACTTCCATAATGTACTTCACTAATGCATGGACTATCCCTTCTTTAACCAAGGATTCGCGGTATGCTTGTTCCGAGCTTGATAATATTGCTAGTATGGCTTTCAGACTAGCTTCCGAAACCTCGAAACTGAAACTCTGTTGGTTATCATTTAGTGAAGTGATTAACCCTTGAATGAATTTGCTATCATTAGCAATTTTGTTAGCTAATGGTAATTCTTCTTCTTCCAATGATGTGAAAATGACTTGTATTAAGTTGCATAACCTTACTTTGACCATAAAACTTGCTTCTTTGAATAAAACTTTGAAATTCTCAAACTTAGACTCTTCCATGAGCAAATTCAAATCTTTCTTGCAACAAAAGGGAATCAATTTTAGGGCAAAATCAAGTGATTTCTCCACCAATTCCATCATTTCTTGATTAAACTTTCCTCCAAAAACCAAACTCAACAAAATTGAGAAAAACCCAAGTTGGATTAAACCTTCATTTTTACATGGCAAACCTTGTAACAAGAATCTAACTTGCTCAATAACTTGTATTTTTTGCTCGAAAGACGATTCTTCGGATTCAAGAACTTTCTTGTATGAAATTAGGGACAGATTATATGAAGAACCCACTTCACAAAACTCATAAAAATCATGATTAAGATCATAATCATGATTATTAGGCTTAGCATCAAGCCATTGATGAATTAAATGTGTGAGAGTATGATTAGGAACTAAAGATAAATCATGAAGTTTTTGCATAGTAACAGGACAAGTAAGGTTTCCTGCAGCAAACCATTTCAGAATGCAAGACCTGTCATAAGTTTGGCCTGTGGATAATGTTACAGGATCACTAAACAACTCTAGACTTATTGGACATGTGAACAATTCAGGTATTGTCATTCCAATTTCTTTCATCATGAACTTCTAAAAGAAATAAAAAGAATTTTTTTTTGAGACAATGAGAATGAGAATCAATTAATAAAAGAGAAGGAATATTAAAATCGAAAGTAATTTCGACGTTTTTTCTTGGATAAGTAGTTTTATTTAGGCTAAAAGTGAAGGAGTTGTCGAGAATCGATACTGGAATGAAGTGATCTAATCTTATAATGAAATGTAAATGGTCTTGTTATTTAAGTTAAGTGTGTGTATATATATATATAGGTATTATTTTATTTTATTTTTTGGATTTAAAGGTATCTTTTTGTAAAGGTAAGGTAATAAGAAGAGCAACCTTGTGGGTCTCAACCTCTCACTTTCGAACCTCGCAAAGCGTAATTTTATGGGGTGTTGGGTCTGCGTCTTGAATATGTTAGTCATCATTTCGAACGACTTTTGCTACTATATAAATTCTGTAAATCAAACCCTAACAGTTATGCATATCATAACTTTCTAAATCTGAATCTAAAATCAGTAATACTCCGATATCAATGAAACTCTCTTTCCTTCTGCCCTATAGATCTAGCTAACATATCGTTAGTGAATCACGACGGAAATCTATGTTTTGCTTTCTTTATCGTTTTCATTTATCTTTTCTCGCATCTGTTATAACACGGTTATGTCTTCTAAGTTTCGAGTTTATCATCTCTATCAAAGGGTGATTGATCTGTTATACATGATTTACGGGCTATCACGATACTCAGGGGTTTTATCAGTGCGCATCAAACATCCAAAAAAGAAAAAAAGAAAAGAAATAATGCAAAAAAAGAGGGAGACAATGGACAGTAGAGAAGGGAGGAAAATGTGGAAAAAGTGTAAAAATACAAGATGAAAACATTGGCAACCAGACATCTAATCTAGAGGTGGTGGGCTTATAATAATAGTGGGATAGTCAGAGTGAAATACAATTGAATAATTCACTGCCTAAAAAGTAAGGTCCCCACTTTTCCTATATGTCTTCCTAATTTTAATTAACACCCTTAATTAAATGATTAGTATACTAATCAAGAAGGAGATACATATTGAGTAAAGCTGACCTACATTTAAGGGGAAAAATGGTAATCAATACTGCCTTTGAATACTTTTTTTGTTTGTGTTTTTAGTGTTGGATGTGCATGGGTACGTGGATTCAAGTCTGTCATTTATCCCCAAATTTGAGTAAGGTAGTATGAAGTTGTGAGATTTGTCATTAGAGCTGTAAAATGTAGCGGGCCAATTCAACTCAGTCGGGCTTCGTTGGTCACTTGGTTGACTTCTAGCAGCTCAGCTAGTACTAAGCCCAGCCTAGCGCAACCCGACCTCTCCCTTGAGTAGGGCTACTGCTCACATTTCATAGGGCCGACAGCCCTATCCTGTTCCAAAACGAAAAAAGGAAAACATAGGGACACCCTTGTCCACTGCTAAGTGGGCTGGGCTCGGGTTGGACGAAATCAAGCCATCACTAAGTCGGCCAAGCCTGGTGTCACTTATGTCGTGTCTGGGTTGCTGCGAACCCTCGGTTCGGCCCGACCCGGCCCAGTCTGCCATGGCTCGGCACACCCCTACTTGTAACTACGACGTGTAGTTTTAAGTAAGAGTAATTAGTTAAAATAAATAGGAATTCAAATTTATCCATGTTTATTGGACTTATTTATAAATTTTAAAGTTTATAGACTCGTTTATCTAGTTTTTATGCTCTTTACAAAATTTATTGAAACTTGTACATTCGTTTATCTAGTTTTTGTGCTCCGTTACAAAATTTATTGAAACTTTGTACATGAGTAAGAACTTTGTAAACGAATTGAGTGCATTTAAAAAAGTAACTAAATTAACTTTAAAGCTAACTTAATAACTTTGTGAAGGAGTTTAGTAACTTTACAAAGGAGTTCAACAAAAATAATACTAGTTGTAATTAAAATCAGATAATCACGTGTAAGATTAATTGTATATGTAAACTTGTCATAAGACATTTATCTTAACCAATAGACTAAGACACCTTCAATTATACAACCGCGAAAGTAGAGATTAACCCTCATAACTTTCAACGATTGTGAGATTAATCCCATAAATTACAAACTAGGTTAGATCCCGTGCATTAAATGCACGACTTATATAGTTTTTTTTTTATTTCTACTAAATTAGATATATAATAGTGATATCTCATTAGTTGTTAATTTTTCTCATCATTGCATTTTATTTTGAGGAATAAAAAGTTGAAACTGAAAATTGATTAAAAGAATTGAGTAGTATGTTGAAATGTCTTTTTGTAAATATTTTTTTATACCGCAAAGCTAATGATTCCAATTTAGAAATTTTCTCAATTTTTTGTCTCGAAAGTAATTAAAATTGTTTATAATTTTGTTTTATACATAGTATGAGTCAAGTCATTCTCAAATAATAGAATCGGTAAAATATTTAGTAAATCATAGTTTGATACATTTTTTTTATTAAAATATTTTAATTAAAAGATTATAGATTGGGGTTTAGTCAAAAAAAAATTACTTTGATGAAAAGATTAATTTTAATGAACAGATAATAAGTTAATTAAATAAGTTATTATAATTATTAGTTACCTTACTTAGTTAATCCCCCTTAAACTAAAAGAATAAGAAATCTCTAAAGTTTTCCCGCCTAAATGAATTAGGCTATAAATGGGCTTCATAACATCATATCTACAATTGGGCCATCTTGATTAATTTTGACTTAAGTTATAAATGAGATTCATAATATCATATTTACAACTGGATCATGCTGATTAATTTCATACAATAAATAATTTCTATATACCATTTAAAAAAGGGATAATATTCTTTTAATTTGTATAGACACATTAACAGATATTCTTATTTTGTTACATACATGAAATTGCACTAATTATATGTACAATGTGATATAAATATTTTTACTTATGATATATTTTTTTTACACTTTAGCTTAATATCCATCTTTGCTCCATATTATATGAAAAATTAAATTTTGATTACTTTTTTTTAATTGTTTATATAACGCCTTCAAGATATAGTGATATAACTAAAACAACCTTTTATTAAAAAAAAGTTAATAAAATAATTTTAGTAAAACAGACAATCTTATACGGAATAAAAAGTGTTTGAACAATCTCTTTTCTAGCTCTTAATACAAAATTACTAATAATAAATTTTATAATTAAATTTCAAATGGAGTTAAATACCAATAGTATAATTATTAAATTCTCTAATATTTTTATCTAAAAAACCCCGCATTTGCGCGGGATCTATACTAGTTTATATATAATTGTTATTAGCTACCTTATTTAGAAAGATACGTTTTGGAGGGAAAATTTGCGAGGTTGCCTATTCATTTAGTAAATAGAGGATGTAGCAATTGTGCCCCATAACTTTGACAAAAAGTGAAATTTAACCTCGTTTTTATTTTTAACAAAAATATATCATGAAAGCATTTTATATTTAAACTCATTGTACATTAAATAATTCTTAATATTTTAAAAAGTATTTATGTAATTTATTAATTAACATAGTTTTTAAATAAATTTCGCTACAAATTATAAATTTTATGTAATTCATTCAAATTTTTTTTTTCCCGAAATGTATAATAAATTTCATACAATTTATAAATATATAAAAAAAATTTATTGTATTGATAAATTGTATAAATGGATGAAATTGATTTTTGGTGCAATTTTGGTTAGAAATAAAAAAAATGGATTCAATTTCACTTTTACTCAAAGTTATGGGGCCTAATTGTTACATTTGTAAGTTATGGACTTAATCTCACAATTGGTGAAAGTTATCGGGCTAATCACCACTTTAGCGATTATATAACTCATCCCCCTTAAACTAAAAGAATAAGAAAACTGAAAATTTTCCCGCCTAAATGCTTTTAACTAGAAATTGGGCCTAACTTTATCTAGATATGTATTGGACCTAATATATGGTCTTAATGTGTCAAAGTATCTTATCAAACACCGCAACTTTTATAGTTGGGCCAAATTTATTTTATTCATTATTATCTCATTAGTCAAATATATGTATTTTAAATGTCGTAAATTTTCTATTTAAAACATATGCAGATTTTACTCATATTATTAAAATCAGTGTGCTTTTCACTTTTTTATTCTTTAAATTTTTTTACTCCGTTTAAATTTTTACTCTGTATATCGTAACAAAAATTACAAAAATAGTTATATGCTTCAAATGCAAAAAAAAAATAAGCATAAGTTTTTGTAATTAAACTAATAATCTTCCTTTTTTAATCATAAATTTATTCTGATAAAAATGTAAAATTCGTTCTATTTTAATTCTTAGTATTTTTACACATTAACAATTGTAGATAATTACAAATAAAATTCAAAGTTCATTTATATATTATTATTATTAGCTCTAATTGTTAAGTTCTCTATACGTGACATTCTAAAATACCGTGCATTCGCACGGGCACTATACTAGTAATCAATCAAAAGTATATGGTCAAATCCATAGTGAGTACGAATTCATTGATCAAAATAGACTCAGCCGGAGTATGTAATTAATCTCCCTATATACTAAGAGAATACAAATTATGAAAAGTATTCCCTCTAAAATGCACTTCATTAAATAAGGAAACAAATAAATAAATTTTTCTTTCATTAAACCATTATACTTACATTAAATTATAATCTCTTCATAAACTCTAATTATAATCTTTTTAATTGAAAATATGGTTTGAGAATTAGAAAATGAAATCATCAAAGTATACATTTTATGACATTACACAATTACTTCGATTTGTTTTGCCAATCAATTTTTTTTCCCTCAAATCAAAAATGGAATGAGATGAAATGAAATTAGTGAGATGTCAATTTATTTTGGATAAAAACTAAATTAACGGCTATTATGATCATATCCACTTATCATATCTGGTTTTATTAACAACGTCATCCGTTAATATTGATGTTTTTAGTGGATGCAGTAATATAATATTTTTTTAAAAATAATGTTGACAAAATAATTTTAGTAAATATAATCTTATTCAGGTTAAAAGTTAAAACTATTGAAGTTTTTCTTTTCCAACCTTTAATATGAAATATTAGCAATAGTTGATTTTATTATTAAATTTTTAATGGAGTTAAACAAATACGGAGTAACAATATTATAATCTCTAACACTCTCATCTAAAAAATCGTACATTTGTACGCCAAAATTTATAAATTGAAATCATTTGTTTTGTGGTAATTTTTTTTTATTAAAATACATATTTTATTACTTTACTCAATTCTTTTTATTAGTTTCCGATTTCAATTTTTTATCCTTATTATAATATGAAAAATTGATAATATGTCAATTGTTAATCTATAAATAGTAAGTACATTATAAACTAAATGATCTAGAAATAGAATTTATACTAGTTATCATACTCGTATTAGTTAGTCACATTATAAAAGAAATAAAAATAAAAAGATAAGGAAATTGAGGTAGCCATTGTGTATCGAGTACAAATGTACAACTATACAATTAATTCATCATAGGGACGATACCCCTACATTAAATCACTTATTGCATATAAGTGAGAAGGTAAAAGAACGAAGAAGGTACTGTATTACTGTATATGATAAGATATGAAACAATAAGTCTCTTTTAAGATGGATATAACGTCTTAAAATTAAAATGAGTTAAATTTATATCAATTGCATAGATAAGACAAGACTTTTGCTAATATCTATGCATTTTGTTTTTGTTATTTATATTAGTGATAGTTATTTAATCTGTCTTAATTTTAAAACGGATAATATTTTAACAATTGGTCTTCCTTGTGACGGGTTACCATTTGTGACGGATATTTTGTGAGATAAAATGGTAACAAAATGGGTTAGTGGAGAAAGGGGACCACATGAATAGTGTTGCAGAGAGAGAAAAAGTGGGTACATTGTGAGGTAAAATGGTATCCGTCTTCAGCTTGTGACGGATATGTCATGTCTTCAATGAGAATTTGTGATATTTTAAATGGATAGAGTCCGTCCTAAACGAAAATTTATGAATATGGAATTATGAAGGGAACGATTAATGGGAGAGTCATGGTACTCGTGAGAAGGACAAAATTGTGGAAGCCCACCCATGCATATTGCATAAAATGGGATCCATATCAACATTGCACAATTTATGGAGCAAAAGTGATGATCCCTACTAATACTACTAATACTTAGATACTCATTTCATATATGCTTTGATTAGAGACACAAACCCTGTAATTTTCTTTGCCCATATGATTACATATATCATAATAATTACTTTCACCATTTGTCAAGGACAAAGGCTCGAGCCTAGCCAAAAGTCTATCAACTCAGTTTCTATGCCCGTGCTTTTATGCTTTAAGGATCGACCCGTCCTTGATATTTTAAGGATCTTGTCCAAATTTTATAAAATAAATATTTATTAGAGTACTTAGTATACTTTCTTTATATTTTTATATAATTAGAAAACTATTATTAATCATTTTCTTATAAATATTTTTTTTTGAAAAAACTATAATTTATTTATGTTAATATGTTACACGATATTTATGGACCTAGCTAGCAAATATTTATAGAATCAACGAATCAAAGATGCGAATATGGAGTGTTAATTTAGTGGAATGTATGGAGGTAGGGATGTAAATATGTTCAAATTATTATTTAAAGTATTTCAACTTTAACTTAGTTTTAAACCCATGCCGCTTGCAACTAAAACAAAAATAAGGGATGAGGAATGAAGTTTCAACCCCATACCATAATTCCTGATTCTTGATTCCTGATTCCAAACTCATACTCATGCACGAAACAAATACGCCTTCAAAGAGTTGTATTCACTTGCTAAAAGAAATCAATTATAAATTAATAAATGGAGGGGATTTGAGAAAAAAGAACATAAATCGAATGTACTACATCAAACTTTTTTGTTTTTTGAGCATATATGTATTTTTTTTTTAGCTTATTACCTCAAACTTTATTTATTTTTGAGCATATGTGTATTTTTTTGAGCATAATAAAGTTTATAAGTTAGATTTTAATATTTTTTCCATAAAAACTCAAATTTAACTAATGTTTTTGAGTTGTATTGTAATTTTTTAGAGCTTAATGTTTAAGTGAATAAGCTCAGAAACTTCATATTGAAACTCAGAAACTTTTAAACAAAACTCAAAAACGTTATTATAATGCTCAGAAACTATAGAACTGAAGGTAGTACATCAGATGTATAATCCTCTCACTGAGATGATTTCCCCCCAAAAAAAAAGTTATTTAAAGTGTGTCACCATGTATGAATTTGTATTGATTATAATTGGGCCAACTTTTTAAAATTGTTTAGATAATAATTAATGACTTTATCCTACTTTTCCAAAAGAATATTAGGTGCAAATACTAGACACTGAAAGAAAACAAACTCAAACTGTATATAATCTAAAATTCACAAGTAAGAATTGTCAAACTCCCCTATTAACAGTAGCGAAGTTAGGAATTGAACTTAGTAGTGACAAAAGTTTGTAGCAAGACGAATTAGTACTGATATACGGTAAACTCGATAAAAATAAAAATAAATTAACTAAAATTATCGAAATTTTCATCTTTCAATTGAGATGAGCGCCCTTACTAATCCCATAACTCCATTGCCACTTACTAGATAGTATTACTGCCCCGTTTAATGTTAAGCATAATAATCCAAATGAAGAAAACGACCACAAGGACATTGTTTACTACATTCTAATTGCTTTAATTTGTTGTCGTGGAAATAATATGTATATCATATTCATATGATTGTTATGGTATCGTGTGCTTTTTATCCACTTAATTACATGAATACCTAATTACTCTTCCTGACTTACTAGAAGCTCCATTTCTTTGACCACATGTTTCTTCTCACGGTAGTCTTTTTTAAGACATACTCCTCCCATCTCGATCGTTTATTTACCTTTATTTTTGACGTAAAAATTAAGGAAACGGGAGTAACCATTTGAGAATAGTGTTATTAGATGATAAGTGGTCAGTGAATAATAATAAAATTAGATGATCAGATAACCCATTAGAGGTATGCATAACATAAAAATGTAAACAAATGAACGAGACACCCTAAAATAAAAATGCTAAACAAATGACCGGCACTAAAGGACTACTATTCATAAAATTGGATGTTCTTGAAATTAACTCCGTAAATAATCTTCCCTCACATAAAATGTTCTTGAAATTAACTCCTTATTATTGAAAATAGGGTTTTTTGATAACTACTACCTTTGTATTACACGGTTTTGAGAACTACTACCAAAATAGTTTTCGTTTAAAAACTACTACCTGTAAGTTTAATTTTTTTTTAAAAACACTACCAAATCTCATCTAAACCCAATAAAACACAATTATAACCATTTATTTTTGAATTTTCATCTTAAGTTGTAAACTTTACCCCTTTAGCACTACTAATACTACTGTTTGCCAATCATTTTGGGGCAAATTTACTTTAAATTAGCTTCATCTAATTCACCTATATAACGTAATTAAGGTAAAAAAAGTTGCTTAAACGTCATCAAATTAACTAGTTTAAGGTATAAAAATAACAACTTAGGATGGAAATTCAAAAATAAATGGCTGAGATTGTGTTTTATTGAGTTTGGATGAAATTTGGTAGTGTTTTTTAAAAAATTCAAACTTATTGGTAGTAGTTTTTAAGCGAAAATTATTTTGGTAGTAGTTCTTAAAATAGGGTAATACAAAGGTAGTAGTTATAAAAAAACCCTTGAAAATATCGATAAATAAAAACCGAAAATTCAACAATTACATATAGGCTTGCTTGAGTTGAGCTCGAGTTTGGCTCGAGCTCGTGTTAATGCTCGCAAGCTTTATAACGGACACAATTTTTTCAAGTTCGGGTAAGCTCGAGATCAGCTCGAACTCGAGTTTTACTTTATAAGCACAAGCCGAACAAGGCCAAGCTCGGGCTCGTCAACACCCTTAAACTCAGCTCAATTCAGCACCTACTAGCCGGCCTAAGTTAAAAAGGGAAATAGTTGGTGTATACAATGAATAAGTCTATATGTATAGTAGTTACTACGGAGTATATAGTTATATACTACAGAAGTACAGAGTATAATAATTGGATACAAGACATTTTTCGCTATTATTAAGCTTATTTCTCAAATCTTGAGCAAGACGAACCATTATATCGGCTTGGACACTAGTACGGTCTACGATTGAGATATACTCGTACGTACTTAACGTCTAATCTAACATCATGGCTATTTAGCTGTACCGTAAATCCGTAACGGGATACAATGCGACGAATTCTCTGTTACCGCCTCGCTACCTTAAAATCGTAATAGGTATTAGTATCGTAATATCGATCGGTTGTTGTCATGGATGGTTGCTGAGGTGGTAAGGATTTAAGAACGTCGTGGCTTGTGGGTGATTTGCATGGAAATAATATTAGACGCACTTTATATAACAGATTTTTTTTTTTTTTTTTTTTTTTTTTTTTTTTTTTTGTCTAAACCATCCGGTAATCCGAACCATATTGGGCCGAGTAATCCAGATTTCGGGGCGTGTCCAAGAATTACGGTATTTAAACCCCTCTTAATCGCAGTTGTGGGGGATCGATCCGCAGACCTCCCTACCAAGCGCAACCCCATGCTACCACTGCGCCAACTAACGATTGATATATAACAGAGTTTGTAATGTGTAATCACGAAGGTATATAATAACGGATTAACGGAATATTTGATAGATGAACCAACTCAACCAAAACCTAATGGTTGAGCCCCAACTATTATAAATATTTATATAACAGAGTTTGTAATGTGTAATTACGAAACTTTTATTTATATAGTTCAATGAAGGTATATAATAACGGATTAACGGAATATTTGATAGATGAACCAACTCAATCAAAATCTTAAGCTGATGGTTGAGGCCCAATTATTATAAATATTCCTATTACGCTCCCTCACTCAAATGCCCGTCGGACTTGAAGAGTGGTTAGTTATGCACCGGCTATAAGTATTCCTATTAATATTTAGATTATTTTCTAATTCAGAGACAAGCTTTAGATTATTTTCATAATAATACTTCATCTGTCCTAATTTATTTGTTGTCTTATTCCATATTGGGTATTTAAGTCGATTATTGTCCTTTTTATTTAGAGAGTGACTTTGATGAGCACTTTGATCATTCACACTTAATTTGTTTCAGTTGTTATTTAGTAATTGACCTCCTCTCCCTTCCTTGGTTTTTGTGATAAAACGAAAGAATAACAATTGACCAAAATAAAGAAAGTAATATACTTATTGCTCTTTCACATACATATTTTACTGTGAATCAGAGTCACTGATAGTGCAACACAGGCAGAAGGACCACACTGCATCATCTTGTTCTACTGCAGCACAACAACATACAAGCACCTGTACATACAAACCTCCATAGGATTAGATATTTCTGATAGAAGCTTCTAGGCTCCTCTAGAGGTTGTTAGAGAGTTTGTTAGAGTTTGTAACTGATTTGACTGATGTAACAGAATTTGACTAAGCTGACTAGACTATGACTAGGACAAGCTAGTTGGGCCATACTTGTATATATATACATCAACATCTGTACAAACTAATGATTTAATACAATAACAAACTTTTATTTACCTCTGCTTTATCTTTCTGAATTCTCTCTATTTTTCCTCTGTTGAGCTTGAGCTCTTATCAATGGCGTCTATTCAATGTTGTACCACCATTGCTGCTCGTGTACTGGCACCATTTAACATGGTATCAGAGCAGGTGTAAAAACCTGTTTCTGCATATCTCTCATCATTTCTTCTGCATTTTTTTTCCTGCAAATTTGCAGTATTCTCTGATTACACGATTGTTTTTGATTTCTTTGCAAATTCTGCATTTTTCTTCTTTTCTTCTTATATAACACAAAATCACAAATACTTACATCAAAAATCTTAAAAATGTCGTCTGCTACTCCTAATGGTGAAGCTTCTTACAGCAATCCGTATGATGATCCCTTATTTTTGTCTAATTCTGAGACTGCAAACACTTCTTTGACAAATACTTCTTTTAATGGCACGAATTTCTTGTCCTGGAGCCGCGAAGTTATTCTTTCTCTTGGAACGAAGAATAAACAAGGCTTTATTACTGGAGCTGTTCCTATGCCTGCTGCAACTTCACCAAAACTGCTTCAATGGTTGCGGTGTGATAATTTGGTGAGGTGTTGGCTTCTATACTCCATTTCTCCTTCAATTAAGGAAGGTTTTCTCTCTTGTAAGTCTGCAAAGCTGTTATGGACTGATCTTTGTGAGCGTTATGGTCAATCCAATGCGCCATTACTGTATCAGCTCAAGAAAGAGCTAAAGAACATTTCACAGGAAGATTCTTCGGTTGTTGAGTATTTTAATAAGCTCAAAAGGCACTGGGATGATATTGATGAATTAGATCAGCTTCCAGAATGCAGCTGTGGAGCTATGGCCAAGTGTTCATGCTGTCTTTACAAGAAATTGCTTGAAATAGCCTCTCGTGAGAAGGTTATCACTTTTCTCATGGGCCTAAGTGACACTTATGAGACCTTGAGGACAAATATTCTGTCCATGGATCATGTTCCTCCAATAAACAAGACCTATTCAATTGTTCAGCAAGTTGAGAGTCAAAAATTGATCACTAATGTGATTAATCTAAATCAGAATGCAAGTGCAATGAACTCCTACAATAAATCAGGTGGAAAACAGCCTTGGAATGTTTGGAAGCGAGATCCTAAGAAAGCAAAGATTGATGAGCGTTGGTGTTCTAAATGCCAGAAGAAAGGACACACACTTGATACTTGTTTTGTGCTGCATCCAGAGTTAAAGGAGAAATTCTTGGCTAGGTTTTCTGCTAATGCTGCTAGCAGTCATGGTGATGGTTCTTATGTACCTGCTTATCAAAGTGCACCAGAGCACAATATGGCATCTACTTCAAAAAATCCATCTGGAAGTTCTGGTTTTGACAAACCACCTACTGCAGCACCTGTTACGTCTGTGCATTTTGATCCTGTGATGTTAACATCTCTTTACAATCACATGATGCAGATGGCACATGGAAAGCAGGATACTCCTTTTGATACTTCAGATGTTTCAGTCAACTTTGCAGGTATATCTCTTGCACACAATCCTGCTACTGTTGCATCTGATACAGAATGGATAATAGATTCAGGAGATACAGATCACATGTGTGGCAATCCCTGTTTGTTTGACCAGTTATCCACCCTAAGAATTCCCATTCATATAGGCTTACCTGATGGTACTATGCAAACTGTTAGTCAAGTTGGTAGGATATCTTTGCAAAATGGTATTATTCTGCACAATGCATTATATGTGCCTACTTTTAGGCATAATATATTATCTGTGGGGAAATTGCTTGCCACTACTGGGTTGCTAATTCAATTTTCTGTGGATAAATGTCTTATACAGGACCCTGCTTCTAGCTGTCCTGTGGCAGTTGGATTGCACACAAGGGGCCTGTACAAGTTGCAGTCTAATAAACAGAAGAATCCTCTATCTCAGCATTCTACTACTTCTTCAAATGTAGTTGTTAATAAAACAGTTGTTGATAACTGTAAATGTTCAAATGCTTTAGAGTGTGAGCCACATATTGGCGTTGCTTTGCTTCATGCTAGACTAGGTCATACTTCTTTGGCCAAAATACAATGTATTAGTGAGAAAGAATGTAAAGGTTTGAAGTCTTATGCTTGTGACACTTGTTTTCAAGCAAAGTTGCATAAAACTCATTTTAATAGAAGTGATAGTAGAGCTGCACATTGTTTTGATCTTATCCATGTTGATCTTTGGGGTCCTTATAAAGTACCCTCTGTCACTGGTGCTTATTACTTCTTTACAATAGTAGATGATCATTCTCGTGTTACTTGGACTTTTCTGCTCAAATACAAAACCCAAGTTGCTTCTATTTTTGAAGGATTTTTGGCTCAGGTTGTTAATCAGTATCACTCTAGTGTTAAGACAATAAGAAGTGACAATGGCACTGAAATCATTCAGGAATACTGCCTGAAACTGATGCTTACCAAAGGTATTTTGCATCATAAATCCATACCAGGAACACCTCAGCAAAATGGACGAGTTGAACGAAAGCATAGGCATTTAGTTGAAACGGCTAGAGCTATGTTATTACATGCAAATTTGCCTAAAAGATTTTGGGGAGAAAGCTTATTAGCAGCCACACACATTATCAATAAACTTCCTACTTCTGTTCTTGGTTGGAAATCACCTTATGAAATTTTGATGAAAACCAAACCTGACTATAGTGAGCTCAGGGTTTTTGGCTGTCAATGTTATGCCTTAAAATTTACTCCTCATAAGGATAAGTTTGCTCCTAAAGGAAGGAGATCAGTGTTTATAGGCTATCCTTATGGTCAGAAGGCTTTTAAGCTTTATGATTTGGAGACCCACCAGATTTTTGTCAGCAGGGATGTAGTGTTTCAGGAAACCACTTTTCCTTTTCAAACACAGCAATGTATTTCCCCTTCTTTTCCCCCCAAATCTCCTCCTTTTTCTTCTGAGATTGATGACTCAGATGGTGCAGCTATTAATCCTATACCAATCACCACTCCTATACATAATAATAATTCTTCCCCACTATCTGATACTACAACTTTTATCAATAATGATGCCATTCCTTCCATATTTTTTGATAACAGCAATGATAACCCTCCACCTACATCCGATCCTTCTTTCTCTCATATGGATTCCATTCCCTCTAACTCATCTTCATCTGGCCTTCCTCCTCCAAATACTTCTGTCCCCAATGTCAGGCAGTCATCTAGACCTAAGTTTGTTTCTTCCAAACTAAAAGATTTTGTTGTGCCTACTAAAATTCAGGCTATTCTTATTCCAAATGCTCCCACATCTGTTTCCTTTTTAGTTTTTAATATTGACACCCACTCACCCTTGTGGTCTACTTCTCTTAATGCTGTTTTAAACACTCCTGAGCCTTCCTCTTATGAACAAGCTCATAGTGATTCCAATTGGGTCAATGCCATGGATAGAGAACTTGAAGCTCTTGAAGCCAATGAGACTTGGGATTTGGTCTCTCTTCCACCAAGTGCTAAAGCCATAGGGTCCAAATGGGTTTACAAGGTCAAATTTCGGCCAGATAGTTCTGTGGAAAGGCATAAAGCCCGGCTGGTGGCTAAAGGTTACAGTCAAGTGGAAGGTAAAGATTATAAGCACACCTTCTCTCCTGTGGCCAAGTTTGTCACTGTCAGGATATTATTAGCAGTAGCAGCTGCACGACAATGGTCTATTCATCAATTAGACATCAACAACGCGTTTTTACATGGGTTTCTGGATGAGAATGTGTATATGCAGCCTCCAAAAGGTTATGCTAAGGCATTACCAGGGCAGGTTTGTCTCCGCAAACGTTCTCTATATGGTCTCAAGCAAGCATCTCGTCAATGGAACAAAGAATTGACTAAATTACTTCTTGAACTTGGTTTTGTGCAATCCAAGAGTGATTATTCCCTTTTTGTAAGGGTTGTGGGTGACCTCATCACTATTGTACTTGTTTATGTTGATGATTTGTTAATCACTGGGAATCATGTTTCTTTTATCCCTCATCTCAAGCAAGCACTTGACAAAGCTTTCATCATCAAAGATCTTGGTCTTATACGATATTTCTTGGGCTTGGAAGTTATGCAGTCAGCAGAGGGTATTCTGATCAACCAGAGGAAGTATGTCCTAAACATTCTTCAAGATACTGGTTTGCAAGACTGTAAGCCTGCTTTGTTTCCCTTACCAAAAGGCTTACATTTGTCTACTGACACTGGTATGCCAATATCTGATCGTGAGGTGTACAGACGCCTTGTTGGTAGATTACTTTACTTAAATCTTACAAGGCCTGATCTTTCCTATGCTATTCAGCATTTAAGTCAGTTCTTAAGTATTCCAAGGGAGCCTCATATGCAAGCTGCTTTGCACGTTGTCAGGTATCTCAAGGGGACACCTGATGCAACCATTTTTTATCCATCTGCTATTCTTCTGCATCTCAGAGCATTCTGTGATGCAGACTGGGGGACATGTTCTTATAGCTGCAAGTCTGTCACAGGCCACTGCGTTTTCTTAGGGGATTCTCTTATTTCATGGAAAACTAAAAAACAAAAGACTGTATCAAAAAGTTCTGCAGAATCAGAGTATAGGGCAATGTCCTACACTACATCAGAAATTGTTTGGATACATGCGTTGCTACGGGATTTTCAAATCTCAGTACCTCTCCCTATACAGTTGTACTGCGACAACAAAGCTGCTCAACATATTGCAGCTAACCCCGTATTCCATGAACGCACCAAACACATAAATATTGAGTGTCATCACATCAGAGAAAAGATACAAGATGGTTTTCTCAACACCATTCATGTCAGGTCTCATTTACAGTTAGCTGACTTTATGACTAAACCCCTTGGACAACAGCAACATGAATTTCTTTCTGCCAAGTTGGGTTTGCTGCTGCATCCTTCCTCTGCAAACTCCAACTTGAAGGGGGGCTGTGAATCAGAGTCACTGATAGTGCAACACAGGCAGAAGGACCACACTGCATCATCTTGTTCTACTACAGCACAACAACATACGAGCACCTGTACATACAAACCTCCATAGGATTAGATATTTCTGATAGAAGCTTCTAGGCTCCTCTAGAGGTTGTTAGAGAGTTTGTTAGAGTTTGTAACTGATTTGACTGATGTAACCGAATTTGACTAAGCTGACTTGACTATGACTAGGACAAGTTAGTTGGGCCATACTTGTATATATATACATCAACATCTGTACAAACTAATGATTTAATACAATAACAAACTTTTATTTACCTCTGCTTTATCTTTCTGAATTCTCTCTACATTTCCTCTGTTGAGCTTGAGCTCTTATCAATGGCGTCTATTCAATGTTGTACCACCATTGCTGCTCGTGTACTGGCACCATTTAACATTTACTCTTTCACATACACATTTTACTCTTTTGACCCTCTCATTTTCACAATCAATTTTCCATTCTCCCCTTTTCCTCACCATACACTAACAAAAAAAAAAAAAATTACTTGCCACCAATTCCAGTCTTCAACCCTCCCAAAACACCCTTACCCGGCCAGCCGCCTCTAACTCCGGCTACCACTAACTGGTCGGAGGTGTTGCCATCTTCGACCGTCAATCGTCAAAAGGCTATGCGTATGAACATATTACACTACCGGTCGCAGGTGAGGATTGTTTTAGTGCGAATCCAATTATAGTTTTATAAGCTCAGCTTGGATTTGGTGATAGTGGAATTTGATGAGCTATAACCAGGGATCTATATTAATGATGGATGAATCTCAATGTGGATCGGATGCTTTGCCTCCATTCCTTGCAAAGACTTATGAGATGGAAAAAAGTGTTTTATTGACTAAATAAGTATCAAAGGATAATCTATGTACGATAATGGTGAATTTGGAATCTATAATTGCAGATCTTAGAAGTAATTTGATTATATTTTAAGGAAGGAGAAGAGATGCAATTTGGGGGTTTTTGTGAAGAAGAGGGGCAAAGTATGGAAAACTTATGAAAAAAAGTATGTGAAAAAGTAAAATGCGTATGTAAAAGAACAATACCCATACAAATTATACGAAGTTAAGCCGAACGAAATGGGCTAATTTACCAATTCGACGGAGGATAGATATTAACTCTTCTACACTCCCACACGCCCAACAAGTCATGATCCCAGCACATTATTCTCAGGAAAATAAATCTTCATTACTTTCAATTCAAGCCCAACATATATTAGTACCCAAGAAAAGATTTAAAATCGAGTTGATGAGATTATAACTTGTAAGAATCTAGTTACCCACTAAATTCCGCAGAAATTTTAATTCATGCGAATTGTAAAATGGATAAATTGTTTGGTTACCCTAATTCACATAAATTAGAATTTTCCATAAATTTCAATTCTTCCATAATGGAGGAGGTTACTTAATTACCTAGGTCCCTCTAGATAAGTGGAAATGGATACATGAATTACAATGCCTACATGTAACCAAACAATATTTTTTAATTCACATGAATTCTAAAATCATGTGATATGACACTTCCTAAGCATTGTAGGTTCCCGTATGTAACCAAACGACTCCTAAAAGTATAAGATTGTTAGATTGAAATGTATATACATAAAAAGACTAAATTATAATCATCTTTTTAAAAATTGCAAAATTAGTCGTAACAACGAATGTGAAGAATCACATGTAGATCTTCTACATCGGAGAAGTATAGAAGACTGATCTAGTTTATAACCTAAGAGGCTCCTCCACCCATTGAAAAATGGTTTTGAATGGAACTTATAAAATAGACACTTTCTCCTCCTCGACGGGCACTGACCAGACTCATGTGCGATCTATTAGCAGACACGGTAAAAAGAATTGAGAAATAAGAAGCGCTCAGAATTAGAGTTGTTGATGTGTCACCATAGCGATTGAGCTCGGCATGTCCGACCTACAAAACTAGCATGTACAAATAAGATTGAAGTGCTTGTTTGGGCCAAAATCTGCATATTGACCTAATAGAGTGAGCCCACCCAATACATATTAAGGAGTTGGGCCGTGAAAGAGGAATAGAATAAGGGGAGCCCAAATGTGAAGGGGGATCCGTCTAAGCAGATGGGCCAGGAGACGTGTGGAAGTGGAGATGCCCGTTGATAAGAGAGTCCGCGTTTTGGAAAGCTCTAAGGAAGATTCTAGGGAGAATTCGGGGAGATCAGGGAGAACGGTGGCGGATGGCTCGTTATGGAAAGAGTTGAAACAAGAGTATTATTCCTTTCCATAAACGCAGTAGGATACATCTATGGTTCCTACCCTATAAATAGCCAAGGAGGCAAACAAATAAGGGCATTCAAGTTCTCACGCAATACATTGTACTAGCTAGATTTGCATACCGTCTCCATTGTACTCAAACTCACATTACAAGCTAGTGCAATACTTGGCAGGGTACCGTCCCTCCCGCGGTTGTTCCCACATTGGGTTTTCCGCGTCACCAAATCGATCTTATGTGTCACCTTTAATTATTTCCTTTATTACTTTATTTTGCATTAACATAAACAATTAATCGACATCCAACGAATAAGACCACATTGACCTAGTAAAACCTAAATACGGTAAAACTCACCTAAACAGTTTGGCGCCCACCGTGGGGCATTGTGGTCGTCAATCGTTGATAACTCAGACGTATAATGGATAAGCAAGCATCAGCAACTGTGTCAGGGAGTGGCCAGCCGTCGTTACCACCAAATCCAATTAAGAATCCGATGTCGGCGGCACCAACTCAGGCTCCTGGGCGCACCTCAAGAACCGCACCTGTGGTAAAAACCTCTTTACCTCCCAAATCCCCTGCTGTCACGGCCCAACCCAGATTGGACAAAAGTACAACAAGCTCAGGCCTCATCCCACCACCCAGTCCAACACAAATCTTGCTCGCTGGCGTGGAGAACCTTCAGAGGGTCATGGAAATAAGCGAGAAGACCAGAGGAAAGCTGAAGCTGAAGCAAGAAAAAGAGACAGGGAAATCTAGGCGCAAATAGACATTCTGAAGCAGTAGTGTCACACCAACAAGCACGGAGGGAGAAGGTCGGGCTCCGATAGTAGATCTAACATAGGGGGCATCAGGCATCAGGAATCAGCTTCGACAAATAGTAGCCGAGCTGGTGACAAGATTGGATTTGACAGTAGTATCATCAGAAGAAAGAATAACCCCACGAGGACTGGTATACCTCACGCCAGATAGCTGGCAGCCTGTCAGCCACGTGGAAGCACTGTCAGGTAACCTCCCAGTTGGTAACTTCATGGTAACTAATCAGACACCTGGTGCAGGATCCGCAGGCAGCCCGCAGATAAACTGGCATCAGGGAACACTCGTGACTTCAACCCCATTAGCTGCCACGGCACATCAGAACCTTCAAGAGTTTGGACCTGGAAGCAGTACACAGAATCAGCAGGTAGCAGACAGACGAGCTCCAGACTCACGAAGCCTAACCAACCAGCAATACTTGGAGCTAAGATAGATGCTGAGTAGGGTCCCAGAATTGCCACCCACACTTGAGAAGGCGGCACCCGACAGTTATGCTGACTCATCATTTGTGGACGCCATATCCGTCATTGTCATGCCAAAGGGATTCACAAATCCAAACATGCCTCTCTTCGATGGCACAATAGATCCCTTTGACCACATGAGCCAGTACAAACAGAAGATGATGATAGTAACGGTTGTCAGACAAGTAAAGGAAGCCTGCATGTGCAAAGGATTTTGATCCATACTGTCGGGGCCAGCACTCCGATGGTTCGTAAGCTTACCCAACAGGTCGATCTCCACGTTCGCTGACCTAGTAAATGCGTTCACCCAACAGTTCGCAAGCAGTCGAAAGCCACAGAAGCATGCATGAGACTTATACAGAATTGTTCAGGGAGCAGGGGAAACTGTTGGAGAATACAACACCAGATTCAACAATGAGAAGGTGGCAGTACGAAAGTGTGATGTGTCGACAGCAGTAGAAGCCTTCAGGAGGGGCCTCCACCATGACTCTGGCCTGTACAAGCAACTAACTATGCACTCTTGTCATAGCTTTGAAGCAGTGCAAGAAAAGGCAGCGGTTGGAATCAAATTGGAAGAAGATATCCTAGCCAGAGCCAGCCTGCCTAATACACCAAGCGTATCCAACACCTCAGCCATGGAGAAATCAGGAAGAAAGCAGTCTACCAACAAAAGGGATGAAAGGTATAGGCCATATGGAATGGGAGTTAACAGAGTCGACAACAGAGAAGAGAACCAGCAACTCCCCACTCTGGCAGAATATGGGTTCACCACTGGCATCGGAGGAATCCTGAAAGCACTCAAGGAGATGGGGGATGGAGTAAGGTGGCCTAGGCCACCAGTAGAAGGGCAAGCATGGAGAAAAGATAGTAAGAAGAAGTGTGAATTCCACCGTGACATCGGGCATAATACTGAAGATTACTACACATTGCGAAGGGAGATCAAGCGCCTGTACGAGCAAGGAGAACTGAGCCACCTGTTACCACGTGGGGGCAAGCAGCGGGATAAGGTAGGCTCCACAAAGCCCGTAACTCCACCTACGTGTACCAAGATAATAAACGTGATAACAGGCGGCTCAGATCTGAGTGGGTTAACATATTCAGCAGCCAAAAGGCGTGCCACCGAGCTAAGGGAGATAGGCCAGTAACGTCCTGCAGAATTTCTCATAGTGATCTACCTGCTGTTGCTTCTGATGAAGAAGATATACGTGACGAACGAGAACATCATGGCACGCTCATTATCACTCTGTCAATAGATAACCGCACAGTCAGAAAGGTCCTGTTAGATACTGGTAGCTCGATCAACTTGATCATGTTGATAGCCATAGAAAACATGGGGTTCAGTGAGAAATATTTGAAGAAGAAAACCATCCCGTTAGTAGGATTCAGTGGAAAGACAGCCAACTCATTGGGCGAGATAGTGATCCCAACCTATGTGGGAGGAGTCAACAAATAGGTTAGGTACCTAGTCATAGATGGACCCTCTACCTACAACGTCATTCTGGGAAGACCATGGCTACACCTGATGAAGGCAGTCCCCTCGACATATCATCAATGCATAAAATTCCCTACACCATGGGGGGTAGAAACAATACGAGGAGACCAGGAGGAAACTAGAGGCTGCTACAAGAAAGCACTGAAATGCACTGCCAGCCTCGCAGCATAACAATTACAGAAGCAGCACGTCCAAAACGAATACATTGAGCCTCCAGCCGAGGAGCTAGATCAGATCAACTTGGACAAGCTGCACCCAGAGAGAACCGTGCTAATTGGAGCTGGATGCATAGGAAACTTAAGACAGCACCTAATCAAATTTTTGCAAGCTAATATGGATTGCTTTGCATGGTCACATGACGACATGATAAGAATAGATCCGTCCATCATAACACATAAACTCAGCGTGAATCCAAAGTGTAAACCCATGTAGCAAAGACGAAGAAAATTCGCAGCTGAGAGAAATAAGGTGATCAATCAGGAAGTAGACAGCCTTCTGGCAGTAAACAAGATAAGAGAGGTGAAATATCTAGAGTGGCTATCAAATATAGTAGTGGTACCTAAGAAGAATGGAAAATGGAAAGTATGCGTGGACTTTAGTGACCTCAACAAGGCATGTCCTAAGGACCCCTTCCCACCGCCTCACATTGATGCAATGGTGGATGCGACAGCTGGACATGAAATGTTGACATTCCTGGACGCTTGAAGCGGTTACAATTAAATCAAGATGGATTCTGCAGATCGGGAAGAAAACATTCATGTCTGAAAGAGGAATATACTGTTACAATGTCATGCCATTCGGCCTAAAGAATGCAGGCTCCACATATCAAAGGCTGGTCAACCGCATGTTCAAAGAGCAAATAGGAAGAACCATGGAGGTATATATTGATGATATGGTGGTGAAATCAGAAAAAGCTACAGATCACATGCAACATCTGGCAGAAACATTCAACACCCTCAGAGAATATAAAATAAAGCTAAATCCGTCCAAATGCACCTTTGGAGTATTCTCTGGCAAATTCTTAGGCTACATTGTAACCCAGAGGGGAATAGAAGCCAGCATTGAGCAAAATAAGGCTGTGTTACAGCTGGAGTCACCTGAAAAGCCAAAGGACGTTAAGAGACTAGCTGGCAAGATAACAGCTTTGAGCAGATTCATCTCGAGGTCCTCGGACAAATGCAGACTATTCTATGACATACTAAGGAAGAGTCAGAAGTTTGAGTGGACTGCA
This sequence comes from Silene latifolia, assembly GCF_048544455.1. Classification (NCBI taxonomy): domain Eukaryota; kingdom Viridiplantae; phylum Streptophyta; class Magnoliopsida; order Caryophyllales; family Caryophyllaceae; genus Silene; species Silene latifolia. The sequence goes on along the minus strand of NC_133527.1, from coordinate 172,204,539 downwards.
GACTACGAGCAGGCATTCAGAGAGCTGAAGCACTATCTCAGCAACCCACCGTTACTATCAAAGCCGGAGCCAGGAGGACCGTTGTTCCTCTACCTAGCTGTCACTAAGGTAGCAGTAAGCACCGTTCTAGTTAGAGAGCAGGATAAGGAGCAAAAGCCAGTCTATTACGTAAGCAAGTCTCTGCTGCCAGCAGAGACGAGGTACACGTCTCTTGAAAAATTAATATTAGCTCTGGTAGTTGCATGTTATAAGTCGCGCCCCTATTTTGAGTCTCACACCATACATGTCGTGACTAATTACCCATTGAAATCTGTAATGAGGAAACCTGAGCTATCAGGCAGAATGTCAAAATGGTATGTGCACCTTAGTGGGTATGACATCCAATACGACCCTAGGACAGCAATCAAGTCACAAGCACTGGTAGACTTTGTTTCAGACTTCAACCCAGCTATCCAAAATCTGGCAGACGAAGAAATCCTGACTCTAGAAGGGAGCAGGGAGGCAGAGATCTGGCAGATGCACATAGATAGAGCTTCCAACCAAAGAGGGGCAGGAGTGGGTTGATGCGTGTATTTTATATAAGGTTTTTACCTCATTTTTACACGTATTTCTGCACTATTTTACGTGGTATCTAGCTAAAAATACCCCCGAATAGTCTACTTTGGTTTGTCTTATGTAAATTGCAGGTACAGACCGGAAAGAAGATAAATCGAGCCTAAACTCGTCCCATTTGTATACATTTATGGAGAACAAGGAATCGGAGCTTGGAATCTATCACTTTGAAGACGCGTGAGCTGATTTCGGAAGGTATCAAAGTGCCTTATGTGCTAATATAGCTCGATCGACCTCTTTTCAGTCGATCGAATGCTTTACCTCTCGAAGTTTCACTCGATCGAGTTATTTGCTTACTCGATCGAGAAGGCCATTATAAGAAAACCTCGATCGAACGGTTTTTCCATTCGATCGAGAGGAATTTTTACTTAGTTACTCGATCGAGTGGTTTAATTCTACTCGATCGAGGGGTTTTTATCCTGTTGTTGTTTTTCCGCCTATTTTCGTATGGGCTTTGTAATTAGGCTATTGGATTAGGTTTAGGAAGAGGATTTTCGTGTGCTACTTTAAGCAGTAGACTGCGTTACTCTCTTGACTTCTTCTCCTCTTCTATTTCCTTTTACTCTCTTCTACCTTACTCTAGACTACGCGGATTCAGAACTTGTGATCGGTACATTACTCCTTTTTAATCATAATCTCTTTTTATTGCTATTGATTCTTTCCTTCTCTTATTGCTTTTATTATTGCTCTTATTCAATCTTTCCATTTGCTTTATTATTATGTTTAATTTCTATTATCTATGCATTATTGTTGTTGATCCGATGATGATACGTAGATAATTTCCTTTGCTAAGACTTAGGGAATCCATGATTATGAACAAATAGTAATCGATTTATTAGGTTTAATGCTTGTGTAGTTTATGTTGTTAATTACTATATTTAATTGTCTCTGTCTAATTGAGTCGACGCAATTAGTCATTTAATCGTAGTAAACCTTGACCTGGACCGGAAGGTTGGAAAGGGTGAGACTCGTAGCGAACATAAGGGCACCGTAGTGAGGGCGGAAGCTAAGCTATTTGTGCTTTAAAGCGAATTGAGACCGGAAGGAAATATTCACTGCCCCATAGACCACACTTGCATTGACCTGAGACCTAGATTGCTTGACTGAATGATCATGGTGAACCGACTGTCTTATCTGCTTTCTCCTTATTTGCTTAATCTTTATTCTCTTGCCTTTTTTCTCTTCCTTATCTTTTTAGTTTAGAACAAACACATTTAAACCCCCAAATTGGTTACCGTGACGGACTTAGCTGAAGCTGACATTTTTCCCATCTCCCTGTGGAGATCGACCTGACTTCCCTTGCTATATTAGTTAGAGCCAGTTGGTTATTTTTTATAGGTATACGACCAGCCTGTCATGGGTTTAATATTACGATCACCACAAGGAGATCTGATAGCGCAGGCAGTAAGATGTGAATTCAAAACAACGAACAATGAAACAGAATACGAGGCCCTAATACTGGGAATGCAGCTAGCCCTGGAATTGGGAATCAGGAACCTGCAAATATCTAGTGACTCTTTGCTAATAGTTAATCATGTGAATGATGAATTTATAGCCAGGGACTAAAAAATGATCGCCTACTTTAAAGTAGCAAAAGAGCTGAAACAAAAATTCAAAACTTGCAAGCTCAAGTAGATCCCCAGAGATCAGAATGTGGAGGCAGATGCCCTAGAAACCCTGGGGGCAACGTTCAAACCAACAGAACTGTCCAGCACCCCCATCGCACACATGCTGGAACCATCTATCCAGAAATCAGAAGAGGTAGATAGAGGAGAACTGGAGGACCTGCAAGATGGGCCGGCAGTTCAGACAACTACAGAAGCCAGGACAGCTGCCCAGCCAGATGACCAGTCAGCTAACCAGACAGCCGACCAGACACTTGATTAGCCAGCCACACAGGCAGGCGACTGGGATTGGCGGACACCTTACTTAGATTGGCTGCGATACAACAAACTGCCAGACGATAAGAAGGAGATAAGAGGCTTCAAAATGAAAGCCTCCGGATTTATATTAATTGATGATGTACTTTTCAGGAAATCATTGGCAGGTCCCTACTTACGGTGCCTGGATAAGCAGGAACCACAGACTGTGTTGCATGCCCTCCATAGTGGCGAATATGGAAACCATGCGAGGGCAAAAGTCTGTCAAACAATGCCCTCAGGCAAGATTACTTTTCGCCCACGATGAGGGCGGATTCAACAGAATATGCCCGTAAGTGTGACGCCTGCCAGCGCTCAGCGCCAATGACCCACCAGCCAACAGAGCCCTTACACCTCATCATTTCTCCCTGGCCATTCATGACATGGGGAATGGACATAGTGGGTCCTCTACCTAGAGCTGCAGGAAACAGAATATGGATGCTGGTGATGACAGATTACTTCTCCAAGTGGATAGAAGCAGAAGCATTCACAGAAGTGAAGGACAAATAGAGCTGATCAAATGACCCAAGCCCATTGGTCCTACCCGGCTTGACCCGGTTTTTAGAAGGGCTTGGGCCTTTTGTTTTGGCCCAAAAAGGCCCGACATATTTTTGGGCCGGGTTTGGGCCAAGCATTCGGCCTAAATTTTAGCCCGGCCCGGCCCATATTTAATAATAAATGATTTTTTTTTTATAAAACCTATTAAACTAGTGTTCAAGTTATAAACAACTTTTTAAAAAGTCAAGTATATTTTTTTAGATTTATAAAACAATGTGTATCATATTTTGTACAATTTTATAAACTACGTATGTTTTTAAAGTAGTAATTGAAGGTATTATGTTAATTATTTTCTAATGTAAGTCGTAAATTTTAGGGCCCGAAAAGCCCATTTAGGCCCAAAAACCCGAATTAGCCCATAAGGGCCAGGTTTGGGCTTGCCAAATAAGCCCACACATTTGGCCCGGCCTAGCCCGACCCACACAAATAGATTGTTTTTGTTAGAAAGGCCCGGCCCAAGCCCACACTAGCCCGACCCATGATCACCTCTAAGGACAAACATGTCATCTCTTTTATAAAACGAAATATCATCTGCAAGTTTGGCATCCCATCAGAAATCATATGTGACAATGGCTCACAATTCATCTCCAATGATGCTGAGGGATACTGTGCCAGATGGAATATCACTCTAAAAAAATCAGCACCCAGGACTCCAAAGTCTAACGGGCAAGCTGAGTCCAGCAACAAAATTATCATGGATAATCTGAGAAGGAGGTTACAGGAGTTAGGAGGAAAGTGGGTAGATGAATTGCCACTAGTGTTATGGTCAGACAAGACGACACCAAAGATAGAACCAGGCTAAACACCCTTCAGCCTGGTGTTTGGTGCAGAAGCTGTCATTCCATCAGAGGTTTTAGTTCTCACCCATAGGTATAGATGTATGACAAGGGAACTGAACAGTGTAGAGATGGTCAGGAGCTTGGACACAATAGACGAGTTGCGAGCAAGTGCAAAGATACGTCTAGCTGCCTACAAGCAGTCAATCGCTAGAAGTTACAACAAGAATGTAAAAGTCAAGCTCCTGGAGGTAGGAGACCTGGTTCTCCGTGAAGTGTTTCATAACACCAAAAATCGAAAGGCAGGCAAATTCGCCTACAAATGGGAAAGACCATACGAGGTAGAAGGAGTTGTTGGCCATGGCGCATACAGATTAATGACTATGGACGGTCAAATCATACAAAGGCCATGGAACATTATTCACCTGAAGAGGTTTTACTTTTAATAATAAGTAGATTTTAGTGTACAGAGTAGTGTATTAAGAAAAGCAAAAAAAAAGTCCGGTAGTAGGCATACTGCCAATTTCGTGTCATTTTATTTTTACTTCTATTTCTTTCAACTTCCAAAGCTACTATTGGAGTTGTGTGGTCTGAAAGCTTCCTGGGACCACAATTGCTCTGGCACCCCATGAGATGGCATCAGGTAATTCACATCGCTCTGATAGAATTTTCAATTTTCAGGCTTGTCTAGGTGCATCACTCTGAACTCTAATATCTATGGTACGTTGAAAGTGTATCTAGCAGGACTGTCAACTGAAAACGCGGGGTGACAAGGCACATGGCACTCCAACATGCCTCACCTACTTTCTCCATTAGGAGCACCCTCACCAGGCGGACTGTGGAACATACGAAAGGGAGCCTGGATGATAGCTGAACGCTTACCCAGCTACCCCTGATACCACCCCCTGGACGTAGCTCGCACTCATCGCAAATAATCAGGGCCCCAGCATGCATGCACACATATACATGGAAAGCAGGGATCTCCGAGCTACCAGAATCCTGCAACGTCCCATTGGTCCTAGAATGATGAAAAACTTGTCTAAGGTACGCCTCTGTTGGCTTTAAACATGATGAAAACACCTTGCGTCATGAATAAGGTTAAGGAGTTAAATTGTGGCATACGCCTAAATTAGTCATCAGACTGACACGACAGCTAGCTGAGTCTAAATCAACCTTCTCAGGCTTACACGACTTGTCTAAATCAGCCTCTAAAGTTGACACGGCCACCCCCTCCCCCTTACAACGCGGCATACGCCTAAATCAGTCATCAGACTGACACGGCAGCTAGCTAAGTCTAAATCAGCCAGCAGGCTGACACTACTTGCCTAAATCTGCCAGCAGGCTGACACGGCAGCTTCCTAAACTAAGAATACTAACAAGAAACGTGACACACAAAGATATGATGCAAATTAAAACTTGCCAAACTAGGGGAGGGGCCATTTCAAAATTTGGCCAAAATACGGCCCCAAAGTTCAAATCGCCACCATGGCGAGCTACCAGAAACACAAACTGTTTTAAAATTTTACAAGTATGCCAATGAAGGGTCAGACTACCACCCAAAAGTTCAAAATAAAGAAAAGAAAAAAACTTAACTTTTGGTCACATTGATGACCTCTACTTCTGGCACCTCCTCTGCCTCTCGCTGCTGACCACTTGTTTCAGGTACTGGACCAGCTTGTATGCCCTCAACAACAACGCTCTCTTGAACTCCATCAGCTGCAACAACCTCCTGAAACAACCTAGCATCCCCAACAGCAGCCTGCTCTGCCAGCGTAGGAGAGTTCACTTCGCCAACTTCAGGTATCTGAATGCTCATATCAGGCTGAGCCGGGTACAGGGTCTCCAGCTGCCTCTCTTCCTGCTCGATAGCTTACAGAGATGGAGGCTCATCAAGGGCGGCACGCATCCCGCCGATCTTTTCCCGCCAGGTAGCATAAGCAACAATGTTGGTGGCCAGGGTGATCAGCTCATTGATTTACTCCTCAGAACGCTTTACGGAGTCAGAGAATGTAGTACAGACTTCTTGGGTGCGTGCTATCTGGTCGACTCCCTCCTTCAGCTTCTTCTTGGTGTCAGACAGATCTGCCTTCAACTCAGACACCTGGCCCCTCAAGTCAGCACGCTGCCGCTCCAGATCAGCAATAGTCCCAGTCAGCTTTCTATTCTTGTGGACAGCGGGGGCCACGGAGGCTCTTGGGAAACAAGCGTTTGCATTTTTGTAAGGAGACGCCACCATATTTTATGGGAAATTGGAACCGTTCGAATACCTCGTGTCATGTCAAGACACAAAGTAGAGACATGAACACTAAGCAAATCGTTACCCTTAGCATTCTATGTCTAGAATGACTCTCGTGGATGCCAATGAACACGGGTGTTCACAGATATCTGGAGTAAGGGGTGAGGGTACGTATTAGGAAGCTCTTTTGATCGAATACCTAATCCCGCCCGCCTCGATAGCGGCCTCTACTAATGATTAGGGAAGTTATTCGTACTCGATATATCGTCGGCTATATGCATGCAATGCAGCATCCAAGTTTTAATCCTAGCATGTGAAGAATTAGACTAAGTCGGTTGACACGTAATTAGCATACAATTGGGTCGAAGTAGGATTTAATGCTCATTTACATGTGAGAACATACAAACAATAAAAGAAATACAATAATTATAAATTACAATAATGAAAATTACATTAATTACATTGGATTAGGCGATTTATGTCGAAAATACCTTTAAAACGGATAATTTGAGAAAAAGAGATAAAAGAATAAATAAATAAACGAACAGGAATTAGCGTGATATTACGGATAATAGTTAGTTAATACGTACGTTAATTAAACTACGTCAAGGCAGAAACGGAGTTCAGGGACGTAACTCGGCCAGAACAAAGCGCAAAGAGAGTGCGTTCTTTGAATAGCGCGTGAGCAGACGCTGCGTCTGTTCCTTGGCTCAGTTCTGGCTGTGAAGCCGTAATTGCAAGCCGTTAATATTAATTGGTGATTTTAATGATTAATTAAATTATTTACTCGGATGAAAGTGATTAATAGGTTATTTAACATATGAATGGGTCATGAAAACAGTAAAACATGAATGAGACGGATTTAAACGAATTAATACATGATGGAATAATGACAGAAGTGAAAAATATTAATGAGTCAAACAAATTAAATCGATTAATTAGGTTAGACATGACGGATTAATGACGAATATGCGAATAAACAGATGAAAACTATATCAAAGACGAATTCTAGAAACCCAATATGAACAAATTGAATCCCTACAACCCGGAATTGAATTTAATGACGAAAACCCGCAAATATGAGATTATTAGGGATTTAAGTCGGATTTGTGATGATTAAAACATATTAATGAATGATGATTAAAATATACATGTGAATTATATGCTATGATGATGAAGAATTAACAATCAAACGAAACAAATAGAAGAATTTGACGAATAACGAGATTTAACGAAGAAGAAAGGAAGCGAATCATGGCGGCGGCCTCACGAAGAGGCGCAGCGAATCTGCGCTCCTTCAAGAGGCGCAGCGATTCTTTGCGTCCTTTCTCGACGGTTATCTACTGGAAATCCGTAAAAAGAGGTTTTAAAGCATGGTTTTAGAAATCGGTTTTAATGGTATTTTCGACATAAACCTTACAATTGATGATACAATAAAATAAAATACAATAAATAAAAGAGAGATTTACACCCTTAGACTTACATGTTGATGAAACGAGAAGGACTAAGATATCGATTAGTGATGCTCGATGCGAATGCAAAGAAAGTGCCCTCGTAAGAGGAAAACGATTAGATTAATTAAGTTGATTGATGTGTAGTTGGTCAAATTGGTCGGTCATGCAACGGGGAGGCTGGTACTCAGAAGGATCCGAGCTTACGTGGTCGAAAGTTCAAGCACGTAGATGCCAAAAAGTAAGAACAAAGTCTAGAATGCAAAGGGAGAAGAGAAGGGCGGACACTCGCGTGAGAAATATGAGGAGCGAAGGCTCCTATTTATACTAATCACGTGAAGGAATTAGGGTTTCGGAGACTCTTTGGAAGTGAATCTCGGAAAGATATGAAAAAGATACGAGAAACATGCAGAAAAAGGCCTGGGAAGAGGCGCAGCAGCCACTGCGTCTCTTGGAAGAGGTGCAGCACCTGCTGCGTCTGTTCCCAAATGGTTTCCTCCTGCTGAAGAAAGATTTCCGTGTTTGAGTTATGGTAGGACGGAAATAATCCGGTTTTCCTTAATATCTTTTGTGAATATTACGGGAAATTGCTTACTAAAAGATAAAATTTATGAAATATGGAATAGAAATATCCGGAACATTCCAGAACATTCTGACTCGGGTTTTAACGGTTATCAGAAAATGGAGACGGTTTTAGGCCCGGACTCCGAATGTACTCTAATTACTGCCAAAATGACCGTATCGGCACGTAGATGACAACTAAGAGGTAGACATTAATATTTGAGCAATCACTTGACGATAATCTTACGAATTGTCACAAATCGTTCCGCGTATCAAACATGCGGCCCAATCATCACCGGGTGGTTTGCGGAAGGTGCAGAAATGAGGTATCTACAGAGCCCCCACTTTGACTGAGGCTTGGACAAGGCGAAAGTCAAAGTATAGCCATCAGGTCAATCGAAGATTACAACCTGACGACTATGGCGACGCGAGGCGCTTCAAGGGGTCTGAACCAAGGACCTGTCGTCGGGAGCATTTTAGAGTCTGTCGACTATCGGGAAGGGTCGTTTAAAGTCCATTAGACTACGTAAGGAGGCTCGCCAGCCATAAGAAGAGACCATACCTGAGACTTCTTTCTCGAGATGCTTCCGGGGGTGCGTAGGAGCTAAGGTTGAGCATGGGAGCTAAGGGTGAGACCTAAAGGATACATAAGGATTGGTGCTAGGGTGTGGGACCCTAAAGGAAAGCATCGGCGGGAGTGAGGCCTAAAGTAAGTTCAACTTAAGGGTAACTAAAGCTTGGGTATAGGAACTCTATTGGTTTGGGAATTTGAAGGCTTATGAACCTAAAAGGATTGGGATCCCATAGCTAAAAAATCCTAATTTCGGGTCTACGAACCTAAGAAAGAAGGCTTTGGTTTGGGAACTTCTGGAGAACGACACCCTTGTCGTACTCTGCGGGGAAACAAGAAACATTGTGAGTAGCAGGACACAGGCGGGAGCTGCTGAGGGAAAACTGCTTGGGTAGTCTTCGAGAAATAATTGCGAGTAGCAGGACACAGGCGGGAACTGCTGGGAGGAAATCTGCTTAGGTAGATTGTCAATCCTTATGTCTTGAGAGAGACAGTACGTCCGCTTACTCTCGCTAGAGACACGATTGGGAATTGATTCTTCTTGACATGAGAGGGAAAGTATATCCGCTTACTCTCGCTGGAGACATAATGAAGGTGTGTCGAATTCTGTGAAGGAATAAATAATATGCAACAGTCTGCTGCGGGCTTGGGAACGCGGGCCGGAACGAAAGAAAATCGCCAACGGACCAAAAGAATGAAAATAGCATCGAGGAAGAGGCGCACCAAAGATGGGCCCACAAATAACGAATTCATAACGAATTTTTGAAAATCCGTATGGAGGGAATAAAAGAAAGAGGCGCAGCAAGAGCTACGTCTCTTGGAAGAGGCGCAGCGCCTGCTGCGTCTATTCCCCAAATTGGCTTTCCTGCGTAAAAACGCGAAAATCAGGAGGCTTTATTCATTTTTATTCGAAACATAAATCACGCATTTCTCTCTCAAATCTTCACCATTTATGCCAAGGTTTGATTCAAAAGCTCGCATTGAAGATGACTAATCGAGGTATGTGTCTCAATCTTGCATTAATCTTCTACATTTTTCCAATTTTGAGCCGAAAAATCTAGGGTTTGTGACCCATTTGCTCGAAAATTTGGGGCTTTTCCCCCAAATGAATTTGCTTTGTCAAATTGACACTAGAAATGGATAGTAGGTAGTGTTAGGAACACAACCATGTATTTGTTTCGAATTTTCATCAAGTTTTGAGCCTTTGAGTGAAATTTGAGACGGTTTTACAGCTGAACCGTAAATTGCTTCGAAAATAGTCTTAGGATTGCCCATTTGTAATGAAACTTGATATTTGGGATCCTTGAATGATGGGTAAACTTTCTACCATCTCGGAATTTTGGTTTGTGACAGCTTTTTCAGGACACTTTTCTAGGGCATAATCGTCATTATAGCGAAATGCTGTCGAAATTTTGACTCGAACCCGGAACTAGGCTTCGAATTAGGCTTGACTTGACCCAAACTTACCACATGAGTGATCGGGTAGGTGGGAATGTGACCAAGGATGGCGAAAAAAGAGCGGTTTCAGGGCTTCCGAAGGCTCGAAAATCCCTTAACCAAGGCTTGTCGTCGTGTGACGCGGCCTAAATTTGCTTTAATGTTGCAGGTGATGAGGCTTCTACTTCTGGGAGAGCTCCCATGGAGATCGACGCTGCTACTGTCGAGGAGGCTTTAGAGCAGGCCTTCACCGCTGCGGTGATGGCTGCTGGGGCCGAGCTTCACGAGGAGGAGGCCGTTGAGGAGGAGGAGGCCCCGAGACGGGCCAACGTCGGACGAGGAGGTCGTCAGCTGAGAGGAGCTCCTGCGTGGGCTGAGACTTGGGAGAGCAGGCACCTGGTGTGGGCTGCAGAGGGTCACCTGTCTTACAGGACGGTGAAGAGTTTGGTAAATAGGAATTCACTACTCACTACTCATCCCCTTTCGTTTATTTGTCCAAATTTCTTTCAAATTTCATTCAAAACTAAAGATAGCTTTGTTTCAAATTATAATAGGAGGCCGGGAACATCAGGTCGTTCTCGGGTTACACGACAGCGATGGAGCACTACGAGCGGCTGTCGGCGGAGGAGAGGGCCATGATCAAGCGTGGAGCGTTCGGTCCTTTGGTTCAGGTCTGGAGGGATATCGCGAAGAGGAAGTTGCGGGCTAACCTTAGCCTGGTCCGTGCTTTCTTGGACCGATTCTGGGATACGACTTCCACATTTCACATGCCTTTTGGTGAGGTGGGAGTCACTTTGGAGGATTACGGCATGATTTCTGGTCTGCCGTGCGGGACCGAGGAGGTGGTGTGGCCGGAGACTGCCATGAGGGCGGACTCGGCCGAGGCGAGGAGATTGATCGGCTGGAACTTGTCGCCGAAGGTCTGTTCTGATCTTGGGTTTGATACCCGTTCTTACGTTCGAGACTACTTTGCGGGGAAGACCCCGGCGTTGGTGACGATTGATGGGAGGGAGACGGCTCCTCCTCCCCGTACAACCGAGCGAGAGGGCTCGTGCGTGGCTCGTGGTTTCGTCTTCGATTTACCTCGGAGACAAGGGCGAGAGGCTATCGACGAAGCTTCTTCCCTTCCTTTCGACCCGAGTTCCCCGGGACGTTGGGGCCGGTCATCTTGGTTTTGCGGTCCTCATCCATTTCATGAGGGCCATGGTTCGTCCGGAGTTGATGGAGAAGGGGACTTCTCCTGGTGCTGTCGGACCTGGACTACTGTTGGAGGTATGAACCTTCTTTCAGACCAAAGTAAATTCCTTTCTTTATCAAATTACGAAAGAGCGTCATTGATTATTTTGCTTTTGCAGGCGTGGGTGTACTCCTACTTCCCGAGTCTCGCGCCCAAGAGGACGGAGCCGTTGGAGAGGGCCTATCCCGTGGTGAGGGATTGGGTGATGTGCCGGACGAAGAGCAAGCGTTCTTCTCACAACGTCTACCGGCGGGATGTGAACGCTCTTCAGCTGAGTAGCGTGAGTATCCCACTTATATTTGCTTTTGCTTCTTATTTTTGCTTTTAATTGATCGTAGGAATGATCCTTTTTATCTTGTCTCAGTGGGTGCCCCGACCTTGGGCGGAGTACGCTGGAGCGCCTCCTTTTGTGGCTGAGGTCCTTCGACCTAGGAGCTCGGGCCGACTGCTGTTGAGGACGTCGATGGGTCTGTGTGGTACTTGGCGAGCGCTTGGCTCGTCGGTGCTCGCGGGCGTGTTGACGGTTCCCGTCGATCCTCCCGGGCGATGTTTAGGGAGCCTTCGAGGCCGAGAGGGGCGGCGGATTTGGCTGGTGCCAGTGGTGACGACCTTCTTCTTCCCGGCGAGGACTACTCGGCGTTCCTTTACGGAGACCGCGGCGTCGGCCAGTGGTGGTGAGTATCTTTTATTTTTCCTTTTGATTTGATTTTTGAGAATCATGATGAAAGATCATGGATTGATGAGAACCATTTGTCTTTGTAGGAGGTCGAGGCGGCGGGCATCGAGCCCCCAGAGTACCCCGAGACCCTCGAGTACACTGACGCGACCGGGAGGACGACGATCTCCGAGCTGCGTGACTTTGACGTAGCCGTGACGGATGCTGGCCTGGACGATTGGCAGCATCTGATTCGGAGGGTGAGCCTCTAATCTGTATATCCTTTGTGTAAGAACACATTTGATTGAATCTGTTTAATTGTTGAGAATTTCTTTTTGAAAATGCAGGTTGCGCCGTCTCGGTTTGTGGCGTTGTGGAGGGTGGCCAACCGGCTGCGAGCTACTGCCGTCGAGGCACTTGTCGGCGGTCGAGGTCGTCAGGTATGAACCTTACACCTATTTCCTTTTTGATTTTTCTTTTTGTTTGATTTTCTGATTTTGCTTGAATTGATTGACATGAGCCAATTTTCTTGTTTACAAGGTGACCGCGAGTTGGAGCGAGAGTTGACCCAGTCTCGGGAGGAGACAACTCGCGTGTTGAGGGAGCTCGAGGTTCGGGATGCCGAGATCGCCGCTCTTGTGGTGAGAGTTGCAGAGTTAAAGGGCGCCCAGCAGTAGTTTTGTGTAGCTTTTTTTGTTTGTTGGCTGTGTCTTGTACATTTGTACATTGGGACTATCATTTTGAACATTTTTGGACTTTGTTTGGGGCTCGAGCCCCCAGTTTGTACATTTCCTCCGTTTGGTATATATACGATGGCCTGAGTGCCTTTGCTGCTGGGTTGTGTTGCTTGTATCTGCGAGTTTAGTTTCGAACAGTTTGGTAGATGACGGTTTACGCCGTCATCATGCTTTCCGAAATTTACATAGAAAAAACACGCAAAGCATACATTTTTATATATATATGGCCTTAATTAGCGCAAAATGAGAGACTCAAAAGAACGCGAAAAATGCAAAAATGCAAAAATTTTGCCGGAAATGACCGGACGGTAGGGAGGGTTACCCCCTAAAAAAAGAAAAAATAGAAATCTATAAGTTTAGAAATGAAATTAAAGAATAGAAATTAATATTTACAAGTTGAAATTTAAAATGAAAATTATTTCCTAAAATGAAAATATACAAGCGTAATATAATGGCAGAAATGTCGATGTCGCCTCGAAATGCGTGCCCGCGAATTTAGGAAACCTGAAACATGGTAATTTTCCGTATTTACCAAAATAATAACCTGTAGGAATATGAAATTATTCGTTATGGAATTAGGAAAGATCCAACGCGGAAAATCACAGAAGTGAAGCTCGGGAAGAGGCGCAGCATGAGCTGCGTCCCTTTGAAGAGGCGCAGTCAGTGCTGCGCCCTGTTCCCAAGTTGTTCCGTTCTGACGGATTTTTGGAAACAACAATTAGTATAAATAGAAGCGTCGATGGAGCTTTTATTCACACAAATCTTCCGTCTATTCTTCGTCTAATTACACAAAACCCTTCAAAATAAATTTTCTCATCATGAATACTTTAGAGATCCGCTTGAAGGAATGGACCAACGAGTTTTCAAATATGGAGAAGCATGATATGGGTTCTTATAACTTTGGATCGTTGTTGAGTTTGAAACTCATCAAGGTTGTGAAACCGTTCTTGGATGCTTGCCTTGACTATTGGTACCCAAATTACCATGTTTTTGCGTTCCCTGGAGGTGACATTTGCCCCTTTCCTGAAGAGATTGCTGCTATTGGTGGATGGGACCCCGAAAATTTGCCTGCCATTCCTTCCACTTCTCAAGGGTACAAAAGCAAATTTAGAGACTTGCTCGGATTGACTAGACTTGAGGTGGACCGTCTAGTTACCTCAAAAGGTGTGAGAATGTTGGACTTCATAGATCAATTCATCAATAGGGCCGACCCCACCGTTTCTCATGTTGCTAGGCGGAGGGCATTTGGCTTTTGGTTGTTGCATGTGTATGTCTTCCAAGGGCATGTTGATGAAGACTTGAGAGGTGATCCCCGACTTCGGGCCTTGTTGAGCGGATGGAGGCTGCGCAGAGCCCGCTAGCTTATGCTTAGGAGAGATTATATTGGGTTTGGATAATAGGAAATCCAACCGTGATCTGCCGTTCTTGGGGAGTCCCGTCATCTTGCAGGTAAAAGACACCTTTTTCTTTTTCGTTTTTTCTTTTTTTTTTCGTTTCTTTTTTTCTTTTTTTTTTTTTTTTTTTTTTTTTTTTTTTTTTTTTTTTTTTTTTTTTTTTTTTTTTTTTTTTTTTTTTTTTTTCCGATGTCTAATACCTGCTTTTGGTAGGTTTGGCTTATGGAACGGCTCCGATTGATCGAGCCCCCAGTTCATGCACTTTCCTATCATGCCCGCTCGATTGCGATGAGGACAAGGTTGTATATGGTGGACTTCACCCGGGTCTGTGACTATTGGAAGAACAAGCTGAAGAGTGATGATGGCCCGTTGATCAGGTGGGTCGTTCCATGGTGGCACCTCAAGTCCGTCACTGGAGTGTCTTCTTTGGATTCCACTAGGTCGGTGCGCATTCCTGGATTGGAGTTTATGGTGTGCATCTTCCCGAAAGGGCGATGAGGCAAGTTGGGTTGAAACAGACGATCCCGAGGCTTGATACCGTCCCGATTGCTATGGCGCTTACTACGAGAGAGCGAAGAGAGTGGGCTATCAAATGGGCCCAAAGAAACATGTGGTTCTTGAATTTCTCCGCCAATGCTTTATGGGTGTCGGATTCTTATCTGAGGTGGAGAAAGGCTACAACTCCAGAAGAGCGCGAGAAGCTGAGGAAGCGCGAGCCCATCGACTACAAGGTGCGCGAGGGAGAGAAAGAGAAGGAGAAGCATCTGACAGAAGGAGAAGAAGAAGCCGGGTTTCAAGTTGTTCATCCTTCGAAGAAACCGAGGACTACTCCTGTCGCAGAGATGGTTATTGGCAAGAATGGAAAAGCTAGGCCTCGAGAAAGACCATTAGTGATCAGGTCTGAAGTGGCGCAAGAGCGTCCGGCTCGAGGTCGTGACAAGAAATATGACAAGAATGACAAGGGCAAGGGGAAGATGGAGGAATAGCCCAAGTCTCTTTATTTATTATTTGATTATTATTATTATTGTTGTTGTAATAGAAAGGAGGGGTTTTTAGAATCCTAGCCTATTCTATTTTTATTATTTAGCGTATTATTATTATTAGAAAATGAATGAATGAAATAAAAAGGTTAAGTGGTTATGAAACCTTTGTGATTTTCTATTTATTATTCTTGTCGAATTTCAAATGCGATGCAAATGTCCTTCTATTTACATTTTAGATATAATGGGTTGAATCCCGTGAAGGATTGCCTACGTATTCACTTAAAAAAAGCGAAATCAAACCCTTGCGCGTAGTTCAAGTAAATGTAAAAGAATAATTGTTCGAAGCAAGAGCTTGTAATGAACGTAGAAAATAAGCACGAGCTTTTGCTTACTCTGAAGGTGCGAATTTAGTTTATTTGATGATATGAGGATGACAAATTTGTCAAAATGCAAGAGCACAGTGACATTCAGCTTGGCCAGGGGCCGTTTATTTAGTGCCACAAGAGCGACACGTGGGTTTACGCGAGGCGCGTTTTCATTCCTATTCTAGGCATAGTATCGTTTCAGTTGGTCAAGGTTTGTTGGGTTTGAAAACTCATTCCCATCTAGGTCTGTGATCCTAAGCGCACCCCCTGGGAGTATGGATTTGACTAGAAATGGTCCAGCCCAATTAGGTTTGAATTTTCCTCGTGGGTCAACAGGTAAAAGAGCTCTAACCGATTTAAGCACTAAGTCTCCTTCTTTGATGTTTCTTGGCCTAACCCTTTTGTTGAAAGCTCGTTTGATACGTGCTTGGTATGTTTGGACATTATGTAAGGCGCGTAGCCTACGTTCATCCAGGAGGATGAGTTCTTCATATCTATCCCTCTTCCAATCGGCTTCCGGAATTTGACTTTCTAGTAAAATACGCAGGGATGGTATTTCTAGCTCGACTGGTTGTACAACTTCCATGCCGTAGGTCAAATAGAAAGGAGTAGCCCCAGTGGGCGTCCTGACAGATGTACGATACCCCCATAAGGCAAAGGGTATCTTGCTTGGCCAATCTCTATAGTTGTCAATCATTTTCTTGAGGATTGTGACAACATTCTTGTTTGCCGCCTCTACCGCGCCGTTAGTCTGTGGTCTATAGGGCGAAGAGTGGTGATGCTTAATCTTGTATTTGGCTAGCAATTGCTCGGTTTCAGCTTGGAAATGTGATCCGTTATCGCTAATGATCTCATGTGGGCAACCATATCGACAGATGATGTTGTTTTGTATGAATTTTGCCACATTTTTAGCCGTAAAGACCGATGTAGGAAGCCGCTTCTACCCATTTGGTGAAATAGTCAATCGCTACTAGAATGAAACAGTGACCTCCTGTTCCGGCTGGGGTTATCTTCCCGATTATGTCAATTCCCCATGCATAAAATGGCCAAGGGGATGTCATTGTATAGAGTAATGAAGGAGGGACATGTTGTACATTCCCGAAGATTTGGCAGTTGTGGCAATGTCTTACGTATTTGATGCAATCAGATTCCATTGTGGTCCAATAATATCCCAAACGTGTGATTTTCTTTGCCATCATGGGCCCACTCATGTGAGGACCGCATTCTCCGTCGTGGACTTCTTCCATCGCCTTTCGTGCCTGTGAATGATCAAGGCAATGTAGGACTACACCAAGAGGTGTTCTTTTGTATAATTCTCCTTGCATGAGAATGTATTGGGAAGCTAGTAGGCGTATAGCACGTTGTCCCCTCTTGTCCATATCCGGTGGATAGGTACCATTAAGTTTAAAATTCAGGATTGCTTGGAACCAGGGTTCCTGCGCGATTTCCTCTTCATCGGTGATTTGGTGGACGTAAGCCGGCTCTGACCGTCGTTCGATCCACAAAGGCATTTCCACCATGTGATCTGGCATATTAATCAATGATGCAAGTTTCGCAAGAGCGTCTGCAAATTGATTTTCCTCCCGAGGTAGGTGTAGGTAGATTACGTGATCAAATAATTGAGCGACTTGGTCTATCCTAGCCTGATAAGGTGCGAGGCTTTCGCTTCGGATTTTCCAAGATCCTGTAACTTGGTTAATGATTAGTGATGAATCCCCATGTACTCGGAGGTTTTTAATGCCTAAGCTTACTGCCGCTTGTAGTCCAATGAGACAAGCATCGTATTCTGCAGCATTGTTTGTCACCTCGAAGTCGAGTTTGACAGCAATTGGTGTATGCTCGCCTTCAGGAGAAATGAGCAACACTCCTATTCCGAATCCTCTTAAGTTTGATGCTCCATCAAAGTATAGGTCCCAGGAGTCTACATCAGTTTGGAGTATATCCTCGTCTGGAAATGACCAAGTATCTATTGTTTGTGCGTCATCGATAGGATTTTCTGCGAAGAATTCGGCGACGGCGCGACCTTTTATAACTTTCAGTGGCATGTATTTGAGGTCGAATTCTGAGAGCATCAAGGTCCATCTTGCTAGACGTCCGTTGAGGACGGGTTTCTCGAAGAGGTATTTGACTGGATCCATTTTGGAATATATTTTGACGGAGTAGCTAAGCATGTAATGGCGTAGCTTCTTCGTTGCCCACACAAGAGCGAGGCATGTCTTTTCGAGTTGTGAGTATTTGCACTCGTATTCCAAGAACTTCTTACTAAGGTAGTAGATAGCTCTTTCCTCACTTCCTACAGTTTGAGCTAGCATGGCACCCATGGCCGTTTCGGTTACTGTGAGATATAAACCAAGAGGTTGATCTCGTTGTGGTGGCATGAGCACTGGTGGTTTAGCCAATATCTCCTTGATCCGGTCGAATGCCTTTTGACAATCGTCATCCCACATGGTGTGGTCTATTTTCTTGAGTTTCTTGAAGATAGGCTCACAAATCATCGTAAGTTTCGATATGAATCGACTTATGTACTGCACCTTTCCTAGGAATCCTCTGACTTCTTTTTCTGTTTGAGGTTGTGGCATTTCAATCAGAGCTTTGATTTTGGAAGGATCTATTTCTATACCTCGTTGGCTAACAACGTATCCCAGGAGTTTGCCAGATGTTACCCCGAACGTGCATTTCTGAGGATTGAGCCTCATGTTGTACTTTCGTAGTCTTGCGAAGAACTTGCGAAGGTTCGCGATATGTCCCTCTCTTTCCTTAGATTTGACAATCATGTCGTCTACATATACCTCAACTTCTTTTTGCATCATGTCATGTAGGAGTGTAGTTGCGGTGCGTTGATACGTAGCTCCGGCATTGATCAATCCGAACGGCATCACCGTGTAGCAGTAGGTTCCCCATTGGGTGACAAACGCGGTCTTATGCATATCTTCCATGGCCATCTTGATTTGGTTATAACCCGCATACCCATCCATGAAGGATAGTAATGCGTGGTCTGCATTATTGTCTACCAATATGTCGATGTGAGGTAGAGGGAAGTCATCTTTTGGGCTTGCTTTGTTTAAGTCCCTAAAATCAACACAAACACGGATTCTCCCATCCTTTTTGGGTACGGGTACTATGTTAGCTACCCAGTCAGAATACTTGGAAACTTTGATGAACCCGGCTTTGAATTGTTTGTCAACTTCTTCCTTAATCTTTAGAGCCCATTCCGTTCTCATTCGTCGAAGCTTCTGCTTCACAGGTTTGAAACCTGGCTTAATCGGAATCCTATGTTCATCGATATCCCTGTCGATCCCTGGCATGTCTTTGTAGGACCAAGCGAAAACGTCTTTGAATTCATTTAGGAGATCTATGAAATCGGCCCTTTCGGTAGAGCTCAAGGTAGTCCCTATCCTAAGTTCTTGGGGTTCTAGTTCGGTTCCTACGTTGATGGGTTCGGTGTCTTCTATTACTGGCCCCCCTTCCCTTTCCTGTAGTATTTCTTTGGCTACGTAGGGAGGTATTTCGATTGAGTCTGGGTCTTGGTCATCCTCGGTATCATCGTAAATGTGCACTCAAGATAACACAAAAAGTAAGCGAACCCGATTTATTCATATTAAAATTTGAGTAAAGTTGAAACAAAGAAGCCAACTGATCCATGGTCAGTGGCGGCAAAGGGACAGTGGTTGGGGCATTTCCCGAACTACTGTGACTACTCGAGACTAAGCTAGGAGAAACGAAGGGAGTGGGGATGACGACAGGAGTAGACTCTCTAATGACTTCTCTAGACTCCGACTCTGACTCCGACTCCGACTCGAACTCATCGTCTTCTGGTTCTCCTTTGAACATCTCTCCTTCTCCAGTGGTGAGCTTGAAGAGTCTTCCTTGATTGTTGGTCCATTTGATAGATTTTCTCCATCCTTTCTGCTGTTTTGCGTCGGTTTCTGTGATCAACGCGGTGGGGTTGAAGCGATCGTCTTGAAGTATCATAGTAATGATCTCATCCTGCGCGGCCCTAACGAATCGATCTTCTCCAAACAATAGGCTAACAGCTTGTTCGTCTAAGCAAGGTGCTTGACGGGTTTTGACGGTAGGAACCGTTTCTGGAGGGATGAAGTAGCAATCGTGAAAGATCTCGATTCCGGCTAACTTCCTCTCGAGATAATGCCAAGGTTCGGGAAATCCGTGAAAGAGTTCTAGACTTCCTTCTTGAACAAAGTATCCATTTAAAGTAGGGAGATATGGCCTCATTTGGACTCCTACGTGCTTGCGGTTTTGGACTTGGGCAAGCATTTCGAGAACCTCCTCTTTTGTGGGTTTGTACCCTAGTCCCAGTGGTATCCTCGTTGAGTTGCCTTCCTTGTATGGTGCGAAGGTATTCTTCCGAATAGGGTTCAAAGGCATTCCAGGGAAGTATCCCTGGGATTTGAGTATGTGGTTGACCACCAAGTTAGAGTAGGGATTATAGTATAAGGGTGCCAACTCACTTTCTATAACGCTTACACTTTGGAAGCCCCCAAGTTCGTATACGGGATCCGCAAGGACTTGATTGTTCGACTGTTTTTCGATTATTGCCTTGATGGGTGACGAAGTGATCGTCACTACTTTGCCGTTTAGTGGGATCTTGATCTTTTGATGAAGGGTGGATGTTACCGCTTTGGAAGCATGAATCCAAGGCCTTCCCAGAAGTATGTTGAATGAAGCTTCAATGTCCACTATTTGGAAGCTAACCTTTCGTTCGATTGGTCCCGTGGCTATGGTTAAGTTAGCAAGTCCTACTACCTTTCGTAGGAAATCGTGTACCATCATATGCACGCACACCTTGATTGGTAGGGGTCCAATCCGACTCTTTCATGCCCAGTTGTATGCCGTTTTGAGGGGTATGACGTTGACCATGAGCCATCATCCACCAAGGTCATTGGCACATTCTTCTTTAGACAAATGACAGTGATGTATAGAGCAAGGTTGTGACTAGCGCCAAAAGGTGGCAAGTCTTCGTCTGAGAAAGTAATAGGATTACTTAGCTTAGGTGATTCTTGGAAGACCAAGTTGACTACATCTTCAGGAGTGGAGTTATGTGCTACATTTAGCTTGGCCAAAGCTTGCAGTAAAGCTTGGCGATGTGGGAATGAGCTTGCTACTAGTTGCCAGACTGAAAGATCAGCCTTTGTTTTCTGTAATTGCTTGAGCAAATGATCAGTGGGGTCATCTTCCTTGTCATTTGGTGTGATGACGTTGGTTGGACCGTTTTGAGTAGTGCTTTGATATGGGCGACCCGAACGAGTTAGGTGGTCCACATCTTGGTCTTCACCATTTTGGACTATTTCCTTGACTAAAGAGTTTTCAATGAGATATTCGTCCTCATCATCATCGGCCCAAACCCCATTGACTGCAGCTAGTTCCCTCATTCTCACGATATCATCTTCTAGTCGTATGATTTGATCGACTAGTTTATCAACCACGGTGATTATTGTTGGAATATGTGTCCTCCGACAATAATGCGATCACGACTGTTGATCATGATGATCACATGTTTAAATCTCATTATATATAGAATACAATTGGGAAGTAATTTTGTTACTGTCAACTGGTCAACATATATCGGTAATGATTGGCTGACTAGAGTTTGACATTACTGTCGTGTGACGGTGGTGATCAGTTGACCCCCTAGGTCATACCTAAAGGGCAACACTCTTAATTGATTATTTAATTAATCGTATAATGTTGCGAGTTAATTAAATTACTTGAAAATTGACGGACGATTTTGGAAGTAAAATTTACGTATCATATTGAAATGTGATTAAATAAGATACGGTCTGAGTAATTGAATTGTATCATTACTCGGATGAAACAATTGTTTAATGTAACAATTAAATTGAATGAATTGTTATAAATACAATCAGTTGTAATTTATAAATGGTAAAATATTTTGGCACAAGTAATTATAAAATTACTAAGTCGATTTTTGTATGTGACGTATTTTTGATAATACGTTGATTTTTAATATGTTAAAAATACATAACAAATTTATGTCACATATGACATGTGACATATTGACAATTGACAAAAATAATATGGAATCCATATTATATAGTGGGCCGAAAATTAGAGGGATTTAAGCTAATTATATGTTGTTTGTAATTAGTGGAAGGCATGATGATTGCACTAGTCACTAGGGATGGCAATGGGTGGGATATGGGTGGGGTGGAGCCATATCCATATCCATATCCATTTAATTTATGATAATCCATATCCCACCCTCATCCATTTAATATTTTTTCATCCGTCCATATCCATATCCACCGGGTGAAGCGGGTGGAACGGGTACCCGTTGGATATTTTCACGGCTTATAAAATTTAAAGATAATATATCGTAAAAAAATTGTGGCGATAAAATTAAAAGGCGTCCATCATTCAAATAACAATGTGTGTTAACAAATAGCAACCAAGTATATATCCAACAACAAAATGTTTATGCAAAGCAAGTGACCATACAAATACGCCACGCTAACTACAAAGAAACCACCAACGCATTATGTCATTGATTAAACTAATGAAATTAAATTACTTTGATTAGTGAAAATAACAATTTCCAGATAAACACACATTTTACTTTATTTAAATAACAGTATGATATTAAAATTAAGTAAAATTTCTGATAAAAAAATAACTTTTGAAAGGAAATCATTACTAACCTAAATAATTATTAACTTAAAAAAAAATTAATTATAAATATTAATTTCGGATATCCACAGGGTGGTTAAGCGGGTGAGAGACGATAATCCATATCCCACCCTAAATTCACCCATATCCATATCCTACCCTAAATTCGAAAAAAAATTGTCATCCATATCCCACCCATTTAATTTCGGGTGGATGGATATCCACAGGGTAAGGGTGGGACTGCCATCCCTACTAGTCACTAGCCATGCAAGCCTATTGTTCATTGTGAAGAACAACTTTTCCATGCATTGGCTCCCCTAATGCCCTCCTCTTACACGGTTTTGAGAAGGCAAATGCTATCATTGTTTTTCCATAATTTTACCTAATAATATACTAAGTGTAGTGTATTATTCATTCATTCCATCTATCATCCAAAATACAATTTTAGAGAGAATAAAAATCCTCCTCTCTTTCTCTCTAAAACCGAAATATTCAAAGTGTTAAAAATATTTTGGTTCAATTTTCTTCTTGATTAATATTATACTAGTATTTGTAATATTAATTAAAATTAAGAGGAGCCTTGGGTATAAAAGCTTAGGGAGAGATCTTATACTTAGATATTGTTCATCCATAAGGGAAAGCTCAAGATCAAAAGAGAAAGGTGATCTCTTTTGTGCCCTAATAACCGAAAATCACCAATGTAAGGACATGATTTCTCCTCTATTTTATTATTGTTTGCATGCATAAAATCCGTTTTAATTTTATGACAAATTAATCTAGACATATATGAGTATGTTAATATGTATATAGATATACATTCCCTTCAATCGGTATCAAGAGCCACGGTTGTTTGCATGCAAATCGGTTAAAAGTTTTTCCGAGTTATAAGAACAACAAATAAAACTTGTAAAATTTGTGTTATTATGAGATATCACGAAATTAATCCATGCATGTTAATATTTCTGGTCCTAAAATGTTTTAGGATATTTTGTTTAATTTTTCGGATTTTTATTGTTCATAATTTACAATAATGGCATTTAAATGTGATTTTATGAGTAAAAATGTCATTTTTGGTCTAAAATTAGCTATACTTTGAATTTTCCTTTGATTTTTGGATATGTTGTCACATATATTATTTTGAGATAACCTGTAAATGTTCATAATTTTTGAACTTTGTATGCTCGAAAAATGAATTTTTCATTGTTAAATACGGATTTAAGTGAAAAATAGGTTAATATGAGTTAAATTTCGAATCTGGTCATAGAAAATTAATATATTGTCACATGCAATTTTACAAGATGTGTGTAAAATAATTGGCTATAAAGAAGTCTTTTTGCATGATTTATGGATTTTTGAAGAAAAATAGCATAAATAGTGACATTATTAGTGAAAATTAATAAAACATAATCTATGACTTAGGAAAAACGTCTAATGTTGCATTTTATTATATTTTTCAGATCTAAAATTGAAAAGTTAATGAAAATAATTTTTCCATGTTTTTATGATTATTTTATTAAAAATCGATAAACCGCAACATTGTTTTTCCGGTAAATTTTCGAAATTTTTAACCTAATATTTTGAACATTATGAGTGTCATGGAATTTTTACAGAATGTTCATGAATTTAAATTTCAAATTTTGAATTTATTTGAAATTTTGTGATTTATTTGAAGTTTAATAGCTTATTTTTGTAATTTTGGTCCATTTATGAACAAATTTGTAAATAAAGGTTAATTATGGTCAAATTATTAGTGAAGACTATATTTTGAGTCCTAAGAGGTTAGGGTAATTAACTTATACATAAATATGAGTTTATGTATTTTTGTGATTATAAAATGTTGAAATCACGCAAATCCGTAAAAACCGAGTAATATACGATATTGGCTATTTAAAGGCGATTTAGCATAAAAATTAAGCATGTTCATACATATTATAATGCTGCATTTTCTTTATGATTGTCATAATTTTAATTTATGTAATTTTTGAATTATGTAATTTTACTTAGTATGGCCTTAGATTTTAATTGGTATTTCCCGAAATGTATGGGAATATCGATTCGGTTGTAATTTTTATTGTGATCTCGTTTCACCGTTTATTAATTTAATAGATTTATTTTATTTTAGTTACAAATGTATAATAGGAAATTATGTAATTTATTATGTAATTTTATTCATTCCGGAGTTCCCAAAGACGGATTTCTTCAAGAATGGCGATACATAAAGACGGTGTTACCTCGAGATGCGTGCTACAACCGAAGTTCAAGGGACCAATGGAGTTGGTTTCCGAATATGTAATAGATAAATAGTTTTCTATTTTAGGAAAGGCCATACTAGGATTTATTTATCTTTATGCTTGCATTTTATTTTATGTCACATGCATCGCTAAATCGCCATAACTAAAACATGCATTTTTATCTTATCGAGTTTATCGATCGTGTCAATTCAAATTATCGTAGTTCACCGCTTTAGTTCACTTAAAACGTGATAGATAATAAATTGACATGACCTCTCGCTAAAACGATTAATTGAGACATAGCCTTACCAAATAGTAGAAACCATGAAAACCTATTTCGCGAGGGAGTGCACTCGGCTACCCCGGGGTACAAACCTTGTTACGTAGGGGAAGTGGGTGATAAATGTCTAATCCACCGAATTCATGTTGATGAGGGTTTCATCGGCTACCCCGTGCCTAAGTTAATGTGGGTTTGGATAATGGACACATTTATTCGAAATTTGGATTGAACTCAACAAAAGTAATTGATAAGGGTTTCATCGGCTACCCCGTGCCCTTGTTGATGTGTTTTGGGCTATAGATAAATATTAGAGTAATTTTATCGACCAAGAGTTCTAAAAGTAGAATCGATTAAAAGTTAATCCACCGAGTTATATTGATAAAGGTTTCATCGGCTACCCCGTGCCTAAGTCGATATGAATTTGGGTCTTGGAATCATTTATCTAGTTGGGTAGAGGTCACTAGAAAAATGCATAAAACTTGTTTAAATCATACATTTTTACGAGTATTATTAAAACGACATTTATTTTACTCCTTATATTTTGTTTTGTAGACCACTTCTTTTTCATAACAAATGGCAACACCAACACCAACTCCTAATGCTACACCACTCGCTAGTTCGTCTTGGCTCCGATCCTTTATGGATCGATGTAAACTTGAAAAGAATGGGTCAAATTTCTCCGATTGGGATGCCCAACTCAAATTAGCCGCCGAAGGTGACGACAAGCTTCGTTACCTTACCGAGGCCTCTCCACCCGAACCCTCCACTAGGTCCACCGCGGCCACTAGGGAAGCATATGAGGCTTACCAAAAGGAGTCCGCCGCAATGAAAAATGTCTTGATATTTGCGATGGAGGCAGACCTCCAAAGGAGAGCCTTCAAAATGGGCAATGCTAATGAGATTTACTCCAAACTTGTGACCATGTTTTCACAAACTCCGCGGATCGTCCAATATGAGGCGGCCGCGGCATTCTTTGATCTCGACTTCAAAGAGGGCCAAAAGGTTAGCCCTCATGTGCTCAAACTCATGGAGCTTGTCGAGATCTTGAAAATTCAAAAGGTTGAAATCCCCAAAGAACTCATCGTAGATAGGATTCTACACTCCTTGTCCAAAGTCAAGGCATATGTGCAATTCCGGGTGAATTTCAACATGCAAGACAAGGATGTGTCTCTTGAGGAGTTGCACAAGTTACTTGTGCAAGCCGAGAGGGACATGGGGTTAAATGTGAACCCTCCCAAAGATGTGCTTAACATAAGCACAAAGAGTAAGGGGAAGTTCAAGAAGAGTGGAAGAAAGGGTAAAAAGCAAGCTCCCACATTCACCAAAGCTAAGTCTTGTGAAGCTAGCACCTCCAAAGTCAAGAAGGGTCCTCTTGATAAATGCCATTATTGTAATGGCATGGGACATTGGAAAAGAAATTGTTCCAAATACCTTGGTGATATCAAAGCTGGAAAGATCACTCCAGTAGGTAAATGACTAACCTTCTTTTATGTTTCTAATTCAACTATGGTATTATGATGCAAAGTTGTGATAATGTATCTTCCCTTTTTATTGTAAATAGGGCCTCCACCAAGCAAAGACAAGGGAAAAGAAAAACAAGCATGAGAAACCATGGAGAAGCTAAGGATAGCTTTTATGGAGCTTTGTTTTTCATTGTCTTATTTTAAGTAATGTTTTGGATTTTTAGAACTTTAAGTTTCCATGTTTGACATGGAAAGGTATTTTGGATAATGGGTTGTATTTTGGATAATGGTGACTTGGTTTGCAACCCAAGTCACCCGTTTTATCATTTATCCTTTTAATGTTCTAAAATTCATCTTTAAATGCTTGCGTTTTGAAACATAAGATCATTCACTTAAGGTGATCTAATAGACAATTATAATGACGGGTTTCATTATATGTCCACATGCTTAAGGCGTGTGTATGATCATTTATAAAGTGATTTTGAGTCTATGAACTCTCTTAAAGGTATGTCAATCACCAAGAACACATATGAAATCAATAACAATTAGTCGACCTATGAGGTAGTTCTCCTTATACTTCAACATCATTAATTTGTGTCCCATATACTATCTTTGAATATTTAGTGTATTTATTCTAAAGATAGAGTGGGAGAAAAATGAGGACACAACACACAAGGTAAGATAAAATTGAAATTGTGTACTTGTGTAAATGAAGATCTATGCAAGAGAAAATGATTTGAATAAAGGTGTATCTATTTACATAGTATGCCGAATAGATGAGATCTATGGTTTCAAGTTAGTTCTATAGGACTAAAGAGACCAAGTGTAGTAAACATAAAAGAATATTCTCAAGATAACTACACGAGGAGACCAAAAGAAAGTTTTGGAAGAAAAATGACTAATGTAAAGTCTTAACAAGTTTTGACTAAGTTTATGAAACATTTGACCAATAGTTTCAACCTTGAGATTTACTTAAGAGCCTAAATGAATCATAGTAATATACTAGTTATGGTCAAGTTGCAAGGATTGATATACCGATATCTTCAATGGCCAAAGTTTTAACCACGCAGATGTCATGCTTAACCTCACTATGAAATGGTTATACCTCCTTCCAAAAGGGTATTTGCGGAGGACGTATTCTAAATATTGTTTATATTTGAATGATGACATTACTACACATCATTATGACATGAGTGTGTCGGAGATTTAAAAATCTCTTTCCGTAAGGTTAAGATAAGACCACTTCAAAATAGGCATTTTGAAAGGATATGATGGGAACATATATGGTTTTATCCTAATAACTTGGCAATGCAATTTATATTTCAATTCTTGATAAATTTCGATTGAGAAGTCAATTTCGAAATGTGTAGAATTGAGTGGGAGTTAGGAAATTCTCATGTGAAGACATGGAATTTAGTGGGAGCTATCATCCTTGAATGTTTACAACTCATCACTCATTAAAGAATGACGAGCTAATACCTTCTTTCATAAAGAAGCTTTTGAGTTTTCAATTCTGGATGAAAATGGACTATGATGAATCCAATTACATCAAGGGATGTTGGATTAGTATTAAGAGATACACATCGTATCAACATTCACATAGGTTATTCATGTAGATGAAAATGGAATTGCCATTAGCAGTCATGGTCGTTCATTGAACCTATGAACGGTTGATCTCATGATTATTAGTAACTAATGTTTCCGCCATTAGAATAATCATGTATATGTCCATTTATGAATCATATGCATAAGAGCATGATGATTAATTGGTGAGCCATAATAGAAACGTCATGAATTCTCAAGAAGAATCCGATGTGCGATTTCGGTGTTTAACGGAATACTCCATTATGTGATAAGAGGTTGCACATTATAGGAAGTCCGAGCACATGTAAGGATTTATGAGAATCCCCAAATCTTTCAAGCCCAGAAAGAGAAATGAGAAGTTTTGGAAAGATGCTTGGTTGAATAAGAGGTTATTCAAAAACAATCTTTCCTGGTTAAGCTAGGACTTGTGAAAAGTACTAAGCTAATAATCTTGTCAATTGTTACAAGATTCTACAAAACATATACCTAGTGCATTGTGTGTGGATGAAATACTTGATCGGTACAAGTTGTATTATTCATCGCAAATTCGTTCGTTATGAGATGATCGATAAGAAAGTTCTTTCAAGTTAAAGAACCAAAACCAAGGTCGAGAACCTTGATGTGTACTTGGTAAGATTCATGCTATGAGAGAGAACATGAATGTGAAGGAGATTGCAAGTGTAAGAAGTTTGAACACATGGACACATGGGATGTTAAACTTCTATTGCAGTCAATGAGTGTTTACACTTATGATATACATCACAAGGTTGTAATATGATATTGACTACCCAAGTGTGATGTCGACATTTGTCGTCTGAGTTATTATTAACTCACCTTGTACATTGTTATATCCAAACGGGTTGTAGAGACAATTGAACCCCGTTAAAGTGAACATGGATTAACATTGTTTTTGCCCATAGTTACTTATATGAGGTGACGTCTCGAAGTGACTAGAGTGTGATGCGATTGATGGCAAGTTCAAGTGCCATAGAGTCATGTGAGATGACTAGTCGATCACATAGGCGGATCTATTAGGAACATTTTGTCGGGCCTTATGACCGCTTATAGAGTTATGGCAAATTTATATAGCCTGGTCGTGGCGAGAGCTACTATAGTATTCAAATGAGTCGATTCTTTTGACTAAAGACTATTCGCCTAAGATGGCACATTTCATTAACTTTGATTTGTGTTACTACGACCTTCGTAAATGGGGTCAAATGGGCATATTTTGGGTTATGATGGCTGTGGCTAGTCGAAGGGAATGAGTGCGATAGGAATTGTCCACCCCAAGTCAGGGTTATAACAATATCTCAGGGCCACTCGAGGAGTAATGAACTGGAAATGCGTGGCCACGCTCGGAAAGTATCTATGATAGATAAATCCGGTCAATCAGTTATTCTCCGATCGAGGAAACCACTCTCGATATGATCACTTGCAAGTACGACCTGAAAGACACCTTGCATTGAGTGGGAGATAGTAATAGGACAAGAGAATTGGTGACGCACACTTGTCGAGGACAAGTGGGAGATTGTTGGAATATGTGTCCTCTGACAATAATGCGATCACGACTGTTGATCATGATGATCACATGTTTAAATCTCATTATATATAGAATACAATTGGGAAGTAATTTTGTTCTCACAACTCGGTCAACATATATCGGTAATGATTGGTGACTAGAGTTTGACATTATTCGTGTGTGTGACGGTGGTGATCAGTTGACCCCTAGGTCATACCTAAAGGGCAACACTCTTAATTGATTATTTAATTAATCGTATAATGTTGCGAGTTAATTAAATTACTTGAAAATTGACGGACGATTTTGGAAGTAAAATTTACGTATCATATTGAAATGTGATTAAATAAGATACGATGCGAGTAATTGAATTGTATCATTACTCGGATGAAACAATTGTTTAATGTAACAATTAAATTGAATGAATTGTTATAAATACAATCAGTTGTAATTTATAAATGGTAAAATATTTTGGCACAAGTAATTATAAAATTACTAAGTCGATTTTTGTATGTGACGTATTTTTGATAATACGTTGATTTTTAATATGTTAAAAATACATAACAAATTT
Source organism: Silene latifolia (assembly GCF_048544455.1). NCBI lineage: Eukaryota > Viridiplantae > Streptophyta > Magnoliopsida > Caryophyllales > Caryophyllaceae > Silene > Silene latifolia. The sequence goes on along the minus strand of NC_133527.1, from coordinate 172,174,757 downwards.
ATGTCACATATGACATGTGACATATTGACAATTGACAAAAATAATATGGAATCCATATTATAGAGTGGGCCGAAAATTAGAGGGATTTAAGCTAATTATATGTTGTTTGTAATTAGTGGAAGGCATGATGATTGCACTAGTCACTAGCCATGCAAGCCTATTGTTCATTGTGAAGAACAACTTTTCCATGCATTGGCTCCCCTAATGCCCTCCTCTTACACGGTTTTGAGAAGGCAAATGCTATCATTGTTTTTCCATAATTTTACCTAATAATATACTAAGTGTAGTGTATTATTCATTCATTCCATCTATCATCCAAAATACAATTTTAGAGAGAATAAAAATCCTCCTCTCTTTCTCTCTAAAACCGAAATATTCAAAGTGTTAAAAATATTTTGGTTCAATTTTCTTCTTGATTAATATTATACTAGTATTTGTAATATTAATTAAAATTAAGAGGAGCCTTGGGTATAAAGCTTAGGGAGAGATCTTATACTTAGATCTTGTTCATCCATAAGGGAAAGCTCAAGATCAAAAGAGAAAGGTGATCTCTTTTGTGCCCTAATAACCGAAAATCACCAATGTAAGGACATGATTTCTCCTCTATTTTATTATTGTTTGCATGCATAAAATCCGTTTTAATTTTATGACAAATTAATCTAGACATATATGAGTATGTTAATCTCGTCCCAAAACTTGGACTTCCTTTCGGGTTCGGAAGTAGGTCCAATGGGTTGGAGTTTACCTTGCTTCATTAGCCTTTTTAGAGCGTTGGAGTAAGTGTCCCCAAGGTTCGTGAATTTCCTTGGTGGGGTGGTTTTCTTGGATGGCTCGAGAAGGTTAACTTCATCGGTCTTACTAGCAGAGCCGTATGAACGACTTGTAGACCCTTGGTATCCTCGACCTACCGTTTTGGACAAGAGTCCTTTAAGGATGTCATCCTCAATTCTTGTCCCTAGTACGGTTAAGTCTTTGAAAGTCTTGATGTTTTGGTATCTCAAATGATTGGCATAGATGGGCTTGAGATTATCCACAAACTTCTCCACAAGAGTGGCCTCGTCCGGGCGTTCCACTAGTTGAGTGCTAGTCTTCCTCCACCTACTTAGGAAGTCGGTGAATCCTTCTTTGTCATTTTGGGTAAGAACCTCTAGAGTACGCATGTTGACTTGGATCTCGGCATTATCCGCATATTGCTTGGAGAACTCGATTGCGGCATCTTCCCAAGTAGCGACCTTCTTGTGATCTAAAGAGTAGAACCATTGCCTTGGGATGGTATCAAGAGATGAAGGAAAGATCCTTAGGAACATCTCGGGTTTGATGCCTTTGATAGACATGTAATCCTTGAAGGCACGGATGTGGTTCAAAGGGTTCTCGTGTCCCTTGAAGTTAGGGATATCCGTCATACTAAAGTTGGTTGGTAATTTGGAATTGACGGCCTCATACTTGCGATTGTTCTCCCTATAAATGTCATCACCCTTAAGGTACATCAATTGCTCCTCTAGGTATTGGAGCCTTTTCTCGCCTACTACTGATCATCCTCATGAGAGGATTTTCATCCTTGGATTCGTTGTCAGAGTCACGTAGTACTTCACTTTCATGAGGAGGCAACCTTCCCTCCACGGCAAAGATACGGCCTTCGATGAGCTCAAGGTGGTCATAAGTTTGTTCTTGAGTAGATTGCATTTGGGCTAGCGCGGCTAGGATTCGATCATTACTATTCTGAAGTTGGTTGAAGTTTGCTTCATCACTTGATCCGGGCATCTTGGAAACTGGATAAGATATCGGCGACGAATCAAAACTGTTGGAATATGTGTCCTCCGACAATAATGCGATCACGACTGTTGATCATGATGATCACACGTTTAAATCTCATTATAAAGAATACAATTGGGAAGTAATATTGTTACTGTCAACTGGTCAACATATATCGGTAATGATTGGGACTAGAGTTTGACATTACTTGTCGTGTGACGGTGGTGATCGATTGACCCCTAGGTCATACCTATAGGGCAATACTCTTAATTGATCATTTAATTAATCGTATAATGTTACGAGTTAATTAAATTACTTGAAAAATTGACGGACGATTTTTGAAAGTAAAATTTACGTATCAAATTGAAATGTGATTAAATGAGATACGGTCTGAGTAATCGAATTGTATCATTACTCGGATGAAATTATTGTTTACAGAAACAATTAAATTTGAATGAATTATTATAAATACGATTTATGAATTGGTAAAATATTTTGGCACAAGTAATTATGAAATTACTAAGTCGATTTTTGTATGTGACGTATTTTTATTAATACGTTGATTTTTAACATGTTAAAAATTACATAACAAATTTATGTCACATATGACATGTGACATATTGACATTTGACAAAAATAATATGGATCTCATATTATCATATGTGCCGAAAATGGGAGGTTGTTTAAACAAATATTGTGTTTGTTTAAGTTAGTGGTAAGCATAATGATAATTACTCTAATATAGGCATGCATACCTAGTGCCTTTTGTGTAAGAGCACAAAGGCCATGCATAGGCCATTTTCTACCACCCTACCCGGTTCTCCCTTGGAAAGAACAAGGAGTTCTTTTACTTATTATCTTTATCATTCACCATATGTAGTGTATGGTTAGATAATTATTCATTCTTACTTCATAATATAATTTTTAGAGAGATAAAAATTACATCCTTCCTCATCTATTCTCCTACCCGGTTTTAGGAGCAAAACCAAAATATTTTTGGTTCAATTTTTCACTAAGATTAATATTATACTAGCTCAAATAATATTAATTAGATTAAGAGTTAAGCCTTGGGTATAAATCCTAAGGAGAGATCCTACACTTGGATCTTGTTCTTCCATTAAAGGAAAGCTCAAGAACAAAAGAAAAGGAGATTTCTTTTGTGCCCATTTGAACCGAAATTTCAATGTAAGGATATGATTTCTTCTCTATTTTATTATATTTTTTGCATGCATAAAATCCACATTTAATTTTATGACAAATTAATTTCGACATATTTGAGTATGTAAGTATGTATATGAATCTACATTTCCTTCAAAAACACGATCGACCATTCTAACACACTTGCTAAAAGAGGAAAAGTTTTGACTCGTGAAGTGGGTGTGTGCCACTTGTGTTGAGTGAGTTTTGAAGAAAGACAAGGTCTTTGAAAATGGGTGTCCTAGTCAACTGTAGTGTAGTTGTAGGAGTGGACTCGAAGTGGGGTTTTGAAATGGGTTTGTGGCCCGAATTTTGACACGACAAACGGACAGAGTTTTGACCGGATTTTGCGCTAATTAAGGGCCCAATTCAAAATTTTTACTTGAAAATGGGTTTTGATTTTTGAAAAATCGTCATGGTTTTGTTTAGAAATGGTGATCACGTAAGATATACATATTTATACAAGCATTATAACGGGATGCTGAGTGCATTTAAAAGGGTTTTGGTTTAAAAGGTGGGTTGCCATAACGAACCATCAAACCCGAAGTCTGTGGAGAGGCTCGTGCCAAACAAGAGTAAGGCCGATTCCTAGTCCATTTCCTCAAGTAGTGAAGGCCCTTGATACAAACAAGAGTAAGCATCATGGTATGGATGACGTCAATCGCTATCCATCCTTAGGCCCAAATAAGAATTAGGACCGTTTAGACGGGACGATTGGTCGAATGGGTTGGGTTGGGCCTAGGAAGGCTGAATAAAACGGTCTAGGAAGACCGAGTTATGAAAACCGACAATTGTCTCGTACAAATTATTCCCTAACCTTGTTCAAGTTTTACCCTTTTGGCTACACGTAAGTGTATTATCCCCAGCGGGGTCGCCAAACTGTGGACAGCGGGGGCCACGGGGGCGCTTGGGAAACAAGCGTTTGCATTTTTGTAAGGAGTCGCCACCAATTTTTATGGGAAATTGGAACCGTTCGAATACCTCGTGTCATGTCAAGACACAAAGTAGAGACATGAACACTAAGCAAATCGTTACCCTTAGCATTCTATGTCTAGAATGACTCTCGTGGATGCCAATGAACACGGGTGTTCACAGATATCTGGAGTAAGGGGTGAGGGTACGTATTAGGAAGCTCTTTTGATCGAACACCTAATCCCGCCCGCCTCGATAGCGGCCTCTACTAATGATTAGGGAAGTTATTCGTACTCGATATATCGTCGGCTATATGCATGCAATGCAGCATCCAAGTTTTAATCCTAGCATGTGAAGAATTAGACTAAGTCGGTTGACACGTAATTAGCATACAATTGGGTCGAAGTAGGATTTAATGCTCATTTACATGTGAGAACATACAAACAATAAAAGAAATACAATAATTATAAATTACAATAATGAAAATTACATTAATTACATTGGATTAGGCGATTTATGTCGAAAATACCTTTAAAACGGATAATTTGAGAAAAAGAGATAAAAGAATAAATAAATAAACGAACAGGAATTAGCGCGATATTATGGATAATAGTTAGTTAATACGTACGTTAATTAAACTACGTCAAGCCAGAAACGGAGTTCGAGGGACGAACTCGGCCAGAACAAAGCGCAGCGGCGAGCTGCGTTCTTTGAATAAGCGCGCAGACGCTGCGTCTTTCCTTGGCTCGTTCTGGCTGTGAAGCCGTAATTGCAAGCCGTTAATATTAATTGGTGATTTTAATGATTAATTAAATTATTTACTCGGATGAAAGTGATTAATAGGTTATTTAACATATGAATGGGTCATGAAAACAGTAAAACATGAATGAGACGGATTTAAACGAATTAATACATGATGGAATAATGACAGAAGTGAAAAATATTAATGAGTCAAACAAATTAAATCGATTAATTAGGTTAGACATGACGGATTAATGACGAATATGCGAATAAACAGATGAAAACTATATCAAAGACGAATTCCAGAAACCCAATATGAACAAATTGAATCCCTACAACCCGGAATTGAATTTAATGACGAAAACCCGCAAATATGAGATTATTAGGGATTTAAGTCGGATTTGTGATGATTAAAACATATTAATGAATGATGATTAAAATATACATGTGAATTATATGCTATGATGATGAAGAATTAACAATCAAACGAAACAAATAGAAGAATTTGACGAATAACAGAGGACGAACGAAGAAGAAAGGAAGCGAGAATGCGCGGCCTCACGAAGAGGCGCGGCGAACTCGCACTCCTTCGAAGAGGCGCAGCGATTCTTTGCGTCCTTTCTCGACGGTTATCTACTGGAAATCCGTAAAAAGAGGTTTTAAAGCATGGTTTTAGAAATCGGTTTTAATGGTATTTTCGACATAAACCTTACAATTGATGATACAATAAAATAAAATACAATAAATAAAAGAGAGATTTACACCCTCAGACTTACATGTTGACGAAACGAGAAGGACTAAGATATCAATTAGTGATGCTCGATGCGAATGCAAAGAAAGTGCCCTCGTAAGAGGAAAACGATTAGATTAATTAAGTTGATTGATGTGTAGTTGGTCAAATTGGTCGGTCATGCAACGGGGAGGCTGGTACTCAGAAGGATCCGAGCTTACGTGGTCGAAAGTTCAAGCACGTAGACGCCAAAAAGTAAGAACAAAGTCTAGAATGCAAAGGGAGAAGAAAAGGGCGGACACTCGCGTGAGAAATATGAGGAGCGAAGGCTCCTATTTATACTAATCACGTGAAGGAATTAGGGTTTCGGAGACTCTTTGGAAGTGAATCTCGGAAAGATATGAAAAAGATACGAGAAACATGCAGAAAAGGGCCTGGGAAGAGGCGCAGCAGCCACTGCGTCTCTTGGAAGAGGCGCATCACCTGCTGCGTCTGTTCCCAAGTGGTTTCCTCCTGCTGAAGAAAGATTTCCGTGTTTGAGTTATGGTAGGACGGAAATAATCCGGTTTTCCTTAATATCTTTTGTGAATATTACGGGAAATTGCTTACTAAAAGATAAAATTTATGAAATATGGAATAGAAATATCCGGAACATTCCAGAACATTCTGACTCGGGTTTTAACGGTTATCATAAAATGGAGACGGTTTTAGGCCCGGACTCCGAATGTACTCTAATTACTGCCAAAATGACCGTATCGGCACGTAGAGGACAACTAAGAGGTAGACATTAATATTTGAGCAATCACTTGACGATAATCTTACGAATTGTCACAAATCGTTCCGCGTATCAAACATGCGGCCCAATCATCACCGGGTGGTTTGCGGAAGGTGCAGAAATGAGGTATCTACAATTCTTAGCGCTGGTAGCACGACTGGTGGTCTGCACTATATTGAGCATCTTCCTATTGTAGAGAGCAGACTTGAAGACCTGGGGGCAAAGAAAGTTGAAGTTAGCAAAGAATTAAATAAGCAACTTGGAACAGGCAGAAGAGGGAAGATACTTACCAAAAAAGCATTATGTACGTCATTTTCAGCCATCTCCTCTAGGGCGAACTCTGAGAAAGTATCCACCAAGGAAGGGAAGAGTAGCTGGTCGATCTCAGGCCAGTATGGTACGTTGTCAATATTTCCAAAGCCCTCTGGAAAATGGGCGATGATGCCTCCACTAACAGAAGCACGAGGGCTGGCAGGTGGAGTAGGAGGATGTCAAGACAGCGGTCTAACTTCTAAAGGTTCAGGATGAACGGAGCTAGAGTGAGTAGCAGGTGACTGGAAGGAGGCAGTACAGACACTCTTTTTGGAAGCAGATGCCACGTCAGGACTCGCAGCAGATCTTTTTCTTTTGGCACTCTGGAGGATGGCCTCCAAAGGATCAACCTTTGAACCTGCGAGCAGCCATAATTTCAGGTGATAGAAGCGCTAGATAGGCAGCAAGATTACATGCAAGCAAAGATAGCTCTAAGCAGCTTACCAGAAAACATGCTGTGGGCTGATTGTTGAGGGTTGGAGGAAGAAGCAGGTGAGAAACCAGGTAGCAGGTCAGGGAACTTTCTCTCAGACAATGGGATGCCGAACAGTTTGTTGTGGGCAGATATTGGGACGCCCAGGCGAGTCAGGTAGCAAGGACCTGCACGAAAGTAACAGAGTAAGCCAGCAAGCATTGAGATGAACAAATCAGGCATCGGGAAAGCCACTTACTCGAAGTAATAACCCATTTCTCGAAGATTTAGTCAGCAAACGGCTGGATGGAAGCCTTCCTCACGTAGAAGAAGTCCTCAAACCACTTCTAGTCCCTAGATTTTGACTAGTGCCTGGAGGGAGTCTCCCCAGAGCCCCGAAAAGAGAACTGGTCTCTTCCCAGAGACCTGATATCATACATATGGGCCAGATCGCCCAGGGAGATGAAGTTTCTAGTATTCTTGCTGGAGGCTATAGAGTAGAGGAGAACCCTCTAGATGGTGGCAGAAATTTGTGCCATGGCAAAGTTGTTGGTGTAGATGAAATCTTGAACAAGCTTTGGAAAGGAAAAGCGAAGGCCGTGCCAAAACGGGTAGAGGTAAAGACAGACCTACCCCGACCAAATAACATCTGCCTTATGACCCGGTTCTGGGATGACAATGTCAACCCCATCGCCACGACCAAGCAAACCCTTGATCAAGGGGATGTCGGCGTGATAGGCTATCTGTAATACCCCGTAATTTCGTAAACGTTTACAAGAATGATTTATGTAATTTGGATTAATTAAAAGGTTAAAAGGTTAATATTTAATAATTGTGAATAAGACAGAATGATATAATAAAGTAATAAATAAAATAATAGAATTTCAAGTCGGGATGGCAATTGGATAATAATAATATACGATAATTCATATAATGGTAATAAACGATAATTATGTTATAATAATAATAATAATAGTAATTCTAATAAGAATAATATTCATAATAATAATAGTAATAAGTTAATTACATAGTTTCCTAATTGCTCTCTTATAGATCTAAACCTATCCTATAAATAGAGATAAATACCTTGCCCTAGTTTATCATATGAAAACTGAAAATTTGAGAGAAGAGGAGGAGGCGTAGAAGGAATTAAGACGGAATTTATATTGCCAATTAACTCGAGGTAAGCCGTCTCATGTATATACTTTGCTTTGCTATAACTCATAAACTAGAGCACCGTTTGACGAACTAAGATCGTCACCATGACCATGGACCACCAGGGAGTGATTATGACCTACCGTTGACCGCCTTTGACCGACAGGAGAGGGGCGTTTGAAGGGAGTTTATGCGGGTGGTTGTAACATATATTTTATGATTGTTGGTTGTTGATATTCGGTTAAACCCAATTTGGACCCTCTATTGTGACTCGAACCTGGTATAGTTGGACTCTTAGTAGTATGGCTAGTATATTTGTGGCTATAGGGTGGTCGGGGATGGTGGTTGGCGTAGGTAGTGACCGGAACTGCGTGAAAACAGGGGAGGGTGTTTGTTTGGGCGTGACCGTCTTAAGACGAATAACATAGCCGCGTTTTTGACCGTGACCGAGGGTGGTTAGTACCGTTGGAACCTCCTTGGACCAGGGATGTCCATTGTGATAGTCAGTGGAGGTTTGGGGGTTGGTGTTGGTCGTGGTGTGGTGTTTTAACCACGGTGGTCAGGTCTCGAAAAATAGGGGAGCAACCCGTGTTATGGCGGCAGTTTTCGGGGGAGTTTGTGATGGTTGTTCTGGCCTTAATTAGGGTGTGTTGGGTGGCTTTTGTCGAGGGCTGAGTGAATAGTTGGATGGTGGTTATAGGTGGCAGGTTAGGTGGTGTTTGTGGTCGGGTTTTCGTGGGTGTGTCGAGTAGGTGTTGTCGATGTCGGGTTTTCGGTAGTGATAGTGTTTGTTGTTGATTGTTGTTACTCGTTGAGGGCGTGTTTTGAGGGATTTGTGTGGAGGTGTCGTGGGAGAAGGTCGGGTCTGGCTAGGATGGTCACGATGGTGGCCGTGGGTGGTGTGTGCGGTGGTAGTTGTTGGGGTTGTGTCGTGTGATTGTATGGGGGAGTTGAGGGATGCGGGTGAGTTTGTCTAAAGATATGGCCATACACACTATTAATGATATTATAATATGGGTGAGGGACACGAGTTTAACGTGCTAGTCGGGTCATTTGGGTGTTGACATGGGTTATTCATGGGTTTGGTTAATTTAAGACGGATGTTTAATTAATAATTTAAATGGTTATGCAATCGTTATAAATTATGAATATATCAGTTGAGTTATTTTTAAGACGGGTTTAAATTACCAAGTTACGTAATAATTAATATAGTTAATCAATTAATTAATTAGTTTGATTGTTAATAATTTATATAATTAGAATAATTAGTAATTATAATTATTACTTGTCTCAAGGTGACGGAGTTGTGAGAAGTTGTGTTAATTGGATTTTTATTTACTCGGCTTTGCGCGTTATTGGAATTTGCTGACGAGGTAGGATAACTACTCAACTCGTTTTGTTTTGTGGAATTGAATGGATGCGTAATTATTATTACTCAATTATAGTTGGATGTTTTTTATTGGATGACAATATTTATATTGGCATGTTATTTTATTGGTTATCCTCAGTCTCAGACTGGGACGACAATGAGTTATGAGATATCCTCAGTCTCGGACTGGGACGACATTTGTGTTTATTCCCGGGCCAGGAGTTGGCGGGACGACGGTGTGGTGGAGCCTCGGTCAAGGACCGGGACGACTAGTGTGGTTATGATGGGAATTGGTAGTGGTATTTATTCCACGTGTTTTCATCTGTTAGTTTGTATATTTAATGTTGTGTGATTATCCTACTCAACCTCGTGGTTGACAGTGTATTCGTGAACACCTGTGATGAACCATAATGGGGAGCAGATTTGACAGGTACTAAAGATTAGCTGACTTGGGAGCTTATGGGATTGCGTGAGGACTTGACCGTGGCCTAGGCGTCTAGCTAACTTAATTAGTTAATCACAATTTAATTAATTGTCTATTCATTTTGTTTTCCGCTGCGATTTTGTATTGTTTATTATTTTAGTTGGGTTTAATCATGTTGTAATAAAACCATTATGTCAGTTAAAGTTATTAAAGTACTTTGGTTTGTTTTAATTTGTATCATTTACCTCGGGCAACCGAGATGGTAACAGTCCTATTTATTGGGAATGTCTTGCTAAAGGCTCCTAAATAAATAGGGGTGTTATACTATTGCCCACCTATGCAAAGATAATATTTATACCGTAGACAACAAATGAATGTAGTACTTAGTGGTCGAACCCAAAGGAGACGGGAGTTTATAATTTAGTTGTTATGAATTGAATTTTACCTTGGTAGATTTATGGAAGAATACAATAATGATAAAGAAATAATCTAGGGAGGTCGGGTCACACATGCAAATTATGTAAGTGCTCAAATAAAACATAGGAGTTGATAAATCGTTAATTGTTTAGGCTTAGAGACACCCACCTTACGATATTAGTGTCAACCATAGACCGGGTCCTAGAGAAACTCTCGTCCATGACTAGATCGTCCTACTACACATGCTTAGTCTAATTTAATTCCGTGCCTCTCGACTTTAGAACAAATGAACAAACTTAATCAATGAATAAGGCCTTTAAACAAAGATTAAACGTTAAGGTGCAAACATGTGATAGAAACAATTAGACAATATTATATCAACCTAATTTAACATTTTACAAATATTTTTATGCATAGCTCCCTTTATTTCCTAGACAAAAGAAACTACTCTAACATGGTGGAAATGTAAATTAAACTATTGATAAATGAAATGGAAAACATAATGAAAATATGAATAAGAAATTACCTTGCAATTGAAAATGGAAATGGAAATGGAAGAACAATACTTGTAATATAAATAACTTGTAAATGTAAATTGTTTTATAACTTGTAATGCAAATGGGAAATGTAAATAACATAAAGTAAATCTAAACTAAACTAAACTAAGAGCTAATCTAAACTAACTACTAAATTTAGAGAGAATTTCTATGTAAAAGTGTGTAGAAAGATGGTGTGTCCAAGGTGTTGAAGTCTACACCCTTTATATAAGAAATGAAGAGTGAAACTTAGAGCAAATACAAGGGGTCAACCCCAAATATTTTCTCTTAATTGCTTGAGTAATTGCCAAAGGAATCCTAAGTGAGCCATTAATCTCATCTTTAAGCCTTTGGTTAGTCACACAATTTAGCATCCAAAGTTGAGCATCCAAAGTTGAGCATCCCATGTTGAGTTTGTGTGGGCTTATTAATTGGGCTTGCCATTTCTTGACTTGTGTTGTGCATTTATCAAATTAATCCACCACATTTGCTCATGCAAATCCATGCTTTACTTCATTGTTGGTCCATTCTTCTCTTCAACTTAGCTTTGTGTCCTAGTGCTTGTAAATATGTGGAATTAAGATCCTTAAATCTTAAGTACCTACAAAATATGATAGGACATGCAAATTCAACTAGAAATACAATATTAGCTCAAAATCACTAAGGTTAGTGCATAATGTCAAATATATTAGAGCTAAAAGAAGGAGATAAAGTCTATATAAAATGGACTTATCAAACTCCCCCAAACTAATCCCTTGCTTGTCCCTAAGCAAGAAACCATACCCCATCAATTGCAATATCCCAAACAAGTTAAGCATAATGATTTAGAAACCCGAAACAACATGGGCAAGGAATAAAGCAAAACATGGATGCGATTTACACGACGGCGTAGCATGGAAAACTTTGAATGAACATTTAAGCTCTTGCATGATCTTTTGAATTATGGACTCTCACGGGTCACTCAAACTCTTTTATATGTGAAAGGACAATTTTGTGAATGAACACTCAACTATCCCCAACTTATAACAATGCGCCCGCAATCTAATAGGGTAAACATGTCAAAACTAGCAAGCCAAAACAATCAAATGTAAGCATGATAAGAAGCCAAATGGATAGGAAGAAGACAATATGTGATGGGTAAGAAGGGGGAACAAATGAATTATGGATTGTTGAGCTAATGTCAAGCTAGCTACAACCAAATGCAAGGATGCTTAATCCCAATTCTAACCCAATTTTTTGCAAATTAATCATAAGACAACTCTCCAAAATATATGAATAATGCTTGAGAGTTTCTCACATCTTTTTCTTCTTCTCTCTTTTTTCTTTCTTTTCAATTCATACTTCTTCTTTTTTTTCATGATTTTTCTCATTCATTCATTTTTCTTCTCATCTTTGCTTTTTTATCATCTTTTTTTTCTTTCATCTTTCTCTTTCATTTTTTTCTTGAGCATTAAGACCAAGCTCACATGATTTTACAACCTTTGAAACATATCCCAATTGAGCACCCATACAAAACAAAACAAAGTTACTAGCTCAACAAGGGTAGGCAAGTTATAATGTAGCTAGGGAAAATGTTTACGAAAGGTGTCAAAAAGGCAATTATATCATGTGAATGACTCCAAAATGCTATAACAAATGAATGCATGCTTACGAAGAAATGACATGAGAACCATACTTGTGCGTTTTGATGAAACACACATTATAAGGAGACACCTACACTCACCTAAGAGAGACCAGATATGGATGCATCGGTCTAAAGAGGCTCTACCTTACCATTTTGTAGCTTGCCACAAGTCAAGATCAAGCCTATTCGGTTCATTCTCCATCTCCCACCTACTATGTCAAGATGTCCCCATGTAGCTATTATCCCATCATATAAGATCAAATCATTAGCTTAAGCAATCATTAGGATATGCAAGAGGGCATAAGTAGGACAAGCAAAGAATTAGAAGCAAAAATTCTCACAATTTTTTCAAAAATTCTCACTAAATCTATACTAACTAAATGCAAACTAACTAATATGCAAATGCAATCTCCCCCTCAAGCTAAACACAATATTGTCCTCAATGTGCCAACAATTAAATTACCCAACTAAACCATAAAAATGGCGCAAAGCACATAAACAAGAAGGACAAGAGGTCATATTTAATGGGTTGCGAGAAATAAACTAAAGTGCAAAACAAAAAAAAATTACTAGACTTGCTAGCCTCCCCCCAAGCTAGAACGAATACGGGGGACTCTTTCATTCATCAATAATTCAAGAAAAGGGCCAAAAATTGAAAGTTAGATGAAGGATGATGTTTGCAAGTGATTAGGTATTTTTAAAAAAAAAAATTGATAGGTTATTGCACACCAATGCAAAGATAATATTTATACCCTAGAAAAACAAATGAATGTAGTACGTAGGGGTCGAACCACAGAGAGACGGGAGTTGTTAATTAGTTATTATGGAGTAAATTTTACCTTAAGGTTGGTTATCGTTTGTTGATTGTCACGACCCCGAACGGGGTTGCATGCATGGGGAAGCGTGAATTTTCTCCTTTAAGCCTCCTTTTCTTCATTGTTCATCTATAAATCACAAAACAAACATCGTCAAGTCTCGTATTTTATTCCTAATTCTACGAGAAACAATAATTTGGGGGAAAATTAAAAACAAGAACAAACTAGTTTTTTCCTAATGGATCCTCCATCGTCCTCTGAAAAGCACATCAATGCCCTTACAAGTAAATCATATACCTGCGCATGGGCAATACAAAAGCATATATACGCAATTGATAAGATATTAGCTTGAAAGATCAAAGATAAAGTAGGATAAATCTTATCAAAATGCGCATCCGAGATTTCAAAGAGGACCACCGTATCACTCCACTCGTCAGTAAGAGATGGAGCATCAAGTTTAAAACCATAAAATAAATTTTTAGTGCATAACATATCATTATAAATGATCTTAAATTGGTGACATGAAAAATCAAGGGGGGTCTCTTTGGAAATGATTGGTTCTTCCCACTTATTCTTGATGGGCTCATCACGAAGTCCCGCATCAACCACAATTGGTTCAACTATATCCTCCGTGAAACGATTCTCGAGGGTTTCCAAAGATTCGGGTGTAACCTCATCCGTGTCATTAAAATCCCCAACAATATCCATGTCATGGGTGTCATCTACTACAAGGTCAATGTCATGAGTCTCTAAGTGGTCAATTGGAGTGATGTTAAGGGGAATTTCAAAAGAAAAATCACGACCATAATCATCGTCTTTGATGCATGCATTTTATATAAGTATTTTGTACTTTATTTGCACGCATTTCTATGCATTTTGTGTAGTGTTTAGCTACAAATGTCCCTCGAATTGTCTACTTTGGTTTCTCTTGTATTATTTGCAGGTATGAACCGGAAAGGAGCATAATCAAGCCTAAAACATGTCTCTATGCATGCATTTAGGATATGAGTTGAGTCGGAGCTTGCAAACTACTATTTTGAGATGCGCAAAGAAGTAAGATAGCTAGGCGAGTAAAGGAAGAACTTTAAATTGCTAGTGCCTACTTTGAAGAGCCATATCTCTATTTCTACAACTGATTTTCAGGTGATTCTAATTGGTATGAAAGTTTGTCCTCTTAGCTTTCCAACGCCACCAGAATCGCCCTGTTTGCCCAAGTAACGAAGAAATGGCAGCCATTTGAAGTTCAGTGCGCGAAGCAGGAATTGTGCGCTGGAAAGTGCTCGATCGAGTACAATTATGTTCGATCGACTCCTTTTTCTACTCGATCGAGTTGCTTATTTTTGAAAAGTGCTCGATCGAGTGGTTTGAACTTAATTCTACTCGATCGAGTAGTTTCAAATGACTCGATCGGGTGGTTTCTATTGGGCTCAAGCCTTTTTAGCTTTAATTTGTTTTTAGGTCAAATAAAATCGTCTTTTCCTATAAATAGGAAGACGACAGAACAGATTGGGGGGACGACATACACTACTTTTCTTCTGTTTACTGCTGGATACTTTATTCTTTTCTTTTTCCGGATCTTTTCTCTGTAATTTTCTCTTTCCCTTTTCTCTTTTATTTAATGTTCGTTATTTCTCTTCCCTTTATTTCTGTTCTTTCCTTTATCATGTCTAGCTAATTTTTCCCTGCTAGGATAAGGGGATTCAATGGACCGATGTTAATTGCTAATTAGTTCATAGATTTGTCGTTGTTGTTATGTCTATGTTGTTAATCACTGCTTATAATTGTATCTAGCTATTTGAATCAATGCATTTAGCCTTTTTAACCTTGGTAAGCCTCGACCTGGACCGAAAGGTTGGAAGGGGTGAGACTTGCAGTGAACAATAGAATGCTTTAGTGAGGGCGGAAGCTAAGCTAATAGTATTTTAGGGCGAATTGAGACCGGAAGGAGATATTTGTTGCTCCTTAGACCGACACATCGACTAATCTGTGACCTTAGTTGTAATTAACTGACGTTCGTTGATAACCCGACATCCTAGTTTTCTCTCTTTCTTATTAATTACTCTTATCATTAATTCTCTCCCCTTAATCTTGTTTAGTTTAGTTTATTCAATTTAAAACCCCCAACTGTGACGTAGACAGACCGAATAGACAAGTAGATAGTGACCGCCTCCCTGTGGAGATCGACCCTACTTACTGCTAGCTTCTGTTAGTATAACTAGGTATTTTATTTTTGGTACCTGACAACGGTATCAGTCTTCCAATAATTCTAAGTTATTAGGGGCAAAAGACTCACATTGAGAAGGTGGCATAGTAGAAGCTTCGATACATCGCTCATTTTCTTCTCGCATTTTTGTGAGCATGTCTCCGTGCCTTTTTAAGGAACGAGTTTTAGACTTTTGTTGCTCCAAATAAGCTTGAGTAATCATTGTGAACTCTTATGTGACACGCCTTAAATTTTCTTGGCAAGCTACTTTCCGACATTGGCCGGCCATGAACCTTAGGAAAACCCAAAGCTCCCCCGCACTCTTGTAGTAAAGACTCTCACAACTCATGTAAAGAGCCAACTCACGAGACTCAGAATCCATCCCGTCAAGCACAACCTGACCTAATTCATATTCATTGTAAATGAATCCAAGAGAAGCAATATGATTAACGTATTCGTCAAATTGGGACAAATAGTCATGAAAAGGTCGGTTTGGTTGTTGTAGGAACGGAAAAACACCCATTGGACAGATATGAGAATCCCCTTGAGATAGTTTTACCACCTGAAAAAGGTACTAAAACTATATGAAAACTTGTGAGAAAGCACGATCCCAAGGAACAAGTATTCCTCGAGACAAAACAAGATAAAATTTAACAACTAAATAACAAACAAAACCGTCTCCCCGGCAACGGCGCCAAAATTTGATAGGCTATCGCACACCTATGCAAAGATAATATTTATACCCTAGACAACAAATGAATGTAGTACGTAGGGATCGAACCCAAAGGAGACGGGAGTTTATAATTTAGTTGTTATGAATTGAATTTTACCTTGATAGATTATCAATTGCCTGATTGGGTGGTTGGATTATGGAAGAAAATAATAATGATAAATAAATAATCTAGGGAGGTCATGTCACACATGCAAATTATGTAAGTGCTCAAATTAAACATAGGAGTTGATAAATCGTTAATTGTTTAGGCTTAGAGACACCCACCTTACGATATTAGTGTCAACCATAAATCGGGTCCTAGAAAAAACTCTCGTACATGACTAGGTCGTCCTACTACACATGCTTAGTCTAATTCAATTCTGTGCCTCTCGACTTTAGAACGAATGAAAAAACTTAATCAATGAATAAGGCCTTTGAACAAAGATTAAACATTAAGGTGCAAACATGTGATAGAAACAATTAGACAATATTATATCAACCTAATTTAACATTTTACAAATACTTTTTATGCATGGCTCCCTTTATTTCCTAGACAAAAGAAACTACTCTAACATGGTGGAAATGTAAATTAAACTATTGATAAATGAAATGGCAAACATAATGAAAATATGAATAAGAAATTACCTTGCAATTGGAAATGGAAATGGAAATGGAAGAACAATACTTGTAATGTAAATAACTTGTAAATGTAAATTGTTTTATAACTTGTAATGTAAATGGGAAATGTAAATAACATAAAGTAAATCTAAACTAAACTAAGAGCTAATCTAAACTAACTACTAAATTTAGAGAGAATTTCTATGTAAAAGTGTGTAGAAAGATGGTGTGTCCAAGGTGTTGAAGTCTACACCCTTTATATAGGAAATGAGGGGTGAAACTTAGAGCAAATACAAGAGGTCAACCCCAAATATTTTTTCTTAATTGCTTGAGTAATTGCCAAAGGAATCCTAAGTGAGCCATTAATCTCATCTTTAAGCCTTTGGTTAATCACACAATTTAGCATCCAAAGTTGAGCATCCATAGCTGAGCATCCCATGTTGAGTTTGTGTGGGCTTATTAATTGGGCTTGCCATTTCTTGACTTGTGTTGTGCATTTATCAAATTAATCCACCACATTTGCTCATGCAAATCCATGCTTTACTTCATTGTTGGTCCATTCTTCTCTTCAACTTAGCTTTGTGTCCTAGTGCTTGTGAATATGTGGAATTAAGCTCCTTAAAGCTCAAGTACCTACAAAATATGATAGGACATGCAAATGCAACTAGAAATACAATATTAGCTCAAAATCACTAAGGTTAGTTGATGAGTCCCCATTTTGTGTCTATTTCACCTTTCTTTTCTTTGCATATTTCCCGATCACATGCGGGTTTTGACCCTTTTTAGCCCCATTTTGTAGCTTTAGCCCGTACTATGAAATTTGTATGCCTCACTGCAGATTTTGCATAAGGAAGAGGGCTAAGGGAGCTAGATATTGAACTTTCAAGAGATGCTCAGAAGAGAAGAGTGAAGTGAAGAGGAGAAGAGTGAATCGAAGAGAGGAAGGACTCCCGGCCGGTCGGCCGGCAGCCGGTCCACCGGCTGAGAGTCCTGCTAGGCTTACATAGACAACTGAAGACCTGAAGAAGGAATCCCAGCCGGCCAGGCGGCAGCCGGTCAGCCGGCTGAAGACACCCCCCCTGGAGCCGGTCAACAGCCGGCGGCCGGTCCACCGGCTTGCCATACCTGATGACTTAATTGGAACTCAAAAGTTACAGTTGGTTTTGTGCCGGTCAGATGACCGGCGGCCGGTCCACCGGCTCAGACTCCCTTCTCCGCATTTTGAACTCTTTTGTAATTTTCGACCTAAACAATTGTAAGCTAGAAATACCCCCTCCTTAATTCATTTTCGACACACAACCCTAGATCTGAAAACTTTCCTTATTCATTGTAATCCTTTCTTAATCAAGCACTAATCTTTCCTTAATCTTTCCTTAATATTTAGTAAAACTAGTAATTATTAGTTAGAATCAATAGTTTACTCTTGTTCTTTGAAGATTGTATTGGGGGATTTTGAAGGTTTTTCTTCATATTATTCAATCAAGCAATCTCCTTTACTTTTGTTGGTATAATCTCCTCTCTTGCTTACTTATTAATCATTTGTTTACAATTGTTTTGCCTTTCATATTTGCTATAATAATCATCATGTTTTCTCTTTATGTTATTTGTTCTTCTCCCCTTATTAGCATCATTATCCCCAATATGAGTGAGTAGTTACCCTTCTAGGGTTTAGGGGGAGCCTAAATAGGATTAATGGGCAGGATTAGTTGATAAGTTTTGATCTTTGGTGTAGGAATTTGTCTTTCTAAACTATGCACACAAGGTGTTTGATGAAATGTATGAGTGAAAGCTTGTGTCTTTTTGTCTTAATCGCTTAATTCTTCCTTTGAGTGAAAATTCGTGGGTAGTCTTGTTGCATGTTTTGAACTAGTTGTTGCGCAACGAAAGTTGGTAACCACCTCTAGGACGAACCCTCACCATAGATTGTTTTATCGTCTCATCGCCCTTAATTCGTTTAGGTGACCCCGAAGACCTTAGTATCTTAATCCATCGTATTCAACATCATTAAATTGTTAGTTTAGTTGCTCTAGTAGTAAAATCAAGACCCTTTTCCTTTATTGTTGACTAGACTTGACTCCTAGTTGAACTTAGTAGTAACCCCCGCCATCTTCGTGTTCGACCCCGACTAAATACTACGTTTAATTGGGTTTTATAAATAGTTTTGATAAAGGGAAACCGCGACATAAATCTCTACTTATCATTAGTGTATAATGTCAAATATATTAGAGCTAAAAGAAGGAGATAAAGTCTATATAAAATGAACTTATCACGGCGATGGTCAAAGCAGAGTTGCAGTCGTGGGGGTGAGTAAAAAGGTTCCGGGAAGGGAAGACGGGGTCCGGGTTTTGGTCGATTGGGGTGGAATTCGAAGAGGTGTGACGGGTTTTTCCCATGGTCGGAGAAGGGAGAGAAGGGAAAAATTAAAGAAAGGAGGAGAGGGAGGAATACTTGGAAAAAGTGATGGCTGGGAGTGGTGCTGGAATCCGGCGAGAGAAAATAAAAGGAAGGAGGGGAGTTTTTGTAAAAGAATGGTTTTGTGGTTAATTAAGTAAGGTGGATGTTGGGATTATAAAGGAAGAGAGAGAGGGAAGCGCGAGAAATGAGGGAGTGGAGACAAGAGCAATGATGAGTACATAGGAAGGAGTGCAAAAGACGGCGCAGGGTTTTTCAAAAATGAGTACGTAAATTCCTTATTCGACGCCTCGAGACGTATCTCACAACGAATTTGGGGCAAACTGTTTGGGCCAAAATTTGCATATTGACCTAATGGAGTGAGCCCACCCAATACATATTAAGGAGTTGGGCCGTGAAGGAGGAATAAAATAAGGGGAGACCAATTATGAAGGGGGATTCGTCTAAGCGGATGGGCCAGGAGGCGTGTGGAAGTGGAGAGGCCTGTTGATAGGAGAGTCCGCGTTTTGGAAAGCTCTAAGGAAGATTCTAGGGAGAAGTTAGGGAGAAGTCAGGGAGGTCAAGGAGAACGGTGGCGGATGGCTCGTTATGGAAAGAGTTGCAACAAGAGTATTATTCCATTCCATAAACGCAGTAGGATACATCTAGGGTTCCTACCCAATAAATAGCCAAGGAGACAAAAAAATAAGGGCATTCAAGTTCTCACGCAATACATTGTACTAGCTAGATTTGCATACCGTCTCCATTGCACTCAAACTCACATTACAAGCTAGTGCAATACCTGGCAGGGTACCGTCCCTCCCGCGGTTATTCCCACATTGGGTTTTCCGCGTCACTTAATCTTACGTGTCACATTTAATTATTTCCTTTATTACCTTATTTTGCATTAAAATAAACGATTAATCGACGTCCAACGAATAAAACCACGCATTGACCTAGTAAACCCTAAATACAGTAAAAATCACCTAAACAATGCTATCTTATCAAAAGCGTGTATTTAATCTTATTCGGATTAGTTAACTTAGATCTTATCTGACAAGTTCTATTTATATTACTCCATCCCTATTTCCTCACTAATTGTTTACCTTCGATTTTAGTGCAAAGACGGCTAATAAAAAAGGAGGAAACTCAATTATTGAATGATAAGTTGATCAAATTGAGTGTGGAAAATTATGGACAGTACAGTACAACACAAGTTAGTTAGATAACTACACAAGTCAAGTTAGTTATAAAGTTAGTTACAAGTATAGCCAAGGTTGTTAGATAGCTGATGTGTAGTTAAGTCGGTTATAGTTGGCTATATATACCCAATAATCATAACATTATAATAACAATTCACTTACTCAATAATATTTCAAGTCACTCTTATCATTTATCATCTAAGTTCATATTCATAAGTTCATATGGTATCAGGAGGTTATAAATCCTGGTAAATTGTGAAATTCTTGATCACGGAATCAAGAAAATAGTAAAATCAAAGCTTCCGCAGTTCATCTTCATCTTCTTAAAACAATATTCATCTTCTTCGTTAGTTCATCTTCATATTCTCACACCAATATTCATCTTCCTCGTTCTTATTTCTCATAAACACAACTTTGTTTTTTCTTCATAAAACATCCAATAGCAATGCCTGAGAATACTTCACCACAAAATTTTGGTTATGATTACTTTGAAGATCCGTTGTTTCTTTCTAGTTCTGATCAACCTAATGCAACTTTAGCATATTTTTTATTCGAAGGTCATGATTTCTTAGGCTGGAAACAGGAGGTTTTCATGTCCTTGCCTCGAAAAATAAAGATGGATTCTTGGATGGCACCTGCACTAGGCCTCCCGTTACTGACAAGAACTTCAAGCAATGGTTTCGTTCAGATTTGATGGTTACTAAATAGATCCTTAATTCCCTTGGCAAATCCATCAGAGAGAATCTGAAATTTGTCAAATCTGCAGAAGAACTTTGGGCAGAGTTGATTGAAAGGTATGACACTGCTAATGCAATTGAGGTTTATCAACTCAAACAAGATCTCAGTGCTGTGTCTCAAGAAAATATGGCTCTTGTTTATTATTATAGTAAGATAAAATTCTTATGGGAAACGTTGGATAGTGTTGATCCTGTGCCAACTTGCACTTGTGGTAAACTTGATTTGTGCACTTGTACATTGCTCAAGAGGATTATAGCTAGAGAAAATAATGGCAAACTGATTCAGTTTCTCATGGGATTGAATAAGGTTTATGATACGATCAGAACTCAGATCTTATCAATGGAGCCTTTACCTACTATAAATAAAGTGTTGGGGCTCTTGAAGAAGATTGAGAGACATAAGTAGATAACAGATGGAGTTGAGGTTATGGCTTATGTGACTGCCTATGCTGCAGCTGGTCAAGAAGATGGTCAGCAGGGCGGTTTCAAGACAGCCAAAGTTAATACAAAGTCTTCTGGTGCTTCAAAGTTCTGCAGTCATTATAACATCAAGGGTCATAATAATAGTGAATGTTTCTGACTCATCAAGTGCCCACATTGTGGAAAAACAGGTAAAAAATCTGACAACTGTTACAATGTTAGGGGTTTTCCAAATGAAAGGTTCAATAAAAGTAAAAGAAGAGGTGGCTATGGTAATAAATCAGGAAATCCAAGATTTGGGTCTAAACAAGCTGCTCATAATGTTGATGTCATGGATATGCTCCTCTTGATGAATCAGATCAACAAGAAATTTCTCAGAATGGATCATCTGGTTTGGATACAGCAATGATTGATGGTATAGTTTCTTCTGTGGTGGATCAAGTCATGAAGAGAATGGCTGATGACAAGGCTCAGCTTTCTCATTCTAATTTTGCAGGTATCACTTCTACCTTTTCTCAAATTTTTTCTGTTAACTCAGCTATGAAATTTCATGATTGGATCATTGATACTGGTGCATCAGATCATATGACCTTTAATGTTCATTTGTTGCATGATCTGATTGTTGTTCCAAAACCTATATTTGTTGGTTTACCTGATAAGACTTTTAAGAAAGTTAGCAAAATGGGGAAGGTACAGTTAACTGGTAGCATTGTTTTGCATAATGTTTTTCTTGTTCCTGGTTTTAAACAAAACTTGCTATATGTTCCAAAATCGATTGATTCTGCAAGAGTATATGCTGTGTTTTATCCCAAACATTGTGTGTTTCAGGACATTTATAGTAAACTTGTTGTAGGCAAAGGAAAAAGGATTGAAGATCTTTACAGGTTTCAGACTTTTGATGTTGATGGATTAGTTAATAAGGCTTTAGTTGTCATACAACATAGTTTTATTAGTAAGAATAATCCAGTTAGGTCTTTAAGTAATGTTGAATCCCATTCTTGTAATAGTGCTAATACTTTGTTTATACATGCTAGGTTAGGGCATATTGCTTTTGATAGATTGAAATGTGTATATGGCTCATATGGATTAATAAAATGAAATGTTTTTTTTGAAACCTGTGTACTCGCTAAGCATCATAAGTCTCCTTTTTCTGGAAGTATTGCTAGAGCATCTGCACTGTTTGAATTGCTACATTTAGATGTATGGGGACCATACAAGATTCCTGCAACATCAGGGGCTAAGTATTTCTTGACACTTTTAGATGATTTTTCAAGGAATACTTGGATCATTTTATTTCAGACAAAGGATCAGGTTCCTGGATTGATTAAAAGTTTCTTTAGTTATGTTCATACTCAATTTGGTAGCACTGTTAAAGTTATTAGAAGTGACAATGGCACTGAATTCATTCAAGATGTTTATGCTGATTTGTTTAAAGATAAGGGTATAGTACATCAAACTAGTGTTGTAGGCAGACCACAACAAAATGGTCGTGTAAAAAGAAATCACAGACACCTGTTGGACACAGCAAGAGCACTTAGATTATATGCAGATCTACCCATCATATTTTGGGGTGACTGTTTGTTAACTGCAACATACTTGATTAATTTGATGCCTTCGCCAGTAATCAATATGAGTACTCCATATGAATTGTTGTTTAAAAAATTGCCCGATTTAAGTATGTTAAGAGTGTTTGGATGTATTGCTTATGCAACAATGCCGCCAACATTCAAAGATAAGTTTGGAAAAGGGCCAGGAAATGTGTTTTCCCGGGTTACTCTCATAATGTTAAGAGTTACAGACTTTATGATCTGGACATCAAAAGAGTTTTTATCAGTCGAAATGTTTTGTTCAAAGAAGACATCTTTCCTTTCAAAATGCAAACTAGCCAGCAGGATGGTCTTCAGCCCATGGTTAATCCTGCTGATTCAATTATCATTATACCAGTACAATCTGGTGTGACTAATAATAGTACAGGTACTAGTGCTCCTATCACTGATGACACTGGTATAACTGGCTCTAATGATGGTCAACCATCCAATTCTCAACAATCATCTCTTAGAGTTGTTAAAGAATCACTTCAGGTCAGAAAGTCCACTAGACCAAGGCAGTTATCTACATGGCTTAAAGATTTCAAGTGTACTCAAAAGTTTCCAGTTCAACATGCTGCATCATCGTTTTCCCAATCTTTTCATGCCTCAATACTTAAGGATATGTGTGATTTTGATGAATCCTATATAGCTTCTATAGCTACAGTTTTTGAAGAATATGAGACTTACAATTATAAGGAGGCCAACACTGATAGTAGGTGGGTAGAAGCCATGAATAAAGAGCTACAAGCATTGGAAGAAAATCAGACATGGGACATAGTTGAATTGCCACCTGAAAAGAAACCCATTGGTTCTAAGTGGGTATATAAGATCAAGTATAAGGCAGATGGAACTGTAGAAAGGTTTAAAGCCAGGCTAGTTACAAAAGGGTTTACACAGGTTAAGGATAAAGATTATACCCACGCTTTTTCTCTTGTGGCTAAGTTCACAATTGTTAGAACCCTACTTGCATTAGCTGTAGCTATGGACGGGAAGTTGCATCAGTTGGACATCAATAATGCTTTTCTACATGGCTTCCTTGGTGAAGATATTTATATGAGAGCACCTGAAGGTTATACAGTGCCACCTGGTCATTATTGTAAGCTAAAGAGATCACTCTATGGGCTTAAATAAGCCTCTAGATAATGGAACAAAGAATTAACTAAATACTTGCAAAGTCTGGGGTTTGAGCAGTCTAGGCATGATTATTCCTTATTTAAAAGATATAATGAAATCAGTAAAGTGTTCATTGTTGCCCTGGTGTATGTTGATGATGTTCTACTCACTGGAACTTCAGAAACAGAGATCAAGAAGGTTAAGGAGGGGCTACACACAGCCTTTACCATTAAAGACTTAGGTCATATCGGATACTTCTTGGGTTTGGAGATATCAAGAAACAAAACAGGATTATTAATCAACCAGAGAAAATATATCTTGGATATTTTAAAGGATTTGTGTGGACACGGGGGGCCTACGGGGGCGCTTGGGAAACAAGCGTTTGTATTTGTGGAGTCGACATCAATTTATTGTGGAAATTTGGAAACCGTTTGAATACCTCGTGTCATGTCAAGACACAAAGTAATGACATAGACACTAAGAACTCGTTACCCTTAGCATTCTATGTCTAGAATGACTCTCGTGGATGCCAATGAACACGGATGTTCACATAGATCCGGAGTAAGGAGTCATGGTACATATTAGGAAGTCCTTTTAATGAACACCTAATCCCGCCCGTCTCGATAGCGGCCTCTACTAATGATTAGGGAAATCGTTTGTACTCGATATGTTGTCGATTATATGCATGCAATGCAACAAACAACGTTTTGATCCTAGCATATGAGAATTAACTAAGTCGGTTAACACGTAATTTAGCACCCAATAATGTCGAAGTTGAGGTTTAGAATTAATTACATGTGAAAACAAATAAATAAACCATACAATACAATGAATAAGCTGAGATAATTAAAATTAAAATGAATTACAATGATTTAATTGATTTACGTCAAAAATATACTTAAGACGGATAATTTGAGAAAAACAAGAGAAAATAAATTAGGATAATACGGACAGATTAGAGGTGATATTACGGTTAATAGTCGATTAATACGTAAACTAAAGAATTAAGTCAAAGCAAGAACGGAAGTTCAGAGACAGAAATCAACCCGAAACAGGCGCAGCAATGCTACGTTTATTGGAAGAGGCGCAGTGGTCACTGCGTCTGTTCCTGAGGTGAGTTCTGGCTTGTGAAGGTAGAACTGCGTGTTGTTAATATTCGTTGGTGTGTTTAACGATTGATTATTGATATTTGACTCGGATGAAAGTGATTTAGCATATTATTAACATGTGAAATCGTCATAAAAGCGATTAAAACACGAGTTAAAATGAATTGAAACGAATTAAAGACTAATTACAAATTAATTAGGGTTGCTTATAGAGACGGAAACGAATTAGACAAACGTGATAAACTGATGCAAGCATATACCAAAGTCAAATTCCAGAGACTTAACATGAACAAATCGAATCTCCAAAATCCGGGTTTGTTTTAATGACGAAAACCCTTAAATATTGATTATAAGGGATTTAAGTCGGATTTAAAGCGATAAATTATGAAGAATAATTATTATATACGAATGAATAAGAAGAAAAAAAAGAAAAAAAGAAAACAAAAGAAGACGAATTAACAGAGAGACGAGGAAGAAGAAGAAAAGCAGGAACTACGACAGCCTCAGGAAGAGGCGCAGGAGATGCTGCGACTCTTCGAAGAGGCGCAACAGTTGCTGCATTTCTTCTCGACGTCTGCCTATAGTTAATTCTTAAAAACAATTTGATGAAAGGGTTTTTAAAAATCGTCCTTAAGCATATTTTTGACGTAAACCTTACATTAATTGGTACAATAATAAAATACAATAATAAAAGATGAGATTAACACCCTCAGACTTGTTTGACGAAACGAGATTAACTAAGTTAACGTTTAGTGATTGCACTACAAGAAATCCTGTTTCGGGCGACTACGTTTGGCGACTGAAATCAGTCGCTAAAACGAAAATGGCGACTGAAATTGGTCGCCAGAGCAATGTAGCAACACTTAGTCGCCAATTGGAAATCGGGCGACTGAAGTCAGTCGCTAAAATTGGCGACTGACAAAGTAGTCGCCAAATAGCCAAATTGGCGACTGAAAGTAGTCGCCAATTTGGCGACTGATAGGCAAAGTAGTCGCCAAATTGGCGACTGAAATCAGTCGCCACTCTTGATTATCAATCGCCAATTTGGCGACTACTTTGCCTTCAGTCGCCAATTTGGCGACTACTTTCAGTCGCCAATTTGGCGACTACTTTCAGTCGCCTTTGGCACTGGCATATCAGGAGGTTTTTTTTTGGCGCTCTGTTTTGGCGACTGAAAGTAGTCGCCAAAATTACATTTCAGTCGCCAATTCCACTGTAATTTTGGTATGAAAATTCGGTTTTTCATACTACCCTATCCTTTTCATTGCTCGTACCTGCATTTCTATTACTACAGCACCAACTTGAGCAAACCAAACTCACAACACAACACAAATGGAACACCAATAACCAAATCTCATATATAAAATGAGAATAAACCAAGTTAACAAGTTACCAACAAATCCTCAACAAACCAAATCCGTTACAAGTCTAACTAACACTACCATGTTCTTAAGTTTTGGGAAAGGGGCACATAAGTCAAGCAACAGGAAAAAAAGCACCCGCGCCAAATCCACCTCCTCCGGATGGATCATTAGGATCTTGCCAATGGGGACGGGGACCGGAGTTGCACGAACTGAAGAAGGCTTGCATCTGGTCGAACTTTGCTTTCATTTCCCGCATTGTTGATCCCTTTCGGTGTTTAGGCGCCTTTCTTCGGCATTTTGGCGCCTTTCTTCATCAAATTGTGCTTGTAAGAGACTTGGACTTTGAAGAAGTCCTTGCTTTTGGCGCCTTGAAGAAAACTCCATGAGCTTCTCCGGTTCCATACACCGAGCCGTTTTTGTACCCCTCAACCAAGTCAAACCAAATATCATTATCGGGCCTATCGGGGGTGTTCTCTTTTTCACGCAAATAAGCTTCCTACAAGTCAAACCAAATATCATTAAAGGTTATTTTTTCATGAAAAATTTACCTATAATATATAATGTTATCAAGGAAAATTGACTAATTAAATGAAACTTACATGTAATTCCTTATCTTTCGCCTTAGCCCAATGCCTAATACCCTTATCATCAACCTTGCTATGCGTGTCTGCAAAGAGCGCGGGAGCCGTCATATCTACCTTACCTTTTCTCTTCCCCTTCTAAAAACAAACAAAGCATAAATTCATGATTTTCACGGTTAAATTTTTTTTAATAATAATCTAAGGTGTTGTTATGTATACTTACTCCCAAAACACGATCCAAGAAAGAACGAGATCCCCCGTAGTGAGTAGCCTCAACAATGCCTTCTTTCTTTACTCCTCTTTTGTTGAGTGAACCTCGCTCTGACTTGATCTTAAATTTCGGGGTTTCACGTTTCTTCATTAGACCTTCATATGCGTCACCTAAAATTCAAAATAGTGTTAGAAAAAATAAAATAGTCACGTAAATTTATTATAACTAAATACAAGTAATCAAACTAATAAAATAATACACACGTTTCAAATGCTCGGGCTCCTTTTTCCTCCTCACGGTCTTATAGATGATATCTCTATATCTTTTAGTACAAATATGATTGTACCTTTCACGGACAATATGCTCCAATCCCGCCGGCCAATCAAAGGATTTCTATAAAAAGTTTTTATTAGTATAAATTACTAACTGAAATTTAGATATAAATTAACAAATTAAATATATACAAAAATATACTCGAAAGATGTTGAACCATTCTTATTTTTGTTGGGGTTTAGCGTCAGACCAACAAGTAGGAACATCCCCTGTCATCTTCTGTTTCGTACTTGCCGAACAACCACTAACAACCGTTCTGCAGTTAAACCTGAAATACAATATGTTAAATACAAGTACGAGTTTATATTAAATAAAGACTGAATATTGTAACTTTAATGGAGTATATGAAATGAACATATGAGTAACATATATCTTACCAAAGACCAGCCGGATCAAGTATCATCTTCCCATCATTAGTCCACTGAATCTCGGGTCCCTGATCTGATGAGTCATCATTGGTCGATTCCTCGACCGACGGCTGCTCAATCTCCGTGTCCGCTTCCTCTAAAGAAGACGTACTATGACGCTGACTACCCCCACCTCGCTGTCTACCTCGTCCTGCGCGACCTCCTGCCATCTACAATTGCAAAAAAAAAAAACATTATTAAACAATGTTGTTAGTAAAATAAAAACATAATTGCAATAAAATATAAAATAAAAGTAAACAATGTTGTTAGTAAATTTACCAATATAACTAACACTAATCCTCATCATCTTCTTCATCAGTTTCATCCTCATCCTCATTTTCATCCTCCTCCTCATCATCATCATCATCATCAACTTCTTCATCATCATCATCATTATCATTATCTATTTCCTCCTCCCACTCCTCCAACTCTACATCTTCTCCATTCTCTTCCTCCTCTTCCTCATCTTCCAACTCTTCACCCTCTTCATTCCCATTCTCGTAACTGATTTCTTCAATTGGAGACAAAATGGTGCTACTTGATACTACTTCTTTTTGGAAAAAAGAGGTATCTATTTTTGATCTTGTCTTTGTCTTAAAGACTGCCCACCATTGCTTTTGATTTCTATCATTCCTCGTGCATGGATAAGAAGAGAAATACACTTGATGAGCTTGATGTGCGAATATAAAAGGGTCATACTTAGAATATGTTCTAGTATGATTCACTTCTACGAGTTTGTAACGTTCATGTACTCTTGTTCCGGCTATAGAATTGTCCTTCCATTCAACCTTGAATAAGACAGTGTTATAAGCACGGTCACGCCCATTATAGCACATCTCAAATATTTCCTCTACTATACCATAATAGTCATTGCCATCAAGAGAAGAAATAGTGACACCATAATTGCATCTAGCCTTATTTTTACCATATTTGAATGTATGAAAATTGAATCTATTAACTAGGTATCGATTCCAAGTTCTAACCATTCGTGAAGGACCAGAGGCTAAACTCCTTATCAAATCATCTTCGATATTCAACTCAATAACATGCTTCTTAAACCATGATGGAAATTGCTCCTCGTGTTTATTCCAAACATCATCCCTCCTCACATTAGGATGCTCTTTCATGAAATCAGTCACAAACTGCATTTCATATGGTTCTAAGATTTCACAATTAGATAGAACGTAAAAGTGAGCACGATTATATTCTTTGTCATCCAAATATCTTGTTCCCTCAATTGTTGAGCAACCTTCATCATCATGAGTTTGAAAAAACTCGGGTAAACTTGCATCAATTTCATCCTCTTTGTCAATGTTCAAGTATTTTGCCTTGGTTTCTATATGTTTTTCAAAGTAAAGCGAGCAAAAATTTGCAATCTCTTCTGTTAAATATGCATTGCATATAGAACCTTCTACCCGAGTTTTGTTACCAATTTTTTTCTTCATGTGTTTAAGAAACCTATAATATAATTATAGAGCTTAATTAAAAGTTGATAAAGTTAAAAAATTAAAGTGTATAAAAGAATAATAGTTATAATTTCAATAATACTAGTTAACTTTTATTACCTTTCAAATGGATACATCCACCTATATTGGAGGGTCCTCTAACTTTGGCTTCATAAGGCAAGTGAACCGGTAGATGCTCCATGGAATTAAAAAATGTAGGAGGTAAGATCATCTCAAGTTTACACAATATTTCTGGTATTTGCTCTTCGAGACGTATCATGTCATCAACGCAGATTGAGGAGGAACATAAATCTCGAAAAAATTGACTAATCTCAACAATTGCATTCCACACGGTAGTCGGGAGAAGATATTTCAAAGCAACGGGTAATAATCGTTCCATGAAGACATGACAATCATGGCTTTTCAAGCCTTGCAACTTTAGCTTCTTCATATCAACACATCGTTTAAAATCCGATGCATATCCATCTGGAAACTTCAACTTTCGTAACCACTCACACAATACCTTCCTTTGAGCTTTGTCAAGAGTAAAAATGGATTTTGGCTTTGACCCGTCTTTCCGAATGTGCAATTTGGGACGGTCACAAAATTTCTTTATATCTTTTCTTGCAGCAATAGTATCACATGACTTTCCTTCTACATCCATAATCGTATGAATCAGTAGCTCAAAAAAAAATTTCTCTATGTGCATTACATCCAAGTTGTGCCTAATTAACATTGTTTTCCAAGATCGGAAGGTCCCAAAAAATGCTTCTTTTAAACCAACCATTTTTTTTCAACTCTTTAAACTCTTCTTCTGTACCATCAACAGTAGTTGGAAAATCACATATCAACTCCCATACCTCATCCCCCGGAAGTCGATCCGGAGCATCGTCACGCACCTCTTTACCTTTTAAGAAAGCTTTCTTGTTCCTCCTATGTCCATGTCTTTCCGATAAGAAGTGTCTATGACAATCAAACCAACTTATTTTCTTGTAATTAGGGAGATAAAATGCTTTACTCTCTTCCATGCAACAAGGACATGCCTTTTGTCCAGCAGTAGACCAACCCGATAACATTCCATAAGCGGGAAAATCATTTATTGTCCATAAAAGTGAAGCTCTTAGTTGAAAATTTTGCTTTTTGGACACATCATATGTTTCCACACTAACTTCCCACAAATGTTTCAACTCTTCCACCAATGGTTGTAAATAAACATCTAAATTACTTTTTGGATTCTTTGGACCGGGAATAATAAGTGACAGGAAGATAAATTGCTTTTTCAAGCACAATCAAGGTGGTAAGTTGTATGGAGTGACCATTACAGGCCAACATGAATAAGGTTTACCAAACTGATCGAATGGAGAAAACTCATCTGTACACAAACCAAGTCGCACATTGCGAGGTTCATCGGCAAAATCAGGATAGATCATATCAAAACGCTTCCATTCCTCCCCATCACTCGGATGACACATCTTTCCCGGAGTACGAAGATTTTCCTTGTGCCATCTCATTTGTTCGGTAATATTTTTTGTTGCATACATTCTTTGAAGTCTTGGAGCGAGTGGAAAGTAAATTAATGGCGGGTTTATTGATATTGGTTTCTTACTCTTTCCACCTCTCTTACAACCCTTGTTGCCTTTTTTCCCCTCAAAACAATATCTCCCTCCCTTGTCTCATATCTATATCTTTGACATTTCTTGCACTTGGCAAGGAAAGCATCATCTTTCCAAAAGAGTATACATCCTTCGGGACATGCATCAATCTTTTGATGCGGAAGTTGAAGACCTTTAACTATTTTTTTGGTATTGTAGAAACTTCGGGTCATGACATTATTTTCGGGGAGAGCATCCTCAAGCAAAGAAGCAATGGCATCAACGACATTAAATGGCATATTAAACTCACATTTCATGGTTACTATCCTAGAGGCGGCTTGTAACAATGATATTTTGCTCCCTTCATATAATGGTTGTTCAGAAGCTTTTAACATGTCAAAAAAGACCTTTGCTTATGGATTTGGTGGTTCTTCTTCATTCATTGCAAGATGATCGTCATTATTGAAAATATTAGACTCCAAGGCATCAACAACCATATCTCTATATGGGTTTTTATTTTGTTGGATTTGAGGTTGTTCGGGAGAATATGCTTCTCCATGAGAAATCCAATTGTAATAGTTTGGACAAAACCCATTTGTATAAAGATGTTCTTCTATCTCTATGTCATGTAGATATTTCACGTTTTTGCATTTACTACAAGGACATCTAAGTTTATTTTCTACCAAATCATATTCATCATTTTGTTTAGCAAATTCAATAAATCCACGAACCTCCTTTATAAATCTAGCGGTAGGACGTCTCTTCTTATCTACTCTTTCTTCGTACATCCATCCACGTTCCAATCTCTTTATTTTAATCTAAATAATATATAAACCATAATTTTAACAATAAAACATAGAACCATCTTCAACAATAATCCATACAAACTAATTAACTATACTAATTAACTAAAATTATACTAATTAACTAATATTATACCAAAATTATACTAATCAACTAAAATTATACTAATTTATACTAATTATACTAAAATTATACTGATTAACTAAAATTATACTAATTAAATAAAATTATACTAACCATACTAATTTATTACTACTTTTAAGAATACTCCTTATCAAACTAATTAAAATAATTTACTACCTTTAAAAAACCAAACTTTATACTAACTTACTACATTCAACATTACTAACATATAATAATTTCCACCTTACTAACATTATACTAATTCACTAACCAATATAACCAATAAACAAAATCAACAACACTAACAAAACTAACAAAACTAATATTAAACAAAATCAACAACACTACTATAACTACAATCATCACAAATTAATCCCGATTTCACCAAAACCTAATTAAATTACATTTAAAAACCTAATAATCAACACAAATGTTTATATAAACATATCAAATCATCCTAATACTAATTACAATAACAAAATAATCTAAAATTAAACAAAGTAATTGAAATTTAAAACAAAGAAAGAAATTATACCTTCAAATAGCTTAGGATGAACCGAAATAAGGCACCAACTCTTCTTCCCGGCGTCGAGGTGGTCGGTGTGATGGTGGTCGGAGTAGTGGTCGGAGTGGTGGTCGGCTTAGGTGGTCGGAATAGGTGTTGCGGTTGGGACGAATTTTGTGTGTTTATGTTTTAGTAAAGTAAGAGAGAGGGGAGAAAGAGTCTCGTGTTGTTGTGTATAATAAGTGATTGGGCGACTGACAGAGGGGTAGTCGCCAATTTGGCGACTGATTTCAGTCGCCCGTTCTGAAAATCAGTCGCCAGGTCCAATTATTTGGAGGAATTTGGTAGTCGCCAAATTAGCAACAACTAGTAGTCGCCCGAATTTTTTTTCAGTCGCCAATTTGGCGACTATTTTTTTCTGTCACCATTTTTAGTCGCCCGAAACAAGATTTCTTGTAGTGTTGCTCGACTCGAATGTATGAAGAAAGTGCCCTCGTAAGAGGATTTAGATTAAATTGATTGATTAATTGAGTGTAGTTGGTCAAATTGGTCGGTCATGCAACGTGACTGGTACTCAGAAGGATCCGACCTTACGTGGTCGATTGATCAAGCACGTAGACGTCAATAAGCTTAGAGCACGGTCTTAGAATGCAAAAGGAGAAGAGAAGGGCAGGCACTCACGTGAGAAATATGAGGAACGAAGGTCCCTATTTATACTAATCACACGGAGGAATTATGGAATGACTGAAACTTTGGAAACAAATATCGAAAAGATCTGAAAATACGCAGAAAAGAGTTGGGGAGGAGGCGCAGCAGCCACTGCGATCCTTGGAAGAGGCGCAGCAGCCACTGCGTCCTTTCCCCAGAGGTTTCCTCCTGCGGAAGAAAGATTTACGCGTTTCTTTTATGGAATTGCGGTAGATCTCGACTTTCTTATTCCTTAAAATAAGATTTTCGGGAAATATTATGCCAAAAGAGAGTAAAATTGAATTATGGAATAAATATCTGGAATATTCCGGAACATTTCGACTCGGCATTTAAAACAGTTTATTAGAAAATGAAGCGGTTTTTGACCCGGACTCCAAATGAACTCTAATTAGTGTCAAAATGACAGTAATGGCGCGTAGATGACGACCAAGGGGTAGAAACAAGTATTTGAGCTATCACTTGACGATAAACTTATGAATTGTCATAAATCATTCTGTGTACCAAACATGCGGCCCAATCATCACCGGGTGGCTTGCGGGAGGTGCAGAGATGAGGTATCTACAATTTGCAGATAGAGAATTGCACAACGACTAATTTTCCAATGCAAAGGGGTTTAAAGTTGTCTATTGATGATGGTGAGTTACTGGAGCAACCTGATCAGTACAGAAGATTAGTGGGGAGACTGCTTTATCTTAATATGTCTAGGCCAGACATTTCATATGTTGTGCAACATTTAAGCCAATTTCTCAATCAGCCCAGAACACCTCGCATGGCAACAACATTACATGTGGTCAAGTATCTAAAGACTACTATCAACACTGGACTATTTTATAGTTCAACATCAGATTTAGGGTTAACTGCATACAGTGATGCGGATTGGGGGCAATGTGCTTTCAGTTGTAAGTCATTAAGTGGTTATTGTATATTTCTTGGCAATGCACTGGTGTCCTAGAAAACAAAGAAACAGCCTACTGTCAGCAAGAGTTCAGCTGAATCAGAATACAGATCTATGTCCTACACTACATCTGAATTGGTCTGGTTGGATAGAATCCTTGCTGATCTCAGAGTACAGGTTCCTAAGCATATTCTTCTGATGTGTGACAATAAAGCTGCTTAGCATATCTCTCTCAATCCAGTGTTTCATGAGAGAACAAAGCATCTCAGCATAGATTGTCATTTTGTACGAGATAAACAGCAAGAGGGTTTCTTAAAGACACATCATGTACAATCCAAGTTGCAGTTGGCTGATGTAATGACTAAACCTTTAGGAGCAGACCAGCACAAATTCTTCTCTCTCAAGCTAGGACTTTAGTTTTCAGAAAGTCCAGCTTGAAGGGGAGCTATGGACAATACAGTAGAACACAAGTTAGTTAGATATAATGTTACAAGTATAGTCAATTAGGTTGTTAGATAGTTGATGTGTAGTTAAGTCGGTTATAGTTTGCTATATATACCCAATGATCATAACATTGTAATAACAGTTCACTTAATAATATTTCAAGTCACTCTTATCATTCATCATCTAAGTTCATATTCATAAGTTCATAAAAATCAACACACCCATAAAAGACATTCATTCCTGATTTAAAAAGGTATAAACTAATTGACCGAGATAAGATAGCCAAAATGAAATAGTCTATTGTAGAATGTTTCTTGTCTTTGAGTAATTCCAAAAAAGGACTAGATAATATAAAATCAAACAATAATGAAGTCATTGCCCAAGTCTTAAACGCCAAATTAAACTTTTATTACATCTTTTGATATATTAACTTGTCACACACTATTTTCTATCAACTTCTCAAACCACAATCAAACACCATGGACATGGAACAAGAAGAGCTCCAATTCTTAGGCTTCTTTGGTATATGCAAGGAAGCCATAGTCATCACATTTCGACACTCGAAAATCTTTATTAAGCTTACCCTTACCTTAATCCTCCCTCTATCCATCATCTTCCTAGCACATGATGGATTTTCCACCTTCCTATCTCAAAAGATCATAACAAATGAAGATACCTTAGACACCACGCAACTTGGTACACCCGCTTTTAACGATAAATCCAACAAAATCTCTTACGAGTTGACCGCCCTTTGGCTCATTAAACTCGTTTACCTATTAATCTCCCTTGTGTTTTCCCTACTTTCTACATCTGCTGTCGTTTACACGGTCGCTTGTATCTACACTGCTAAGGATATCTCGTACAAAAAGGTTATGAGTATTGTTCCTAAGGTTTGGATGAAGGTCATGGTCACATTTTTATGGAGTTTAGGTATAATCTTCACGTACAACTTGATTTCTGGCATAACACTAATTACATTGCTAATATTATTCTGGAATAATAAACATAATGATATTAGTTCAACAGGACTAGTAACTATATTAATCGTCTTTGTTTTATATCTAATCGGGTTTGTTTATACAAGTGTTATATGGCAACTGGCTTGTGTTATTTCTGTCATGGAAAACTCATATGGTATACAAGCAATGGTGAAGAGCAAAACCCTAATCAAGGGCAAAATAGGAATTTCATTCGCAATTTTTTTGGTATTCTTCCTTTGCTTTTTAGGGATTGAACATACATTTGAAAGAGCTGAGGTTATTAATAAGGCCAGTATTGGAATTGGAGT
Source organism: Silene latifolia (assembly GCF_048544455.1). NCBI lineage: Eukaryota > Viridiplantae > Streptophyta > Magnoliopsida > Caryophyllales > Caryophyllaceae > Silene > Silene latifolia. The sequence continues at coordinate 172,138,795 of NC_133527.1, read as the reverse complement.
TTTATGTTTGGTAGGGTTGACTTTGTTCTTCTTATTTGGGTTGATTATTCAAACAATCTTCTATTTTGTGTGCAAGTCTTATCATCATCAGAATATTGACAAGTCTTCTTTGGCTGATCATCTTGAGACTTATCGTGGTGAATATGTTCCTTTAACTGCTAATAATTTAGAAATGGAACAATTCAAAGTCTAATTGTTCGTTTGTCGTCTTGGATTGAGTTGGGTTGGAGGCGGTTTATATTTACAGGGTATAATTAAAGAAAGCTACAATGCATGAAGATTATTTGCGTGGTTTAATACTGTTTTTAGTAGTTTAATTAGCCGATTAACCATTGTCATGGATAATTGGATATAACTTCAGTGTTCATTAATTGTTCTTAATTTACTGTTGGAATGTACATAAATATTTTGTAAGCTTTACTACTCCTTCTATTATTATTATGATCAGGGTTACTGTATTCGGTTTGGTACCCTACAAATTACGAATCGTTAAAAACGAATTCTACCATGTCGCTTAATAAAAATACACATAACACACATAATGTAAAAGCGAATTGCAAATCGGTATGGACGTATTCATAGTGAATCTGGTAACCATCATCATCGTCGTCATCATCATCATTATTTATTAGGAGATTGGGCCTATACTAGGCCCGGTTACCATTAGGGTTGCCAAATAGGGTTAGGGTTTCATTAGGTTGGGAGGTATTATAAATACCGCACCATATTGATGTAATCGGACAACTATTATGCAATACAATTACTTTATGCAATCTCCCCTCTATAATCTTATCATGGTATCAGAGCCTCTTTCTTGAGGACTCTAGAAACCGTTTCTTCTTGAGGACTCTAGAAACCGTTTCCGCATTTTTACCGGTGGGTGGCCGGAAAACTACACACCCACCGGTAGGATACTCAATCAAAAACACAAATTAAATAATAATAATAATAATAATAAAAAATGTCTATCCCTAAATGATTTACGGCAGTGATAGCTTCAAATGATTGCCTATCATCGCTGATCCCACAAATTGTTACAACAGATCCAAAAATAAAGAAATAATTTCTTTCTTTTCCTTTGAAATTTGATTAATCGTCTTTTACTTCCTTTGAAATTTGATTAATCGTCTTTTACTTCGTTTAAGGTGGTACTTTAATTATTTGTTTGGAGTTCGAAAAGCTTAACGTTCTCCAAATCTTGACATTGACGGATAATTTTCCGTTTTATTGATATTTGTCAGGTTCGATTAGGGTTCCTGCAAATTAACTCAATTTTCGACAAGTCCGAAAAACTTAACGTTCTTGTTCGAAGAAATTTCTAGCGAGTCTTTATACTCGTTTATCTTACCACTTTTTTTGAAGATGAAGATGATTGATGAAGATCGAAAAAGATGAAGATTGAAGATTTCATTTTTTCTTTTTATATTTTCTTTGTATTTCTCCAATCGTAAAGTTCGTATTACCTACTGCCTTTACGATTGCGGGAGGGTATTAGGAGATTGGGCCTATACTAGGCCCGGTTACCATTAGAGTTGCCAAATAAGGTTAGGATTTCATTAGGTTGGGAGGTATTATAAATACCTCACCATATTGATGTAATCGGACAACTATTATGCAATACAATTACTTTATTCAATCTCCCCTCTATAATCTTATCATTATTATTATTATTACTCCCTCCGTCCCAATTATTTGTTTACTTTTGATTAATATATTAAATTATAAATGTAAACAAATGTATGAGACACCCTAAAATGAAAATGGTAAAGAAATGACCGGATGCAAGGATACTATTCATGAAATTTGATGTTCTTGAAATTTATTGTGTAAATAGTCTTCCCTCACGTAAAATTGTGTGATTTCTCTAACTGTAACCTCCACGAAGAAAATGAAATCGTCTTATTTATTCTTTTTGATGTTCTTGAAAATCTTCATATTTCAATTTTTTCATCAGAATCAATAATAAACGGGATACGAAAGTAACGAAACACATCTAACGGGGCATGAAAGAATTGTCTCTCAAAAATTTAGTGAGATCGTGTCTTCTAAATTTTGCGTGTTACAATGTAAAACAGTTTGACATGATAGTAATAAATGATACTAACTGTACAATAAAACCTTTGTAAAAAAAAAAATCAACAAATCGCAAGCGTCGAGCTTTAATTTGTTGAATAAAGTTTTTGCCGTTTTTAGTACTCCGTATTAAATATTATATCAACTCATGAGCATTTAGGTCAACCAGTAAAGGATAGTTATAATTTAATCAGAGCTCTCGGATTCAAGTCCCGGGAATGCAGTCATGTTAAAACTCATGATGAAAGTTTTACTACTTTAATGATCCTACCCGACTCAAATCCCGATTAATCAGATGATTTATACACAAAAAAATAAAGCTATTAAATATCATATCTAATAATAATCAAACAAATATTTCATCGCAAAGCTAAGTTATTTCAATTGAGAGTTTAATATTTAACAATTTTGGTTAAAAAGGCAATAGAGTATTATCGATCGGTTGGGCATGGATGGTTCGACGTATTCACGTATATAATAATATAACTAATACTGCGTAGTTGATATTGCTATTTAGTGAAAATATATTAAGTTTGTGCAATATTTTGAGAGAAATCTTTAGGTAATACGAGTAATTTTTGTTTGTTAAGCTTAAGCTCAAAGAGAAGTTGATGTTGTAATTAGGGTTTCATGCTAGGGTTAAGCTATTGTCTTTTTTAAATATGATTACATCAATCAATCAATCAATCAATCAATACTATATATTAAATCCAGAAACCAAGGGACTTCCATGTAATTAAATAAAGTTATATAAATTAATTATACTATATAGTTTTAAATCACTAGAACTGTGTGATGGACCCGATTAAGGGATCTCAATGCAAATATTATATAGTTTGGGTTAAAATTAAATTATACAGAAGCTTGATAATTTTCCTAAACATTTGTAAGATATTAAAACATGGTTAATTTCCTTGAAAAAAAATTAATTAAGATGGTAAATTTCCTTAAAATAAAATAATTAATTAAGATGATCAATTTCAAGGTGACAAAAAGGAAAAAGATGCTTGGTAATGTTCCTAAATATTTATAAAAGAACTAGAAGATGGTCACTTTCCTTAAAACAAAATAATTAATTAGTATAAACATGCACACTTATGGTATTAATTATTATCATCATAAAATTATATATTAAATTTAAAATTTATGCAATTTTATTAAACTTTATAGTTTATTAGATGTATAGAGATGTTAATTGTTTAACATACAAAAATCAATCAATACTATATATTAATTCCAGAAACCAAGGGACTTCAATGTAATTAAAGAAATTTATACAAATTAATTATACTATATAGTTTTAAATCGATAGTACCGTGTGATGGACCTGAACAAGGGACTTCAATGTAAATATTATATAGTTTTGCACTACTACAAATGAGCACTTGAGCCACGGCTAAATTCGTGGCGCAAGTGTTAAATTTCCATGGCTAAATCATTTGGCCACGGGAATACCTTCCGTGACGCAAGTAGTCGTGGCAAAGAGATAGCCACGGGAAAAACAAGAATGTGGTTATTATTAAATTTTTGGCCTCGGATTCTCTCGTGGCTAATAACTCCCGTGGCCAAAAAATTTCCCATGGCGAAAAAATAATTCCCGTGGCAAAAAATATATATGAAAAATAAATAAATAAAATGTTAAATAATTTTTTTTTCACGATCGATATTTTATCATATATGGAATAATAACAATCTCGGTACTAGTTTTGCTAGTTAACTCGATCCATTTGAATGTTCTTTGGTTTCACCAGTCACGCATTCGCGCGTATCAAAGAGGAGGCTTTCCAGGAGGTCACCCATCCCAACACTACTCTCACCTGAGCACGCTTAACTGTAGAGTTCTTTTTATGTGCTACCGAAACTGAAAGTTAACTTTGTTGATATAATTAGTACTTTAAATCTTTTTAAGTTTATTTTTTTCCTTTCAAAATTTATCTTTAGTACTATTTAATTACAAAAATGTTACATGATTTATGATTTTTTGTGGGAAAAACATTATTCAATCAAATTTTCGATGTTACCCTCCCGACTAATGATTTTGACGTCATTTTTTTGCCCAAGTTAGCAAAACTATTTTCTCTAAAAAGTAAACTTAATCGTGTTTTCCTAACATTTTTTTATTTCTTTAGTTTATCGACATTCTTATTTTCATTTCTCTTGTACTCATTTTTTCGTATATTTTTTTAAGCAAATGCTATTGTATGACCGTCGTACATACTATACGATATGAAAAATTAACCAATTTTTGGTAAAATAATGACCACTTTTTATAACTTAAGGTCTTTTTTTCCCCCAAATTGCTCACTATTAACCAAAAAGTAGTCACTTTTTACTAAAAAAATACGAAAAACACTGTCGTACAACAGAATCGCTTATTTTCTTAAACTGATTTCTCTTTGTTATGATTTATCGTTTTTTTTCCTCAAATTTTTCACATTATTTGTACATGTGACTTTAAATTATTATAATTTCTATATTTTCCCCGTAATGTGCTCATTTTTAATGAAAAAAATTTCTCCATATTGAATTTTGGGTAAATTGATAAAAACTACCAAATTTAGTCATCTTTTTCATAATCAATACCAACATAATCAATAATTAGTAATCACTACCAAAATATTAACTTTTTTTTCTACGATAGGTACCAAGTCGCCATCTTACTCTAATTTTTTTCCTACTTTAAAGGTGTTTTCATCTAAGAGAGGGATTTTGGAAGTGGGTGAGTGGAGATTTGTACTTGAATGATAGTTTTTTGAAAATTTTCAAGTAGGTTGAAATTAGATTTTCAGGCGACTTAGTACATATTGTAGAAAAAAGTTAATATTTTGGTATTGATTACTAATTATTGATTATGTTGGTACTGATTATGAAAAAGGGTCCTTATATTAGTAATGTTTATCAATTAACCCTTGAATTTTTTATATTGATAATTTTTCCGACATGTTTTTTTCTTAGTTGATTTGTGGAAGATCATTTTTATTCTTTCAATTCTCAGCGCACTTATTTTATTTCATCAATTTTGTAATCTAATTGTCAATTTTTTTTCACTCCTAAAAAAAAATTTCCAAAAACTTTTTTTCTCACCAAGTTAAATTTTATATCAAATTCAATTTTTCTATAAATATCTTACAAATAAAGTTGTAAATCAAATTTTGAATGAACCAATTTGACAATATGTTAATTTTAGATTTATCAAAGATAGATAATAAATGACTTATTTATTTAATTTTATATGTTATGTCTTTAAATGTGATATGATCATTTAAGATTGTAATTCAAGATTATAATGTTTTAATTAAAAAAATAAAAGAAATTCACGACTCTAATAAACAAAATTATATCTTAAAACAAATTTCTTAGATTAGAAATGTTTTGAAAAACCTGCAAAACATAATTGTGATTTCTAAAAGAATAAAAAAAATTTAGAAGATAAACTTTTCTTTGCTTGCATATAAGTTTATAAAATTATAAAATTTCGTATTAAAGTAAATAAAATAATAAAAAATATTAATTAAATTAATCAAAGTGTTTGCAATATTTTATATTTAAATGCTTTTTCATATCATTTATATTTGATTAAATTTCTTTTAGATTTTAAGTTTGCCTTAACAGGAAAATATCTTAATTTAAGTCGGAAAAGATACTCGCCACGGGAGTTTGTTAGTTTGTGGCTAAATTTTTTTTGCCGCGGAACAATTCGTGGTTAATTAAAGTTTCGTCATGGGTGTGACATAGTTCGTGGCTAAAATGATTATTTGCCACGGGTGTAGCCTATTTCGTGGCGTAAGTGACTTTTTGCCATGGGAAAAGTTATCCCGTGGCATAAAATTTTTTCCAAAATAATGAATAAATTTTTCCCGTGGCTAAGCAGAATTTAGCCACGAATTATAAATTCCCGTGGCATAATTCGTGGCGCAGGTGATAATTTGTTGTAGTGTTGGTTAAAAATATTAATTTAGATAAAACTAGAATATGGCGAGTTTCCTTAAAATAACAGGTCCCACTTACGGTGTTAATCAATATATATATATAAAAGAGGCTTTTTTCAGGCAATTCTAGCGACTCCAACTTTATAAAACTACCTAATTAATTTTTATTTAAAATATGTATAATTATCCCCAATATCCTAATTAAGTAACAATTAAAATAATAAGAGATAATACCGAAGATCATTAAACCAAAGTGAATTCTATCCCAAACACTTACATATATATGCATATATATTATATACTCTTTGTATCTAACCACCATAGTCCATACGCTTTCTAAGCATAAACCCTAACCCTAACACTAACAAAACCCCTACCGCTCTCTGCTCTCAAACCTCTGCAACAATGCCGAAATCTAATAACAGCAGCAGCAAGAAGAAGAAGTCAAGCGCACGACCTAATTCCATTTCCATAAAGCTCAAATCGGATAAATCCGTTAAGGATAAACAAAACCCTTTCGAAACTATCTGGTCTCGCCGTAAATTCGACATCGTCGGTAAAAAACGCAAAGGTGAAAAACGTCGTATCGGTCAAGCTTGCTCTGTCGCCATTGATAAGGTACTTGCATAGTTGCTTTGTGTTTGATTCGAATTTGATTGAATTTGTTAGGGTTTAAATGAGGTTAGAATTGATTGTGTATTTATTTGATTGCGTTTTGGATGTCGAATGAATTTGCAGCGAAAGATTATATGTTATTTTATTTGCTTTGTTGATAGTATTGTTGTACATTATTTACAAATTGCTTTTTTAATAATCATCCGTTCATGGTTCACTAATTGTCTTCTATTTGCTTATTGTAGGTCCTCTTACACCGTCACCAGCACCACCACAGTCACCCCCACCACCTCCGGACACCACCATTGTCACCCCTGGTCCACGACTATTCTAAAGGTACCCTCCGACCTTACTCACGGTCAGAAACGCGGCCACGACGCTCGTCTTAAAACAGCCGCAACAAACCCCTGCTCTCCCCTGTTTTACGAAATACCGACCACCTCAGCACCAACCACCACCAGCCACCCTAAAAACAGCCCCACCGTGGTCTACCCAACCTCCTGAAGCCAACTCACCACAACCCAGGTCAATTCAGGCCCGTTTATGGGTCCAATTACCCATCCCAAACCCCACGACCAAATCCTTTTCGAATTTCCGGCGAACGCCACCCAAACCACCACCTATAGCCATACAACCCCCGCCATTAGGGTCGAATAACCACCCATGACCCAGCCAACCCAAGTCTGGTCCCATTTCAGGCGAGACAAAGGTCCGAATCATGCAAGACTCACGGTGTAATACCACAAACCACCCGACGAAAACCCAATAATTACTCCATCCCCGACGGTCAACGATGGTCAAACGAAAGTCCGGTCAACTCCCTGATGGTCCACGTCCAAGGTCACGGTCAAGGCAAGTCATACGGTGGTCTAATTAACGAGTCATATTAGTCTTAAGGCAAGTATGTCATGAGACGATTAGAAATTAGGGAACTATAATTTCCTTTTTACGCGGTAAAATGAGTCCATGTTACATTTGAATTGGATGGGAGGGAGTATTTTTTTCCATGCGTTGTTTTAACACATATGTTGAGAATTATATGACGAGAGTGGAAGATTATATGACGAGAGTGGAAGATTATGTCATCTTCTCTTGTGTTTGTCAATCAGCGTATTACTGAATCATAAATACGAATGTTATTTGATATTTAATCATACTAATCAAGTTGAGGTTTAATCACTAGGGATTTGATTATAGAACAAACATCCGAATAACTTAATAAATAAATTAATGTCCGGTAGAAGGATAGGAAATTATGAACAACGGAAAGAAACAAAAATAATAATAAGCAAATTAAATGTGCGTGGTAAATCTCCGATAAACCGTCTCTGACTACATTAATAAGAGACAATCAATAAATAAACTAAAAACTAACTAAAAAGATAAAAGATATAATGGCATTGATATTTGATCACGGAACCAGCTTCATGGGAAAGACTCTACAAAACAGTGATACACCAATATCAAATCTCTTAACCATGGTGGCAACACGCATCATCAAGTAACACTCATCTGAAATAAAAATAATTAAATTGGAATTAGAAGGCAATAATAAAATCAAGAACTCAATAATTATTAATAAAATATAAAGCAAATCAATAGGAAAAGTATGCGAAATAGGTATAATAAGAAAATGAAGATGGTTTGATGAAAGAACGTTTGATTCTATGAGATAATATATACATGGAGCAATACGAATTTGTTAGGCTTTATATAGAATCCTAACATTAAGTTGTTTACAAACACTCTATGGCTAAACAACTCAACTTCCAATGAGACTCTAATAACATAGATTTTTATATTATTATTTTTAAATTTTACGTATGAGCATAGTAATAGAAAATTGTATAGAATAGAGTTTTAGACTCTAAATTTTAATCATCTCAATTAATTACCTATTTTATTTTAAATTTTCAATAATAGTATTTTAAAAAGTATAATTTATTCAACAAAAGTAATAACCAATCCCAAATTAATAGCCAATTTTTTCGAGGCGAGTCTTTGACTTTAATATTTACAAAAATATATTTGGTAAAAAATTATAAAAATTATACCATTAAATTCCTTATAAAAAATTCTTTCATATGAGTATACATATCACTATATTTAATCATATAATTTGAGAGATATTGAAGAGAAAAGTGTGTGTCTCGAAATGTGAGAAAGTCATATATACAAAAATAGAGGGAGTAAAAATTAAATAAAAATAACAATAAGAGACAACCAATAAATAAACTAAAAATTAAAAGATAAAAATTAAAATAATAACTATCTATAATGAGAGGAGTTTTTCACAAAAATTAATGAAAAACTGTCTCTCTTAGAAATTTATGGAAAAGTATAATGAGTACAACGTGTAAATTTTTTTGATAAGAAATTGGTGAAAGTGTAATGTTTAAAATATTGAGAAAGATCATGTTTGATGCCTCCTACAAACGAAAATAACAAAAAATTATTAATTACACGCATTTATAAAAAAACTTCATAAAGCTAAACTTCACAAATAAAAATAATGACTAAGAAATGTACTCCAAAATGACAAAGAATATACAACAATCATGAGTTGTCCGGAATGACAATGACACGAGACAATACAAATACGATAGTTGCTGTTACCCAAAACAGTAAATCTCCCGATAAACCGTCTCTGACTACATTAATAAGAGACAACCAATAAATAAACTAAAAACTAACTAAAAAGATAAAAGATAAAAATGAGACAACTAATAAATAAACTAAAAATTAAAATAATAACTAACTATAATGAGAGGGGTTTTTCACAAAAATTAATGAAAAACGGTCTCTCTTAGAAATTTATGGAAAAGTATAATGAGTACAATGTGTACAACAATGCGAGCTTTGGGTATTAGTTAGGTGATTTATCTCATTTTAATATTATATAAAGTAATATATCTAATCTCAATCTCAAGGAGTATATATCTTTTCATTATTTTTAATATTATATAAAGTAATAGTGTGGGAACACGAAATGCACAATCTCATTTGCGTACGGACCACTATAATTTCCGCAAGTTTAAATACTTCTACGAATATATGAGTACACGAGGATAAAATTTTAGTACAACTCCTAATAATACTCGATATAACATCCCTCCAATTTTTTTATTATCTTCCCTCTTTCTCTTTTCAAACAAGTTTGATTATCTTTCGTCTTTTCTTTTTTGGTAAGTTTCATTCATTTTCTATTACAATACTTTATTTTTTCTTTTTTCCCTCTCTTATTTTTTGTGCCAATAAAAGGAGGAAGATAATAAGAAATTGGATAAAGTACAATATTGATCTTACAAAGTACATTATACATAATTTTGAAGTCATTAGTTACTTACGACAATATAATTACATTTTTCACAAATTCACTTTAAAAAGAAACAATTTTTAGTAACCGTGCAACGCACGGGCATTAAATCTAGTTAGTATAAAGATGTTAATTATTTAATATACACAAATATAATATAAGTATATGTTAGATTTTGGAAACTATTAATATGTAAGTAAATCAATTCAAATTTCCAAAAAAAATATAATTTTCCATAATTCATTAGATTTTTAATTTAATTAGTAAAATAATTATTAATTGATTTTCCTTAAAATAAACATATAAACATGCCTTACTTATGTTATTAATTATAAATATGTTTTAACATAAACAAATATAATTTAAGTATATTATATTTTGGAAATTATTAGAAAGTAGATAAATCAAGCTAGATTTCCAAAAAATATATTTCATAATTATTTTGACTTAATTAATTTAATGCATATATTTAATATATTTATTTCGAGTATTGAGAGTAATAAAAGTAACCTTGGGTATAGTAATCACTCATTGGATATTTATATAGTAAAAATAATTTTGTTAATAGTGAAAAAAATTGTAGTAACATTGGATATAGTAATATGATAGTAATCACTCATTTGAATAGTCAAAATAACAATATTAGCAGCGAGCGAGAGTAGTGGAAGTAACAACGGGAGTAGTGAAATTATCAATATTAATGTACAAGTAGTGAAAGTAACAATAATTACGCCGGGAGTAGTGAAAGTAAAAGTAATAATAATAAAAATGTAATAAAATTAATAATTCTAAGAACAAAAGTAAGTATGTATGAAAAATTAGCTAAGCAATCGATTTAAGAAAAATATTAATGGCGGGAGTAGTGAATTTGTCTCATTATTTATTTCATTGTAAAGTAGTTTTAGTTAACTGAAAATATATTTTAATACTAAATAGAGGTAGCCCGGGCGAAGCCGGGCACCCATACTAGTATAATAAGTAAGTTATAAATAATTCAAGTTAGATTCCATAATATATAATATTGCATAATTCTTTCGATTTGAGTTAATGCATATATGTAATAAATTTATATATAAATATATAATCCTCTTAAAATTGCATGTCTGAGTAGTAAAAGTAATTTCGTCAGTAAAGAAAAGAATTGTAGTAACATTGGATATAGTTATATGATTGTAATCACTCATTTGAGTAGTAAAAGTAACAATATTATCAGTGAGATTAGTGAAAGCAGTAAGTGGATTATACATCCGATGTACTACCACCAGTTTTATAGTTTTTGAGCATTATAATAAAGTTTTTGAGTTTTATTTTTTAAAAAATTATGAGTTTTACTATAAAGTTTTTGAATTTATTCACTAAAACATTAAGCTCAAAAAATTACAATAAAACTCAAAAATATTACATACAAACATAGTTAAATTTGAGTTTTGACGGAAAAAAAAAATTAAAATCTAACTTATAAACTTTAATAAGCTCAGAAATAATACACATATGCTCAAAAACAAATAAAGTTTGAGGTAATAAGCTCGGAAAAAACACACATATGCTCAAAAACAAGTAAAATTTGAAGTAATACATCCGATGTATGTTCCTTTTTGAAATTATTAATATTAATGCAGCAGTAATGATAGTAACAATAATTACGGCGAGAGTAATGAAAGTAACAATGATTACGGGTAAGTTGTGAAATGTTATTACTATTGTTTCATTAATAAGAGTAAAATATTAATAGCGGGAGTAGTGAATTTGTCTCAAAATTTGTTTCATCGTAATCTTAGGATATGTCATAGAAAAATATATTAATGATAAGTTTATGGTTTATGCAACTTTAAGCAATTTTATTTAATGAAAAAAAATTAATGGTCAGTAAAGATAGCCCGGGCGAAGCCGGGCACCAATACTAGTATAAAAAATAGTTAAATCTTAATTAAAACAAAAGAAACATAGAATGAAAAAGAAAGCACTAAATTAAATAACTATTATTATTAATTCCATATTACAGCTTAACATAACTACGTAAGTGCCAAATATAGGTGTAATGAATAATAAATTTTCCTACGGATAAAAGTAACAACCAACTGCCTAGAAATAATCTTATATAAGTAATAATAGTAATAATGATAATTAATAATATATATAGATTATAACTTCATGCCTTGTTTGTGTCGTGGGAAGCAGCCGGCGGTGTGGCCTTGGCAATAACGGAAAATTGGAGAGTGTTCTCACCTATGTAGCGAAACCCGATTTGATCACCAACCTTGAGGTCTCTTCGGTCGATAAAATCTCTATACCATTCACTACCCCTCAAATAATATTTATTATTCTTAAATTTAAACTTGTAATCTCTAAATATTAAATTTTCATCGGTATCCTCGATTCGGAACATAAGAGAGCTTCCATTGTTGAAGTTTTTTTTCAAATTTGGAGGAAAACGACGGATAATATTGGCTTGCACGCTAGTATGGTTATTAAGAAAAACGTACTGAACATCGGGCTTCACATGAAAGCTTTGTAGTTTCACCTTAATTGGAAATGGTTCCGCGAGCTCTCGATTCCCGCCTTCACTACCCATAACATGGTAATAGGTATTATCATATTGGGATTCCATTGAAAGTTGATTTAAAATTGAGTTTGTATGCGTAATAAGGAAATTCTTATTTGTATAGCTCAGTTTAGGTATAATATGAATATATGATAGTTTTTTTGGCAGTTGAATATATATACGATAGTTGATATTGCGATTTATTGAAAATATTAAGACTTGTGTAATATTTTTTGAAAGCTACCCATCTGTAGTAAAATTAATGCTAGACATGCGTAAAATTATTGAGAATATTACGACTTGCGTAAAATTAATGCTAGACATGCTTTAAAAAAATAAAAAAGACTTGTGTGTGTGATTTGCGTAAAATTAACACTAAAACTTGGAGTTAAGTAAAAGATAAGAACCCAAACTTTTAACTTTTTTTTCAGTTAAGGACTTAAACGTTTTTAATTTACAGTTAAGGACTTGGAATTTGACTCCGTTAAGTGTTTCCTTGCACACTTAAATTGCTTTGCTCCCGTGCTTGTAATTGGTTATGGGTGCTGATTTTCGCATTACACATTTTACTCATTGTAGGTTCTCATCTCTTCTAATTTCTCATCCAACACCGCTGTCCGCCGTCAACAATCTTTTACCACCTTGTAATGTGTCGATAAACTATAAGCATGACGCGTAAATAAATGACTTTACAAACCTCATAGATATTTACTATGTCGATAACAAAAAACATAATGCGTAATATATTTTTAAATTGTACGTAGTACATACTACATGAATGAATACAGAGAGAAAAAAATTAACAAAAATAACGTGGAACACCTTTACCACCACCAGTCCACCACCATTAACAACCCACAACCTCATATTACTTCACCGCCGGCCCTCGGCACCGGGAATCCAGGCTCACCGCCGGACACCGGCCTTATACTATCGCCGGCATCCAGTCACCTTCGTCGGCTACCCAGCCACTGTACCTCTACTATCGCTTATTCCTCTCCTTCCCTCTCTATCCCGCCCCTGCCCTTGCGTCCGCACCTTCGCCGGCCACGAGACCCGTACCCCGTCCCTTTTCCGGTGAGTCCCACCGCTCTTGTCGCTGGCAGCCACCGACTACCACCATCCCTCTTTTATGAATTAGAAACCCTAAATTAAGCATCAAGACTAAATTTATATAAAAAAAAGCCATTGATATGGTAAGAATAACATAATTTGATCAATAATAATACTCCCTCCATTTTTTTATATATGACGTTTTGCATTTACGAGGTAAGCCTTTGACTTTAATATTTACAAAAATATATTTGTTCAAAAAATATAAAAATGGTACCATTAAATTCCTTACGAAAAACTCTTTCATATGAATATACATATCATAATATTTAGTCTTATATTTTAAGAGATATTGAAGAGAGAAGGGAGTGTCTCGAAATGTGAGAAAGTCATATATAAAAAAACAGAGGGAGTACGATTTTACACTTAATTTTTCATTCCTAATTGAAAAAATTGGATTGTCTTTCAGAAGAGGAAGAGGTAATAATAGAGAGATTATGTTTTGATGTTTCTTTACAAGGGTAGGCAAATGGAAAGTATGACACAAAATGTACTAGGATGAGTAAAATGTGTACTGCGAAAATAAATTACGTTGGTTATTCCTGATAATATAACTCTTCATTGTCTTCATTTTTACACAGACTAGTATTCAACTCTCTCATCTCATTCTAAATAATCTTCTTCTTTTCTAAGGAAGTATTGATCATCTGATTTTATTATTTTGATTATCTTTAGAAAATACAATAAATAAGAAATCCATAGCAAATCCTAATTGAAAATCCAGCGTGAACAAAACCCAAAAATGGGAACATGATACTAAGAAGAACAAGCAATTCAATTTATCAACAAGCTTAATCTATCTCTTCCAAGTTTTCATTTCATAAAATTGCATTTAATAAAACCGCCGCTATCAGCATCGTCCTCAAAGAAAACCCAACATCCATGATTCAGAACTACTCAATCAAAAAGAAAATCCCCTAAATTACTTGGCAACAAGCCAGCAACAAAGTGAGCAAGATTCCCACAATAAAAACTTGAGAAATTGATAAAAATAAGAAATAGGCCTGAGTATGTGGGTACGGCAATGTTGTAACGGGGGAGATAGAGCTTAGAGATTGACAAGAATAATAAAGGATTGTCAACTAACGGAAAAGCAAACGGAAAATGGGCCTAGGTTCTTAACTGGACTATTTGGAAGTTCAATCCCTTAACTGAAAAAAAATGTCATAGTTTAGGTCCTTAAATCGCCCTTAACTCCTAAAACTTAGGAGAGACGGTCTCTCACTAAGTTATTGAGAGATCAATCTTTTGTACCCTTTTATTTGTATTTCGTGGCCCTTTTATTGTTGATCGTGACATTATAATTTCGTATTGATTTAAATAATAAATGAACCCATTTTATCGTTAATCTTAATTTGTACCTATTTTATTGCCATTAGTACCACTTTTTCGTAAAATTTTACAATGGTGTATCAATAAAGCTTATTAAGAGACCGCCTCTCAGGAGATCTACTCATTAATTAATGCTAGATGGCCCTGTTTTTTCTGGCTTATTTTCAGCTCAGATCTATTCATTTCATTTCAGTTCAGCTCAGCTTCATTCAGTTCAGTTCAGCCTCACTAAGTTAAGCAGAATAAGCACATTTCATTTCTACTTATTTTAAACTTATAGATTTTATTAATATTTTAATATTTATTTATTTATAATTATTATATTAAAATTGTTATATTAATATTATTAATATTTTTATTATTGTTATTAATTAATTAATCATCACAATTATTATTATTATTATTATTATTATTATTATTATTATTATTATTATTATTATTATTATTATTATTATTATTATTATTATTATTATTATTATTATTATTATTATTATTATAATGAATATTGTGATTATTACAATCAATAATATTGATATTAATATAAATAATACAATTACTAATACTCTTATTAATATGAATATGAATATTAATTAATTATAATATTATTAATAACATTGCTACTATTAAATTTAATAAACTAATATTATTATTAAAAATATTACTATTATTAGTTTTATTATAAATACGTTTTTTTTTCAAATACGATTTTTATTTTTTCACATACATTTTTTCTTAAATATTTTATTTAGTACCCTTTTTTACCTAAAACCCAACCAAATAAACTCTTAAATCACCATTTTTCCTAAAACTTATTCTAATTGTTCAAATGACTTAAAAGATTGATTCCAATTTAACAATTAATAAAGTATTTTACTTTTTTATCAATTATTAATATTATTTATTGATTTTTAATTAATCATTCAAAATTTATTTGTTATTTAAAGATAAAATTAGGATTTGTTAACTTTTATTTTTTTTAATAATTAAATTAGGATTGATGGTGGTTCTTGGTGGCTACCGAATCACTCAAATTAGTATGATACTTACACGGTTAGGCATTGAACAACAATTTGGTAAATTGTTGCTCCATTGTTCCATCTAATTTGGATAGAAGGTGGTTTGTGGTGGCTACCTAAACACTCAAATTAGTAAAATTATTAGTATATATATATATTATTATTATTAGTAATCTTCTTCTTCTTCTTCTTCTTCTTCTTCTTCTTCTATCATTTACTTCCTGTGGCAAGAGCTGTAGATACCTCATTTATGCACCTCTCGCAAATCACCCAGTGATGATTGGGCCGCATGTTTGGTACACGGAACGATTTGTGACAATTCGTAAGATTATCGTCAAGTGATTGCTCAAATATTAATGTCTACCTCTTAGTTGTCATCTACGTGCCGATACGGTCGTTTTGACAGTAATTAGAGTACATTTGGAGTCCGGGCCTAAAACCGTCTCCATTTTCTGATAACCGTTAAATCCCGAGTCAGAATGTTCTGGAATGTTCCGGATATTTCTATTCCATATTTCACAATCTTTATCTTTTGGTAAACAATTTCCCGTAATATTCACATAAGATATTAAGGAAAACCGAATTATTCCGTCCTACCATAACTTTAACACGGAAATCTTTCTTCCGCAGGAGGAAACCACTTGGGAACAGACGCAGCAGGTGCTGCGCCTCTTCCAAGAGACGCAGTGACTGCTGCGCCTCTTCCCAGGTCCTTTTCTGCGTAATTTTCGTATCTTTTTCATATCTTTCCGAGATTCACTTCCAAAGAGTCTCTGAAACCCAAATTCCTTCACGTGATTAGTATAAATAGGAGCCTTCGCTCCTCATATTTCTCACGCGAGTGTCCGCCCTTCTCTTCTCCCTTTGCATTCTAGACCTTTGTTCTTACTTTTTGGCGTCTACGTGCTTGAACATTCGACCACGTAAGCTCGGATCCTTCTGAGTACCAGCCTCGTTTGCATGACCGACCAATTTGACCAACTCCACAATCAATCAACTTAATTAATCTAATCGTTTTCCTCTTACGAGGGCACTTTCTTTGCATTCGCGTCGAGCATCACTAATCGATATCTTAGTCCTTCTCGTTTCGTCAACATGTAAGTCTGAGGGTGTATAATCTCTTTTTTATTTATTGTATTTTAATTATTGTATCATTATTGTAAGGTTTATGTCGAAAATACCTCTTAAAACCGATTTCTAAAACCGTCTTTAAAACCTCTTTTTACGGATTTCCAGTAGATAACCGTCGAGAAAGGACGCAACAACTGTTGCGCCTCTTCGAAGGAGCGCAGCACCTGCTGCGCCTCTTCGTGAGGCTGCCGCAGTTCCTGCTTCCTTTCTTCTTCGTTCGTCCTCTGTAATTCGTCGTGTTATTTGTTTTCGTTTGTTTGTTAATTCTTCGACACAATAGTCTAATAATTTCACATGTATACCATTAATCATCATCATTAGTTTGTATAATTCATTGTTAAATCCGACTTAAATCCCTTATGACCAATATTTGCGGGTTTTCGTCATTAAACTCAATTCGGGTTTTAGAGCTTCAATTCATCAATATTGAGTTTCTGGAATTCATCATTGACATATTTGCACCAGTTATTCATCGTTTGTTCATCACGTTCGTCATTAATTCGTCATGTTTTAACCAATAAATTTGTTTAGTTAATTTATATTTGCTAACTAATCATTCATTCATGTAAATAATTAGTAATATTCCGTCTCATCCATGTTTTATTGTTTTATGACCCATTAATCACATGTAAATAACCTATTAATCACTTTCATCCGAGTAAATAATTTAATCAATCATTAAATTCACCAACGAGTATTAACAACACGCAATTCCGGCTTCACAGCCAGAATTCAGGTCAGGAACAGACGTAGCGTCTGCTGCGCCTTTTCCAAAAGACGCAGATCTGCTGCGCCTGTTCCGGGTTGAATTCTGTCCCTGGACTCCGTTGTTGCTTGACCTAGTTTAATTAGCTTACGTATAACTAACTATTAGTCGTATTATCACCTTCTGTTTTATTCGTTAATTTTATTCTTTTATTCTTTTCTCAAATTATCCGTTTCAAAGGTATTTTCGACATAAATCGCCTATCCCAATGTAATTAATGTAATTTTCTTTATTGCAATTTTCCTATTGTATTTATCATATTTCTTGTATCATTTGTATGCCTTCACATGTAATTGAACATTAAATCCTACTTCGACCCAATTGTATGCTAATTAACTGTTCACCGACTTAGTAAATTCTTCACATGCTAGGATCAAAACTTGGATGTTGCATTGCATGCATATAGCCGACGATATATCAAGTACGAATAACTTCCCTAATCATTAGTAGAGGCCGCTATCGAGGCGGGCGGGATTAGGTGTTCGATCAAAAGAGCTTCCTAATACGTACCCTCACCCCTTACTCCAGATATCTGTGAACACCCGTGTTCATTGGCATCCACGAGAGTCATTCTAGACATAGAATGCTAAGGGTAACGATTGCTTAGTGTTCATGTCTCTACTTTGTGTCTTGACATGACACGAGGTATTCGAACGGTTCCAATTTCCCATAAAAATTGGTGGCGACTCCATACAAAAATGCAAACGCTTGTTTCTCTTCTCTCCCAAGCGCCCCCGTGGGCCCCCGCTGTCCACAAGAGCGTAATTTAAGAGTATTTGATGGGGGCTGGGTAGAGATGTGAGCAAGTTGTTAGATAGGATTAAATACGTTGTTTGTGTTCGTATGTATGCTTGGAGTAATGGGATATTTAAATCCCAAATGCTCCAACTGCTTTTAGGTTGATTAGCTTCGGTTATTTTGGTAGGGTAAATGTTGGTCTTCTAGCTGGTTCTACTTTGTAAGAAACTCTATATTAATGAGAATTCTGACTTTCTTCAAATAATAATAATAATAATAATAATAATAATAATAATAATAATAATAATAATAATAATAATAATAATAATAATAATAATAAGAAGAAGAAGAAGAAGAAGAAGGATAATAATAATAATAATAATAACAATAATAATAACAATAATAACAACAACAATAACAACAACAACAACAACAACAACAACAACAACAACAACAACAACAACAACAACAACAACAACAACAACAACAACAACAACAACAACAACAACAACAACAACAACAACAACAACAACAACAACAACAACAACAACAACAACAACAACAACAACAACAATAATAATAATAAGACTTAGCTTTGTTGTTGCTAATTGTGTGGGAGCCCAGATTGTCTCTCGGTTCCCCACCAATTTCATGTAAAATTTTATTTTCATTTTAATGAAAGATGCGCGTATCCTTTTTTATAATAATAATAATAATAATAATAATAATAATAATAATAATAATAATAATAATAATAATAATAATAATAATAATAATAATAATAATAATAATAATGATGTTGTGAGAGACCTGACTGAGCGAATTAGCTGAGGCTTCAAAAATTAGTGAGGAATGGCTTCTTTTAGGGAATTTTAATGTTGTGAGAGACCTGACTGAGCGAATTAGCAATACCCATTCTGATTTGAATGCCATTTTTTAGTTCAATCAAAGTCTCTTGCAAGCAGGACTTGATGATCTTACTGGGACAGGCTGTGAATTTACTTGGACGAACAAGTAAGAAACTGGTACTAGAGTCTGGTCAAAGTTGGATAGAGCCTTGGTCAATCACTTTTGGCAGAATAGTTACCCCAATTCAACTACCTTTTTTCCCTCCTGCAGGAATATCAGATCATTCCCCTGTACTAGTCACTGCTTTCTCTGATATGCTTGTCAAGAAACGCTTCTGTTTTTTAAATTGCTGGACTGAGTCCCCTCTCTTTGATGATATTGTTAAGAACAAGTGGAAGGGCCCTCATTATGGTACATCTAGGCACATTCTCTTCAGTAAAATGAAGAGTCTAAAGCCAGCTTTGCTTAGCTTACACAAAGCTAATTTTACTAATCTGAGTCAGCAGGTCCAGGAGGCTAGAATTGCTCTGCATGTCTGTCAGTCTGCTTTACAGTCTGACCCTTTATCTGACTCTCTTATTCACAAAGAACAAGATCTTATGAAAGAGTTTAGTACTTTGAAGAAGGCTGAAATAAGCATGCTTAGACAAAAAGCTAAGATTCAATCTGTCAACAATGATGACTGTAGTTCTAAATTCTTTTTTTGCCAAGATTGCTGAAAGGAAAGCTCAGCAAATGATTGGTGTAATAAAAGACAAGGATGGTATCCTTAGATCAGGGCCTGAGGATGTTGCTTCTGCTTTTGTAGACTATTATTCTAGTCTCCTGGGACAGGCTACTCCTGTTGAGGCTCTTGATAAGGAATATATTGCTCAAAGGGGCACTGTTAATACCGAGGAATGGCATAATTTACAAAAGCTTGTTTGTCAAGCTGAGATTAATGAAGCTTTGTTCAGCATAGGCTCTGATAAGAGTCCTGGACCTGATGGGTTTTCTTCTGAGTTCTTCAAACATTCCTGATCAGTGATTGAGGAAGATTTTTGCAAAGCTATTGATAATTTCTTCAGAACTGGAAAGTTATCTAAACAGGCTAATTCTACTCGCATCTCTCTTATTCCTAAGAAAAAAGTTGCAGATAGTGTCCTTGACTACAGACCCATTTTTTTGTTGCTCTATTGTCTACAAAGTTATCACCAAGATTTTGGCTAAAAGGATGCAACCTATCCTTCCTAATCTTATTGGAGGAGAACAAGCTACTTTCATTAAAGGCAGAGATATCTTTGAGAATGTGATGTTATCTCAAGCTTTGGTCAAGGGTTATGGACGAAAATACCTAACTCCCAGATGCTTAATGAAGGTATACATTCGCAAAGCTTTTGACACCTTGCAATGGAGCTTCATTGAAAGCATGTTAACTGCTTTTAATTTCCATGCGATCTTTATCAAATGGGTTATGAATTGTGTCACTGGTTCCTGGTTTTCTGTGAAAATCAATGGTGTTAGTCACGGTTTCTTCAAAGGCAAGAGTGGTTTGAGGCAGGGGGATCCCCTTTCCCCATATCTCTTTGTTTTAAGTATAGAAGTGCTCTCTAGGTACTTGAGAGACATATGCAAACAGCCAAATGTCTCTTATCATCCAAAGTGCACTTAGCTAAATCTTACCCACCTCATATTTGCAGATGACTTAATGATCTTTACACGGGGTGATTTACCTTCTTTTACTGCAGTTGTTCATGTGCTTAACAAGTTTGGCAGGCTATCAGGACTCATAGCTAATCCTGATAAGACTTCCATTTATTTTGGAGGTGTGCACCATGTTGTTCAATCAGCAATCTTAGATTTCACTAAATTCTCCCCCAGTACCTTCCCCTTCAGATACATAGGGGTCCCTCTCAATGTGTCCAGACTTTGTCTTGACCATTTTGGCTCGCTTATTACTAAGATGCAGGGAGCTATACAACATTGGATCTCAACTTTTCTGAGTTGTGATGGACGTTTACAGCTAATCAATTCAGTTCTGCTTGGCCTGCAAACTTACTGGTGCTCTACCATTTTGCTACCTAATGGAGGTTCTTAAGGTGCTTCATAAACTGAGAAAAAATTTCTTTTGGCAAATCTCTAATGGGTGTAGACACAGGACACTCAAGAGTTGGAAATCCATTTGTCTTCCATGGTCTGAAGGAGGCTTTGGAATTAAGGAGATGCTATCTTGGAATAAAGCACTGCTCCTTCGTTGGATTTGGAGACTTGAGCGCTCTGATAGTTTTTGAGCTTGTTTGCATAAGGTTTACGCCCTGAATGGAAGTACTATTTGGACTGTTCAAACTACTGACAGATTTTCAGAAAGCTTCAGGGACATTTTGGCTGTGAGGGATTATTGTCTTCAAAAATTTGGGACTTTGAATGCCACACAGGCTTTCATTGATAATTGTGTGCAACATGGGACATTTACTGTTGCAGCCACTTATGAGGGACTTAGAGCCACGGGTATTGTCACCACTTGGTCCACTATCCTTGCTCATCCTACCATTATACCAGCTCACAGGGTCACTGCCACCATTGCTGCTGAAATGAAGCTGGCCGCTACTGATAACATCATAAGGAAGGGGCTTATCCTTATCAATAGGTGCCCTCTATGCAAGGGGAATACTGAAACTCACTCTCATTTATTCTTTCAATGTTCTTACTCAAAAATAATCTGGGAAACTTTGCTGAGCTGGATGTCCATCCTGTATCCGCCCATGGATTTGCAGAGGGAGCTTAGATGAAGTCAAAGTAGACGGCATCAAAGGCACTGGAAGCACATGTGGTATGTCCTAACTCTTACTATGGTAATCAACCAACTTTGGCAAGAGAGGAACTTGAGGATTTTCAAAGGGCAGGAGCGGAATGCAAACATTTTGCTGAAGCATATTAAGTACATTGTTGGAATTAGACTAATTGCTCAAAGTAATGGTAGAGAGCTCAGTGATGTAATAGAGCACCTCAATAGTTAGTTGATAGTTTTTTTTTTTTTTTGGTGAAATGTAAGATTTACATTAAACCGTAACAAAAGAGTTACAACTACACCATTTTGGGTACAGCACAATTTCAGTCCCCTACAAGAGAGACTACAAATACAATTTAACACTACTTAGCCAAGATACATCTCGATTAGCTAAACCTGGCTAAGCCGTGAACCTACTCGCATTTTAACAACCTTTATTATCCGTTCAGTTACTAGAGTAGGCCTAAGTAAGCAGCCATCAACTCTAGCTTTGTTTCTTTGGAACCAGATGTGGTAATATGCTGCAAGTACAACACACAACAGCACACCCTTCTTTAATTGTGAATGCTGTCATGTTTCAATCAGTTGCAACAGATCAATTACAGGTAGAGCAACACCCAACAGTTTGGCAAGTTCATCAAAAAACTTCCTTGTATATTCACAAGTTTGGAACAAGTGAACATGAGTTTCTATCTCCCTGCCACACAACAAGCAGTCAGCATCATCAGCAATACCTAGTGTCAGCAACCTCTCCTTGAGTAAAAGAGGTTAGTTGATAGTTGTTGTTGAGCCTTTTATTAGGCTTATTAGAGGATAGTTTTTGTAAGTCTACTCCTCTTTTATTGCCATTTTGGATGAATAAGAATAGAGATACCTTTCTTGCAAAAAAAAAAAAAAAAAATTAAAACAACAACAACAACAGTAGTAGTAGTAGTAGTAGTAGTAGTAGTAGTAGTAGTAGTAGTAGTAGTAGTAGTTGTTGTTGTTGTTGTAATTGTAATATAATAATAGTAATAATATTTATGTAATAGTATTAGTATTAATAAATATAATAATAATAATTGTTATTATTATTATTATTTTGCAAGAAGATATGCCTCTTTTTATTCATCCACAAGGGGAAAGGAGGATAAAAACTTACAAAGCTCTATCCACTAGAAGAAAATCATTCTAAGAATACAGTCTAGTCTCAACAAGAAGGGCATCTGGTAATAGCCATACAAGAAAAAAGTCTAGTCCTAATAGCAAATTTAATTTGGCTAAGAAGTTGCATAACAGTAGACTTTTTCCCTAAGAATATCCGTTTGTTTCGTTCTTGCCAAAGATGATATACAGCAGCAGCTATGCAACACTTCCTCCATTCATGCTTCCAATGCCTCTATCCCTTAGAGTTAGCAATTCATCTTAGTACAATGCCGAGATCATTGCTTCTGCCTGTGATATTCATCAAATACAGCAGGCCATTCCATAGCTCCTGAGAAAAGGAGCATTTGAAAAAGAGATGTCTGTGGGATTCAGCTTGGGACTTGCATTATACACATCTATTACCTTTTCACATTCCTCGAATGTTAAGGAGATCAACTGTGGGCAGGCATTTTGCAGAAGAAAAACCAGCAGTAACCCTATGCTTAGGGATAACTGTTCTCCCCTGCAAAGCTTTATTCCAATGAACTGCACTACCCTTAGACCTAAACCAGTCATAAGCTATAGCCACCTGGAACTTTCCCTTCCTGACCCAGCTATTAACAAGGGATATACGTACCATCATCAATTGACCCAGCTTTGTCCACAATCTCATCTTTTACCTTAATGATGCTGCACATACTTTTAGAGAACTTGTCCTTCATAGTAGTGTGCCATATAGAATTAGTAGGGAAAGTATTGGCACGATTCCAGGCAACCCATATCCCTACATAATCATTGCCAAGCAACCAAATCCATATCCATTTTGTTATCAGAGCTTTATTCAAGGAAAGCAACTCCTTAACATTGAACCCATCCTCCTGACGAGGCCTACAGATATGTTGCCATGATTTGAAGACAATCTTTTTACATCCCTCCTTAATATTTCAGAAATAATCTTTGCCATTATTATTGTTATTGTTGTTGTTGTTGTTGTTGTTGTTGTTCTTCTTCTTCTTCTTCTTCTTCTTCTTCTTATTATTATTACTATTATTATTATGAAGGGATGCGCGTAGCTTTCATAGATAGAAAAATAAAAATTACTATTATTATTATTATTATTATTATTATTATTATTATTATTATTATTATTATTATTATTATTATTATTATTATTATTATTATTATTATTATTATTATTATTATTATTATTATTATTATTATTATTATTATTATTATTATTATTATTATTATTATTATTATTATTATTATTATTATTATTATTATTATTATTATTATTCGCATCCTGAGATACCGAGAATTTCAAGGTCCGCTTGAGCAAGGCAACAGCATCCGAACCCAGCTCTCCAAGCGAAGAGAAAGAAAAGAGAAGGAAACCATAACCAGCTGCCGCGCATGAATCCCCATACTTAGCACACTTACGCTCAGCAGCATCAGCGACAACCCGCCCGAGCACAAAATCGGTCATCTTAGTCTGAGTCAACGGGGAAAACCCTGTCAAATCGACACACACATCACGCCCTCTATCCTAGGAATAGTAGCAAATCCGCAGGACGAAGAGAGCCACCGTATCTGTCAACCAAACCGATATCAACCTCCTTACCTGCAGAAATACCAGACCTATAGCAGATGTCAAATAAGGTGTCACGAACGAGGTTGTGCCGATGCTTAACACCCACAGTACCTGTACAAGAAACAGCGTGGTCCCCATAAACATCATCAGCAGAAACCCGAGAGCAAGCAGGACAAGGCCTAGATACCTTGAATAATGGAACACCCAATCGATATCCAAGCACACTACGGTAAGTCTTCCCGTTCATAGTCTGACCCAACCCAGAGATAGGAACCGCACACAACCAATCAGAGGAGTGGGCACCCTGCTGAGACTTCCACAACGCAAGCTGACGCGGTGTCAAAGAGAAAACAGATTCTGAAGCAGCAACAACCGTCGCGAAATATATATCTGCCAATTTCTTCATAAGTTTGGGGGCAGCGATTTCCCTAGGATCAAGTAAAAAAGCAGAACATGTAGTCTCAAAAAACACCCGCAAGGCAACGTCAAAAGTAGGACCAACATCTTTAATACCAGAAGGTCGTAGGATCTTAGCCTGCAAATCTGCAGACTGCAAACAGGACGCCATAAAATCATAGTGTAAAACATCTCCCGCAGCATAAACACCAAGCCGACCAAGATGAAAAGGGAATGTAGCAAGACGCCACTGCCAATCCCCAAAGCGAGGTCCAGATGCAGTTAATAGATAATATGTGAATATTTTCTAATTCTCTAATTATGTATGTATATTATATGGTTAAGATAATTGCCTAGAATATAGATTAGTTACCTAGTTTATAGGATTACAATGCTTGTATATAAACTGATTGATTATTCAATGAAAGGCAGGGATTATAATTCTTTCATGGTATCAGCCTGTTCGATCCTCTCATCTCTCTTTTCCGCTGCTCTAATTCTCACTTCTTCTTTGCAATCGCTGACAAAAACAACCTTTCCCTCTCTAATATCAAACAATTCATCTCGTCCCCTCTCGAAATCGAGACCTCTGAATATGACTCATGGGCAGAACTCTTCAAAATCCATTGTTGAGCACACCAGGTCCTTCACCATATTATTCTGAAACCGTCATCAACGGCGTCCGCTGGAGACCCCAAATCTGACGCGGCAGCAAAGGAAGCATGGGATCGTAATGATGCTATTATGCTTCAATGGATATATGGAACCATCTCCTCTGAACTCCTCCATACCATCATGAAATCGGATTCCACCGCTCAACAAGCCGGGGACCGCTTGAAAGGTATTTTTCATGATAATAAAAATACTTATGCAGTCTATTTAGAGGGTCAATTCACTAGTGTCAGTCTTGATAATTTTCCGAATGTCTCGGCCTACTGTCAAGAGTTAAAATCCATTGCGGATCATCTTGGTAATGTCGGTGTCACCATTTCCGATCAGCTCTTAGTCCTGCAAATTAGCAAGGGGTTGAATAAGACTTATTCCCACGTTGCCTCCTTTATTCAACAGTCTGACCCCTTACCATCCTTTTATGAAACCCGCTCCCGTCTCGTTCTCGAAGAATCGCGTCGTGCAAGTCTTGCTGCTGGTAATGCTCAGTCTGCCACAACATCCCTTGTGGCTTCTAAGGTTACCGATACTAGGAACACCCGTAACACTTCATCTGGTTTTCAAAATCAGTCCAACAAAAACGGTGGTAACTGTTGGAATATATGTCCTCCGACAATAATGTGATCACAATTGTCGATCATATTGATCACATATTTAAATCTCATTAAAAGAATACGAAAAGGATGATACATTACATATATAGTCAACTGGTCCACACATATCGGTAATGATTGGCTGGCTAGAGTTTGACATTACTGTCGTGCGACGGTGGTGATCAGTTGATCCCTTGAGGTCACACCTAAAGGACGATTCCCTAAATTGAAAAGGTTAATTAATTGTATACCGATACCGATTAATTAATTCCTTAAAATTGTACAAATTATTACCATAAGAGAGAAAATGACATCTTATTATAATGTGATTAAATAAGATTTTATTTAGTAATTTAAGAAGTTATATTACTAAAATTAATCGGTGTTTGCGAAACACGTGAAATGAGAATGATAAGTTAGTTATAATTACAAGATGTTGTGAATTATACTAACTAGTAATTAAATGACCATTTTATGAGAAAGTAATTTTTAAATTACTAGTCAATTTGTTAAATATGATTTATTTAATTTGTAAATGATATTTAATTTGTTAAATATGCATTTTAAATTAAAACATGACATAAGACATGTCACATGTCACATGACATACAATTGTACAATTGACAAAAATAAAATGGACTCCATATTACACACATAAACCGAAATTGGTGGGCATTGTGAGATGTTTTGTCTTTTTCTATTTGTCCTATTCATTTGTCCAATATGCTTGATAGTGACATGACTATGGACAAAGGCTTACACATTTTTGTCTTGTGAAGACAAAAAGAAAAAGAATGATGGTCTATAGACTTGATGAGGCCACCGGTTTTTGTAGGACAACATTAAAGAGTTTTTCTCTTAATTTTTCTATTCTCTCATGTTTAAAGAAAACATAAACTTCTTTCTCTTGTTCATCATAAAATCAAGTTTTATGAATCTAATTTGTATAAATCAATTACTAATAATACTAGTAATAGTATATGAGTATTAGTAATCAATTTTAAGGTAAACCACATTACAAATATCTAGTACATATTAGTTTGTGGGATTTTGGGATAGTCTTGTGTGCTACTAATTGGAGGGCTTCTATTTTGAAGTCATGAATGTTCATCCATTATTGGAAAGCTCAAGAACTAACAAGAAGGAGATCTTGTTGGTGCCCATTTGACCGAAATTTAGATGGTGAGAAATTGATTTTCTTATCTCTTCTTATTTAGTTTGCATGTATAAGATTTGTATTTAATTTTATGACTAAATTAATTTGTAACATATAAGAATATGTTGTGTAATGAGATATAGATTTCTAACAAGAGGTATCAAGAGCACAAGGTTGTTTGCATGCAAATCGGTTATAGTTTTTCCGAGTTATACGATTAACATATAAAACTTATAAATTTGTGTTTATTATGATATATCATGAAATCATTATGAATGTTAAAGTTTCTGGTCCTAAAATGTATTTAGAATTTTTTGGTTAATTTATGGATTTTTATTGTTCATTTTATTTAATAATGGTATTAAAATGTGATTTTATGATAAAAATGTCATTTTTGGACGTGATGGGGCATATTCTGCACCCGCTGACCGAGTCAACATATTGAGCAAGGTCAAAGATATCCACAGCAAGTCAACGTATTAGACAGCCTAACCGACGCAGCCTGTCGGCCTGTCACTTGGGTCTCGGTCCCGACACCTAGCCGGCCGAGAAGCACATCCGCGTACTCACATCCAGTCCCCTCGGCATGGAGTCAACCAGGCCAGCCGACCTGCCATGGGTCCCTCGACCGAGGGTAGAACAGTCTTTCCACCTGCTAGCCACTTGGCCACTACGTGACAAAAGGTGAAAGTCTATAAATACTCCTCAATCCTCATTGAGAAAACGATCCACAATTCATCCGAAAATTCATCCTAAAACTCACTATTAATCTGGTATAA